>NW_012267262.1:2954168-3006668 GCF_000151885.1 Dipodomys ordii
CAATCCCACTTTTGGGCATTTACCCAAATGTTCACAAACAAGACCATACTAAAGCTACCAGCATGACTATGTTTATTGCAGCATTATTTACCATGGCTAAGATATGGAACCAACCCAGATGCCACTCAGTAGATAAATGGATCAAGAAAATGTGGTACATATACACAATGGAATCCTATGCCTCCATCAGAAAGAATGACATTGCCCCATTGGTTAGGAAATGGAAAGACTTGGAAAAAATTATATTAAGTGAAGTAAGCCAGGCCCAAAGAAACATAGGTCCCATGTCTAAGACAAGCAGAGTTGGTCAAAGGCTATGTACATATGACCAGATGAGGTAATGTTAAGCAAAATGTACCCCAAGTCAGAGACACGAGTTTTTTTTTCTTGCTAGTGCTTTTAATGAACTTACAGTACACTATGTGATTCTTTTGTTTCTATTGTATCTTCTTCCCCCATGGTATAACCCCTGTTTTCACTGTATTTGATGCTGGTGCTCTGCATCTTGTATATATATTTTTGTAATTTGGAGAGGGGAAGGGATATTGCAGAATGCTTAAATGAGGATGCATGCTGTCTCATTGTGATGATGAGATGTATAGGACACTATATTGAAAATGAACTTTACAATGTCGAGGTGGGGGGAGGAGTTGGGGAGGTGAGGAGGGAAGTGATAGTAGGGGGAAAATGAAGGAGGAGGTAACAATGGTCACTATGAAATGTACTCATTACCCTACTCATGTAACTCTAAGCTGTACAACATTTTTACAATTAAAAAAAGAGAAATAAAAAGATGTCTTCTCTTGGGGCTGGGAAGGTTGCTCAGTGGTAGAGCGTTTGCCTTGCAATGCATGAGGCCCTGGGTTCGATTCCCCAGCACCACATAAGCAAAAAGAAAAAAATGGAAGTGGCGCTGTGGCTCAAGTGGTAGAGTGCTAGCCTTGAGCTGAAAAGCTGAAGGACAGCACCCAGGCCCAGAGTTCAGGCCCCACAACCGGACCCCCCCCAAAAAAGATGTCTTCTCAGGTCATTTTGGTACTCTATTCATGCTTGGGAAGGATAATATTAGATCATTCATAATGTTTTGTAACTCTGAGTGTCTGTGTTCTTAGTGAAGGGTTAAACTACTTGAGGCAGTGACCATTTGTTGCTTGTTTCAGAGCAGAGCAACACATGGTGCTAAACCACTTGGTTGTGTGCCTTTATAACACCTGCAAATCCTTAGCTCGGGGCGCTCTCCTCCTGGGCTCCGTTGTGTGGGAGTGTAGGAGGAGGCCCTAGCTGCAGCCCGTTTAAATAAAACAGCTGTAGAGTCTGACTCTCTGTGGTCTTCTTGGTGGGGGTCCTGCGACCTTGGATAACATATTAGTGGGGGCTCATCTGGGATACCCCCCAAAGACCCCCGAGACCTCAGACTCCAAAGGTAAAACAGCGCTGTCTTTGTTAATTTGTCTTGTCCTGTTGTCTGTTTTACTTTCGTTTTCCCTTGTGAGGATGGCCACTCCGATTTGTAAAGGGTTGTTGAGGTGGACACACTTGCAGGACAACCATGGAGGAACTGGGAGACGTCCCAGATCCTCTTGTGGGGCGGGGTAACCCTGCCATGTGAAGCGGGGGAGGGGGGGTCCTTGGAACCCCACCGTGTGGGGCCTGGGTCCTTGGAACCCCACCGTGTGAATTGTGGGGTGAGGGTCGGATCGGTGTTGGGCCTGAACAGACTAAGAGGGCCTCCTGAGGCTCAACTCGCCCACTGTGGGTCTGCTCCTTCTGCTGTGGGGCGTAGGTGTCCCATTACAGGAGTCAGCAGACCAATTCGGGAAATCTCTACTTCATAAGTTTTTTTTCATAACTGTCAGGCCTGCATGTGTTTTGTTTGTACTGTTTATTGTTTTTTGGACTGAACGACTGACGGAACTGGAAACCATGGGCACCACTCCATCTAGCCTCCTAGACTTACAAAAAGAAACTGAGAAAGAGGAAAAGAAAAGGTACCCTCTTTTCAGGGAGATAACTTGGAAAAAGAAATGTTTCCTCCCCCATACTCCCCTTCCCAGGTTCCTTTTGCAGAACCTGAGAATAATCAAGAGGAGGAGGGAGCTATAAAACCAGCAGCCAAACCCTCAGCACCTGCCCTTAAAGTTTCGGAGGGGCCAGTCACTGGAAGACAACACCATGAAATCAACCCCCCTTCTAGCAGCTGTTTTTCCCTTATGCGCCGTAGGTCCTGTGGATGTGGATGGTCAACAGCAACTCCAGTATTGGCCATTTTCTACCAGTGATCTATACAATTGGCGCACCCCAAATGCCCCCTTTTCTGAGAAACCCCAGGATTTAATTTGTTTGCTTGAAACTATTCTCTTTACTCATCAGCCCACTTGGGATGATTGTAGTCAGTTTTTACAGGTCCTTTTTATCACGGAAAAGAGAGACCGTATCCGAGAGGCAACCCAGAAACATATCCCTGGCCCCACAGGAGCACCCATCAAGGATCCTGCCCTGATCGCTGCCCATTTTCCTGAGATCTGACCAACATGGGACTACAATACAGTTGAAGGTAGGGAGCAACTCCTTTTCTATCACCGGGCTCTGTTGGCAGGTCTTAAGGTGGCAGCTTGCCGACCTACTAATATGGCCAAACTTTATGATGTTAGACAGGGAGGAAGTGAAAGTCTGGCAGCATATCTTGAGCGGCTCATGGAAGCTTTTAGTCAATATACCCCATATGATCTTGAGATCCAGAAGTTGGCTCAGATGATTATTTGCCTATATAAATCAAGCTGCACCAGACATAAAGCGAAAGTTGCAGGCTCTAGACAGACTTAGTGAGAAGTCTATTAGGGATCTAGTAGCCGTGACAGAAAGGGCTTACAATAAGAGAAAGACAGAGGAGCAAAGACAGGAAAGGAAGGACAGAGAACGTGAAATTGAGCATGAACAGAGAGACCGGGCCAAGGAAAGAGGCCAGACTTGGACTCGCCACTATCGCATGCTGAGCATACCTGGTTCACAGAAGGCAACAGTTTCTTCGAGATGGAAAAAGGTATGTGGGCACAGCAGTCGCCACGGACACTGAGATAGTGTGGACAGAAACAACTCCCGCAGGGAACGTCTGCACAAAGAGCAGAACTAGTGGCACTAACAAAAGCCCTACAAATGGGAAAAGGGAAGAGACTAAACATTTACACGGACAGTCAGTATGCTTTTGCCACCGTGCATGTCCATGGAGCCATTTACCAAGAGAAGGGGCTGCTGACAGCTGAGGGAAAGACTATTGAAAACAAACAAGAAATTTTAAGCCTTGTCCGGGCCATATGGGAACAAGCAAATATTGCCATTATGCACTGCCCTGGCTATCAAAAGGGAACTGATTCTATAACCAAAGGAAATAACTTGGCCAATCAGGCAGCTAAGGAGGTGGCCCTCCAGCCCAGAGTGGAAGTACTGAATCTAGTAGACCCAGGACCATGAGCTTTGCCTCCTGAGCCTCCAAGAAGACTTGGAGTGGATAAAGAAAATTCCCATGGCCTATAAACCCCCGTACAGAGAAGGACACAAAGACTGGTGGAAAACTGGTGAGGGGAAACTTATCTTGCCACAAAGATTGGGCAAGGAGATTCTTAAGAGAATCCATCCGGTCTCTCACATGGGAACCCAACGAATGCAGGACTTGCTCCGACACTCAGAAATAAAAATTAGGCAAGGAAATCAACTCATTGAGGACATTGTTAAAAATTGTAAAGCCTGTCAGCTCACCAATGCCCCCAATCAACCCGTTACAAAAGGAGCTCACCTCCGTGGAGATAGGCCAGGTGTATATTGGGAAGTAGACTTCACAGAAATTAAAACTGGTAAATTTGGATATAAATATTTGCTAGTTTTTGTAGACACCTTTTCAGGATGGGTTGAAGCCTCTCCAACAAAGCATGAGACCTTGAATGTCGTGGCTAAGAAGATCCTGGAAGAAATCCTACCCAGGTATGGCTTCCCATCCACCATCGGGTTGGACAATGGACCGGCCTTTATCTCAAAAGTAAGTCAGGGAATAGCCGCAGCACTGGGGACGGATTGGCACTGTGCTTATAGACCCCAGAGTTCAGGGCAGGTAGAAAGCATGAATCAGACTCTAGGCACTGTGCTTATAGACCCCAGAGTTCAGGGCAGGTAGAAAGCATGAATCAGACTCTAAAAGAGACATTAACTAAATTGGCCTTGGAGATTGGTGCAGACTGGGTATCGCTCCTTCTTTTGCCCTGTTTAGAGTAACAAATTCACCCTATCAGCTTGGCTTTACTCCTTTTGAAATAATGTGTGGACACCCTCTACCCATTATCCCTAGCCTCCAGACTGAATTGCTTGCTGATTTGGATGATACTGAATTTCTGTGTAAGCTTGACTATTTACAGCTGGTACATAAGAGTATGTGGCCCCAGCTTAGAGCATTATATGATTCTGCTTCTATTCCGACCCCCCCCATTTGTTTAAACCAGGGGACTGGGTGTTTGTTTGAAGGCACAACTTGAGATCTCTGGAACCACAGTGGAAGGGACCTTACATGGTGCTACTGGCTACACCCACTGCCCTTAAGGTGGACGGCATTGCTGCTTGGATCCACTGCTCCCACGCCAGACCAGTTGACCCTTTGCCCTGGACCCATGGGGAAACATGGGAAGTTTCCAAGGATCCTACCAACTGCTCCGCATACGCCTCAAGAAAAGAAAAATGGACTGATTGTTATTGAATACCCATTCAAGATCGAAAGCTGTTAGAGTTTTAGTTTGGGGCTGGAGCCACAAGATTGTGTCTCAGGACCATAAGTCAAGGTGGGGAATGAAGGGTTAAAGTACTTGAGACAGTGACCATTTGTTGCTTGTTTCAGAGCAGAGCAACACATGGAGGTGATAAACCACCTGGTTGTGTGCCTTTTTAAGACCTGCCAATCCTTAGCTCAGGGCTCTCCTCCTGGGCTCTGCTGTGTTGCTGTGTGGGAGTGTAAGAGGAGGCCCTAGCTGCAGCCCATTTAAATAAAACAGCTGTAGAGTCTGACTCTTGGTGGTCTTCTTGGTGGGGGTCCTGCGACCTAGGCATAACACTTAGTGTGTCCATGATCTCTACTCACTCTGTCTCTCCTTCCAAAGGCAAAAGACCAAGGAAGGATAAGACTAAAGAGGAAAATAAGAGGTGTTTCCTTTTTTTCCTTTTCCTTTTATCATCCATGTGTAATAGGATTTAGGAGTTTGTCTTTATGTTTGTTTATGAGCTAATTAAAAAGTTCTAAATTTCTTCCAGAACACATTCAGAAATTTACTAATTTTTTTTATTTTAAAACAAGTAAAAGGAAACAAAACAATCCCAGTGCCCTGTGCTTCATGCCTGTAAACCTATTCAGAAGACTGAAATCTGAGAATTGCAGTTTGAAGCTAGCCAGATCAGAAAAGTCCCGGTGAGACACTAATCTTGAATTAACTACTCCTAAAGTGGAACTGGCACTTGGCTCCAATGGTAGAGCCTGAAGTTCAAGCCCCACAACTGACAAATACAATAGAAAGGATCATTTTTGCTATTTGGGTTCTTTTATTGTTCCACATGAATTTTTGGATTGACACCTCTTGTGTTTCTCTTTGTTGTTGTTATTTTTAATGTACTATGAGATTTTTTTTTGTATATTCTTCCCCTATGGTATATCCCCTGTTGTCACTGTATTTGATTTTGATACCTTGGTATTGTATATACATTTATTTGAATTAGGAAAGGGAAGGTGAAAAACAGAATGGTGAGACAAAGAAGGGAAACCAATGCAATAGTGATATACACAAAACAATATGTTGGAAAGATCTGTACAACTTTGGAGGGTTGAGGGGAGGAAAAGTAAGAAAATTGAGGGAAGGGGTAACAAGTTTGTCAAGAAATATACTCATTACTCATGTAACTGTATCCCCTCTGTATATTACCTTGACAATTAAAAATGAAAGGAAACCAAACATATCCCAAAATAAGAGCAGAGAAGAGGGATAAGTGTTTTGTGGGCCCAAAGATGATACACTTAATATCACAGAACCTGCTTTAAAATAGCTTGTTTTGAGCTTTACAACGTCTGGGGGGGGGGAGGAGAAGGATTGGAATGCGGGGGAGGGGGAGGCTGGGAAGGGATGAAAAGGGTAAACAAAGGAGGAGGCTGCAATGCTTGGTAAGAAATGTACGCATTATCCTGCCCATGTAATTGTAACCCCTCTGTACAGTATGTTCACAAATTAAATTAAATTAAATTAAAAAAAATATCATTCTTCACTGTGATAACCACACATCTATGGGAAAAGTACCATTACACTTTTTTATATGTTTTATGATAAGTTTCATGTCTTGTTAAGAATCTCAAATCATTTTTCTCTTCTTAATAAATATGAATGTTTGTAAAACAAAAAAAAACAAAAAAAATAAAATAGCTTGTTTTTGGAAACAAAACTTGTACTTTCTTTATTGAGTTCCAAGGGATACAGGTGCTCAACTATTTAGAATATTTCAAATGACTACATTCATTAGTTGATTAGACAATTATGGTTTTTAAAGGAGTGAATCAAATGTTCTTAACCTATACAGGTTAATTCCTTCAGTTAAATACATTGCTATATACTATAATATTACAAATAGAAGTGACATGATACATACACAAAAAATGCACACATTCATGTGAGATATTTACCTTTATTAATAATTGCTTTGGAAAGTATAGGTATTTCTATGATACTTTGTTCACATTAGTTTTCTGATTGGCTTTGAGGGTTTTATTAGAAGTTATCTGAATATTCTTTTTATTTACATATTTCAATGATAACTTTTCATTTTGCAAAACAGATTAGAATGCTAATAGAAATCTACAAACTTCTGGATCTGAAAATCTCAAGACATTATTTATGGATCTGAATTTTTTTTCTTTTCCTATAAGGTGATTTTGTTGTTGTTGTTGCTTTGTATGTCCCTTCCTGACGGTATGACCTGTTTTCACTGTATTTGATGTTGGTATAATTTGTGGAGGGGAAAGGAAAAAAAATTGTTTAAATAGGGATACAGGTGGATCCATTGCAACAATGAGAAGTACAAGGTGCAATGTCGAAAAACAAACTTTACAACTTTGGCAGGGGGTTGGGGGTTGGGTGGGGGGTGGGTGTTGTAATCTTGGAGATGGAAGGGCAGGGATGGTAAGGGAAAAACAAAGGAGGAGGCTGCAAAGCTTGATAAGAAATGTACTCATTATCTTGCCCATGGAATTGTAACCCCTCTGTACAGTATCACAATAAAAAAATAATAAAATAAATGTACTCATTATCTTGCCCATGTAATTGTAACCTCTCTGTACAGTATTTTCACAATAAAAAATAAAAAACATTTTCCAGCAAAAAAAAATGATGCTAACCAAAATGATCTCTGTGATATTAATTAATTTATTTATTAGCCTTTACACCATTGCGCAGTCATGGTATAAAAATCTCCAATTTACAGATATCAAAACTAAAGCAGAAAGAGATGAAGTAACTTAACCATCTTGGAGTAATAATGAGTAACAGAACGGGAAGCTACTTGAATCCAAGCCACCAGACCCATAGTTTATATCATTAACTTTCATGTTCTGTTAATGTACAGCTTGTAGATGTATGGTTACAAGTTCCATCTACAGCAAAACCTCATTTTACTAACAAGGCAATTTACCACCTCCTAAGTAGAAATAACTCCCCTCAAGTTGTAAAATGAATTTACAGTAATAAACTCATATTAGTTCTGACAAATTCTGACTCTAACGATCCCCAGTGTACCTTTAAGGTTTAATATCAATATAACACAAATGGAAAGTAGGTTAAGTAAATGCTAATAAAATTCCTTTCCCTGTTTTTATCTAAAGATGACCTCAAATGGTCACTGTAGATATTATGTCTAGTTGAACATTGGTGGCGATCAGGCTCTACAAAAAGAACCATTAAATGATATACTTAGAAAAAGTACGACTTATGAGTGTTTAAGCATCTCATGTGATTTTTATGTGAAGCCAAAATGAAGCAATGTTGGGCCAAAATGTCAGGAAGTGCAGATTGGATAAAGTGGCTAGTAATTAGACATTGATGCTATATGCTCATGCAAGTTGTATAAGATCCTGAAAGCACATCTGGTTCTATGCTCAATGCCAATTGCATCTTCCATAACCAGATACAATAATTGCTTGTTACTTATGTGTGTCCATGCATAATTGAAGAACCCTGCTTAGCTCTCAATTCTAATTAACTTCTGTGACTGAAGGGACTTGGGAATCTACTATTATGAAATAGACAGACTTAACAGTTGAATGGCACAAGTTGTTTTTTTTTTTTTTTTGGTAAATTTCCATGTTTATTGCTGTTGTCCCTTGTCCCACGCAATCTGACATTCTCTCTGTGATTGACTGTGTGGCAACACTATGGAAAAGGACACCTGAAAAGCCATCCAGTCTCAGCCCAATTTTTCCCTTTCATGATTGGAATTGTGATTGGCCATGGACAATGTCAACAAGGGAGAGGGTCAAGAAAATGTTCACAAACAAATTCAGTTGGCCTTATAATTCAAGTCTTCATTCAAGTCACAGCCTTATGAGCATAAAATAATTAGACTCATCTGAGCAATATGTGGATGGCAATGCAGCATTAATTTGAATAGGAAGCTATAGGGTATGATTTTCTTCTTCTGTAATACTTACCGTACCTCATCATAGTTACACTTTCTAGGTCTTCTCTTCCTGTGAGCATGTAGGCTCTGGAAAAACAGGGAAGTTGTTTATCTTCTTCATTTTCATGTCCCTAGGACCTAGCATATTACAAGCAGTCACTAACTATTTTTTTTCTGAGCCTATAAATAATTAAAAGAGTCTGAGTCATGAATTAAGCAACAGAAAGAAAAATAAGAAATCATTACTATCACTGAAGAATTTCCATGAGGAGGAAAGAAACAGAAATATGTTCACAAATTGCAATTCAGTGTTATGAGGGAAATAAATGAAGATAGATACAGACAAACAAAGAATCTTCATAGGCTTTCAATCTATAGATCCAATTTGCTTCCTATGTAGGAAGAAGAGAAGTATAAACATTCTGAATGTACTTGCTTTACAAATTTGACAACCTTCATAGTTCTGAAACAAGATAAAAACTTACATCTTAAAATTCAAAACAAAACCAAATGCACAAACCTAACTTCAAATTGGCACCACCGGAATACAGAGGAGCCACTGAATCTTATCTTACTTCTCAGAAATTTTAATGTTCATATTTATTTGCGAATGCTAGGGTAGTCTCCTGTTACGGTACTTCTTTACTCTGTGGTTTGTTCTTCTGAAGTCGTCCCTATTTGTTCATGCTTCCTGAGCTCTTAGCTAGGCCACTTCCATTGTGATTGCTCTTGGCATAGGACTTTTATTGGTTTTCCAAGGCTGCTACAAGAGAGTGCCACAGATTGTTTGGTTTAAGCAACTGAAGTTTATAGTCTGATTGGGAATGGTGGAAGTTAGAGCTGCCAGCAGAGCCACCCTCATTATGTAGGTACTAGGTGGATGGGTAGCACCTCATTCCAAATCTCTTTCCTAGCTTCTAATTGTTCTTTAGTTCACCAGTTCAATACCAGTCTTAACAGGTTCATGTCTCTCTGTCTGAAGATTTCCCTTTCCTATGAGGACATTAGTCATATTGGATTAGGGGACACATATGTGGGTGTGACTCCATCACAATTAATTATATTTGCAGTTGCCTTAATTCCATTCTAAAATACTAGGAAGGTAGAACTTCAGATATGAATTTTTGTAGGTACAAGAACTTATTTCAATCTATAAAATTTTATTTAACCAATTATATATGTATATATAATGTATACATTGTATCTATACAATGGATTATATATGCATATGGAATATATATGCATTATATATACATCACATAATATTTACGTTGTATATGTATATATAAAATGTATATATCCATACATATAATGAAGAAGCTGAAAAAATATTTTTGCTTAGGGCTATGTTCTCTTGCTGTTTGCTCACCACAATGTGAATAAGCTTGGGTTAGCCTATTAGATAATGAGACACTCATGGGCTCCTTACCCCTATGACAAGTCAGTCAGTCCACCTTCATAAACAAATAAGCTTTGCTGATTGGCAGCTAATTGAGGTGAGAAAGTAATAAAGCCTGGCTAAGCCTGATGACTACATGAAAACTAAATAATCTGTTGTTCTCACTCATGAAGTTGGAGATTTAGATAAAACATATGCTAAGGCAACAATAAAACTTGGCTTTTAAGTACATTAAAAAATCATGGGAATGTCAGCATCAAGGAAACTTGGTCTCCTAAAATCAGAAACTACTCAGATTTATCTTCTTTTGCAGTTTCTTCTGCATTTCCTTGACAAAATGAAGGGACTTCAAACATTAACACATAAAACCTTTTCTTAATACAGTGCTTTTACCTACTGCTTAGAAAAAGGAAGGGATTGTCATGTCCACAGAGCTATTTTTCTTATCATCTAAAATAGTATTTTTACATAATTACTGAACATTTATTTATCAGAAAATTCATAATTTGGCAAATTTATTTACTATTTGGATAATCTTAGCTATACTAATCCTATCTTAGATACAGGTTTGTTTAATACTTCATTTTATTATGTAGAGTTAAAATCTTAGAGCAGAAAAGGTCATAGATGCCATTTTCTTTCATCTCTTACCAATGTAGAAAACCTTCTGTACCATTTGCAACAAGCCATCTTTTCTCTAATTGTATGCTTCTCGTGATCAAAGGCTCATTATCTCTTGAGAAAGACCATTTTATTTTAGATTAGAACTTCCCGTCAGAATGTGCTTTCTTCACCTGACCACAAGTCTTCCACCTCATGACATACTCTTTCTGCAATGCATACAGTACCAGGATCAGGACACAGAAGTATGTTTGTAAGCTACTGTAGGATAAATTGACATGCCATGGAAAAGACTTCAGCATACACTAAATTTATATATTGCTTGTCATGCAATATATGAATTAATTGAAGCCTTACTATTGAAGACTTAGGTACCCTATTGTACCACCACTATAAAAGCCTTTACAAAAAGATCAATTCTTTGATTTGTGTGTGTGTGTGTGTGTGTGTGTGTGTGTCTTGGAGTCTTAATCCAAGTATAGTTTGTCACTCAATTATACAATTAGGTCTGTCTTTTCTAGAATTTTAGATCTGTAAATGAAAATGCATATAGCTTAGACATCACAAAATATATACTAGATTAATAAATGATGATGGTGTTGAATTTCTTGCATATTATACATTTTCTAGGCTGTCTATGTATGTTAATTCATATAATGAGCATAAAAGCTATGAGATAGAATATTATTATTAGCTTTTAATGGATGAAAAAACTGAGGAGGATAGTGTTATTATTTTTTAAAAATTCATTTTATTTTATTGTAAGGGTGATGTCAAAGGGGTTACAATTACATAAGAAAAATAATGAGTACATTTCTTGTGGAACATTGTTATCCCCTCCCTTTTTTTTCCCCACTTTCCCTCCACCATCAATCCCTTCCCCCCTGCCCCGGAGCTGTACAGATAATTTCCAACATATTGTCTTGTGAATATCCCTCCCCTCTCTGCCCAAGTGTTTATTATTAAATGCCTTCCTAAGCACCAAGATTCAGAGTTAGATATTAAAATTAAAAAGTCTGTTCTTGTTGTCAAGCTAAGCATTATTTCAGGCTGTCTTTTCTGAATGAGTAAATTAAAAATGAAAGAAAGGAATAGTTTACCCCAAAGAAAGATAAAGTGAAAGGAAAAAGAGCAAAAATCTCTCTCTCAACAGATGCATCTACATTAATTCTGACCATAATTTTTCTGTTTGGGGTCTGATATCTTTGCCTCTGTGGGGCCAATATTTGCTGCAATTAATCCAGTTCTAATTGGGTAAGACTCTTTGTCTACCTCTTGGAGTTAAGATATTGCTTCACATGGGAAAAGGAATATTTAAGTTCTCAAGATGAAAGAATTTGGTTGCCTTTATGGGTGAATCCAGTGTAGCCATAAAGGTCTTTATACATAAAAGAGGGAGGCAGGACCCTCAGAAAGAGAGATTTGAAGATGTAACAGAGATGCCTTTGGAAATGGAATAAGGGACCATGAACTCAGGCATGTGAGAGGCGCCCAAAGCTATGGGTATATTCACTACTTTACATTGGGTATTCAAATAACCTTATTTAATCAATGTATAAAGAGAAAAGTTTTATTTTGTTCACTTATATGGTTGTTGCTTTGTTTTAAATCCCATGATTGATTGATCCCATTGCTTTTTGAGCCATGACAGAGAAGTAGCACTTGAGTTATGACTGGCAAGTGAAAAAGAGAAAGAGATTGCATTCATATTATCTCCTTCAGGGACATGTCCCCAGTGCCCAACATTCTCCCAGGAGACTCTACCTTTTAAACTTTTCACCCTTCCAAATAATTCTCAGCTATAGGACATTTTGGAGAACATTCCTGATCCTTACTACAGCCTTAAGAAAGAAAATACATTTTTTTCCCCTGTAGAGTCCAGAAGCAAGCACTTTCTTCATAACTTGATTTTAACTCAGTAAAAGTCGGTCAGGTTTCTGAGTTCTCAATTAGTAAGAGAAAGTTCTTTGAGTTATTTCCATGGAGATTTGGCACAACAAAATAGTAAGCTAATATTTCAAATATGGAAGTCTCAGCTAACATAAGAGGTATCAGCCTGGAAGGAGTTCAATGTACTAGCTTAGCTGCTACTTGGCAGCTAGCAAGGTAATCAAGGCTTTTCCCTAAGAATGGAAAACAGATACAGATTTGGATAGAACAAGAGGCAAAAAAATATCCTTGGATTTCTTTCTGGAGAGCTAGAGATAGTCTATCTTGGATTTTGTTTTTAAATCATTGATTGAAGCCTTATGTTGGTCTAGGGGCTTGTTGGAAAGTGGCATACTATCTCAGGCAAACAGTGATGTAAATGATGAGGTGATAGCTTGGAATAGTTATGGAATGTTTGGAATTAAGGGCCTGGCTAGGGTGGGAGGGGGGCTGTTTAAGCATTTCTAATACAAAGGGCCGAAGGGAACTACTGACCCTCTGATGCCGCTGAGAAGCCATTGAGCAAGATTGAAAGCAGATAGAGCATTCTGAGAGAAGTTATATGGGCCCCAGTAATATCTGAAGGTAAAATAGTCATCACTGATGTTGGGGTATCTCTTTGTTAAAAAATATAATGCATGTATGTGTACATCTTGTGTGGATGTGGTTATGAGTGTTCAGCCCTTTTATAGAAGCAATCCCAGACAAGGAAGATGCTCTTCAGGACCTGGTGAAAGGAGAGTTGGTTAACACTTTCAGAAGAATTAATCCATTTTGACTCTCACAGCTTATTACAAATTATAAACTTTGGAACCATTAAAGGGTTTTTATATATAAGAATAATCCACATAATTTGTTTAAAAATTTTGCTGATCTCTTGAAACTAGGTATTAAGACTTTTTAAGCTTCAAAGCCACAAAGTAAATGAAAAAGTAAGATTTATCTACATACAAGTTCAAACTTCCCTAAAAGAAACAAAATTAAAATGAAAGCAAAGTTAGGAATCAAATGTACATAAAGTATGAGATTGTACCTCCTCACTGAAAATCCTCTATGAGAGATAGAATGGAAAAACATTTCACAGATAAAGGAAATAAAAGACCTGAACAGTTCATAGGAGAGGGAATAAAACTAAATTACAAAAGAAATAATTCAACCTCATAATAATGAAAAAATGCAAATTTAAATGAGATTCCATTTCTGTTTATCAGATTAAAAAACATTTAAAAAGCCTTCTAATAACCATAATAACTTTCATAAAATGCTAATTACTTATAAAGAGAACAACTCTTATAAATATAGTCTAAATTTGAATTTTTGTAAATAAATAATTATAATATAAAGTGGTTTTAATATAAGAATTGCTAAGAGTTACTTATCTAAACATTTAGGAAAAAAATTGATGTTCAAAAACACATTTGGAAAACATGGATAATATCTAATTGACATATCATTTAACAATTTATACCTCTATTCATATTTTAATGCAAAATTAAGTATACAGAAATGTATCCTTTTATAGCTTCAGATTTTTTTTTAAATTTTATTTTATTGTAAAGACATTGTACAGGAGGGTTACAGTTTACCAAGTAAGGTAATGAGAACATTCTTGTCAAATGTTCTTTATTTTTTAAAATATTTCATGGAACAAAGCAGTTACAATAAACCCAATGAAAATTATAATCAACAGGCCTTTCCAAATTCACACTTTTCTATTCACTTTGTGCCTTGCTTTTATTTAGTGTGTTCTTTATTGATAAGAATATGTAAAATTACATAACATTTTAAAGGGCTATAGCAATGATTTGAGTATGAAATAGGACCAATGCTTGATCCTAGGCTCTTAGTGCTATCTGGGGATTTTCTGGATGCCTTTAGGAAGTAAGGCCTAACTGGAGAAAGAAGAGATCTATCCTTGGGAGTCATGCCTTGCTCCAGGCTCCCTTCCCCTCTCTCTGTTTCCTGTTTGCCACAGGATGTTCTGTCTCCTAGGGCCAGACAATCATGGGTTCACTGCCTGAATCTGTGAGCCAAAATAAACTCTTCCTCTTTTAGTTTGTTTATATTAGATAGTTTAAGTGACCAGGAGGGTAACTAATGCAGAAAACTTGTGATAAGCTCTGATATTTTTAAATGTAATTTATTGTCAAGGTGATGTAGAGAGGGGTTGCATATATAAGGTAATAAGTACATTTCTTGTCGAACATTGTTACCCCTGCCCTTGAATTTAACCTGGAGAAAAATAGATGTGATTCCATTAAGGAAAGACAGGCTACAGAGGGCTACTGAGAGCCACAGCTTAATAGTTAACAGAAATGTGATCAGCACAAAGTTTCACACAGATATTGAATAAGAGTACAGAAAAATTCTTTTCTTAAAAGTAATATAGCATTTTTGTGTTGTTATAATCAGACACAGTGACTCATACATGCTTGGCCAGTGCTCTATCTTTGAGTAGTATGTCCAGTCTAGAATAGTTTTTTTTTTTGGAGAGCAAGTCTTCAATGTGGTTGCTGACTGACACTTTTGCTTATTTCCTGGTGCTTTACCACCTGAGCCATGCCTCAAACCCTCTACTATATTTTTTTCAAGTAAGGGATAGGTTTATTCATTGTTCTGACTGGCAGCAGGCCATGTTGGCCCTTCACACAGCTGGGAAAGGCCTGGGAAAGAGGTGGGAAAGAGTACTATATTTTAAAGTGATATTGTTTTGTCATATCTTCAGAACCCTGCTTCTACCTCTCTTCATTCTCTGTTTATTGTAATTATCTGCAAAACATCCAGAAGGATATGAACAGTCTCTTGATAGTCTTGCAAATTCAAACCTATAAATTGAAAACAACTGCCACATCATGAAATAGAATTTGAGTGCTTAATTAAGTCTCTACAAAACTTTCAGCTCACTGGAAATGGATGAAACTGCGATATTTACACATACCTCCATTTTCATTCACATATAGCATTTTGTATATTATTCCAATTTCATTTTAAGATAGAGCATTTGCTAAATAATTAGATAAGATTTCTACAATGAGGCAGAAGACATAGAAATCTATTTGTTGCCTGATGCTGAAAATAATCCTACTATATAATTATACTTTACATCAACTCTGCTTGTGACTGAATTTGCCCCTTATGGCTTTCAAAATGTGAGATATGCACATATTTTTGTAATCAGTCTTTTTTCCCCTTTAGGTAGGACCCCAAATAGGGCACTGTTTGGGAGATATTAGCTTTATTGGGGAACTGCCTGGGGATTTTCCCAAGTTAGCATTTATATTAATAATCATGTCAAATACAGCTATCCATTTTTATGCCCTAATTTTCCACACTTCTGGATTGCAACAAGTGATACAAATTTCAGAAAGCAGCTGCATCTAAGGGTCATAAACCGCCCAGTCTACCCTTTGTATAACCATCCATCCCACAAAGTTCATCATCAGTTTTTGAAAGCTGTAGTCCCTTCTAATGCATCTTTTGCTTGTGAAGAATTGTTTGGCAGAATAGGCTATTATAGTAGGCACAACATATCCAATGAGATTGCTGCCATCTGTTCCACCTTCCAATTACCAAAGCAAATAGAATTCAAAAGGCAAAGGCTTTGGAAATCCAAGACAATATTTTCTGTATATTATGTCTTTTGCTTGGTATGGGGTTAAGAAATACTTTTGGAACATATTGTAGGAAGAAGCATGCCTTATTTTTTTTTCTATCAGTGAGACACAATTAGAAGATCAGGATCCAGCAATGAAAGGAAATTACACATTCAGCATCCTGAACTTTTAAATGCGCATTCAGCATCCTGAACTTTACTATGTAGTAGAGATCTCTGCTCAGCCTCACAAAATGCACAGAATTCTGGGCATGAAATGATTAAGTAGAAGCTCTTTCAGCTGCCACAGCCTTGGTAATAGTAAGTGGGGTTATTCAAGCAGGTATTATAACATGATTCTTCCATGTTTCTGCCATAAGGCAATGGGTTTAGCAAGACTGGAGCCAAATGTGAATTTTCTCACTAAGGTGACTCTGTGGTGTGTGTGTGTGTGTGTGTGTGTGTGTGTGTGTGTGTGTGTGTGATGTGCATGCAAAATGGCAGTTAAGGATACAGGTTGTGGGACTGGAAATTTAAATAATCTGATTCTTAAATGCCATAGGTTTAGAATACTGGAGGTGAAGAAGAAACGTTCTGTGCATAAACTATTTGAGGAAGCAGCAATTACAAGTAACGGCAAAGACCTAATTGCCATATTAGAGGTTGTAACAAAAGAAACAAACCTCATAAAGGAGGTTGGCTTGCAGAGTACCCACAAGTATGGACACAAACTATGCTGTATTATGGGTTAGAACTATAAACTTTACTGTTTAAAATAATCCACAAGTGGTAATGAATTGGAGTTTGAGATAGTAGCACATCAATTATGGATGTAAACCATCAACAACATGTCTTCTGATACGGTGTCCTCACCCAAAGCAAATGCTCTTCATTCCAAAATCATATCTGAGGAAATCCTTTAATTAACTGCCCAATCTTCACACTACTTTGGATATTCAAGATCCTGTCTGAGAGTGCCTGAAATCAGAAGAATATTGTCCCATGTTCCATGTTAGTGTTAGTTCTTCTTTTCTTTTATGCACAGCACTTTTCTGTCCTCATGAATGTACATGAATTATATATTTACTATCTGGGCAATGAGGCCACATGAAATTGGTATTAACTAACAGTCAATAGCCATACTTATGTTACTCAAATGTGTGAATGGCTGCAAATAATAACTTAACGAAAAAGTTTGTTTCCACTTTCTTTACTATAGTAAAATTAACCCATTTTCCTTGTCTTCCCCTCCAACCCTCCTCCCCCCACCCCGCGCCACATCTTTATGGAAAAAACGTATGGAGGTATATTTTGGGGAAGTTATCACTGAAAGTTGGGGACCAAATAACCAAGTAGCAGACTTATATACCTGAAATTATCTCTTTCAAAATGGAGCTCTGGTGTCTAGTAATAAAATACTAATTGTTAGTCACCTACCCCACTTAGTGTTGGTAGTCATAATTTGTTTCATGCTTTCTCTAAGTTTTCAGCAGTCATGAATCTGCAACTGGAAGTAATTTATTAATGCATTTTTACAACAGTTTTATTGATATGTGGTTGAGATACAATAAACTACACAAGTTTAGAGTGTACAGTGTGGTAACTTTTGACCTAAGTACATTCCCCTGAAACTATTTCCATAATCAAAATAGCCCATTTGAGGACTTGCTGTGGGGGGATTTAATTTTTTGAGTTCTAAGTATATTTTAGATATGAGACCCTTGCCCATTGTATGGCTACTGAAGATCTTTTCCCAGTCTGTGGGCTTTCTGTTGATCTTTCTAGTTATGTCCTTTGCCATGCAAAAGCTCTGCAGTTTCATGCAATCCCATTTGTCCAATCTTTCTTTGATTTATTCTGGGTCTTTGTTAAGAAAATTTTGGCCTGTGCTAAGGAGCTCTACGGTTTCTCCTATTCCTTCCAACAAATCCTCAAAGAAACAACTGCCTGATTAATAAGTGGGCTAAAGACTTAAAGAGAGACTTCTCTGAAGAGGAAATAAGAATGGCCAATAGACACATGAAGAAATGCTCAACTTCTTTAACTGTAAAAGAAATGCAAATCAAAACAACATTGAGATTCCACCTCACCCCAGTTAGAATCAATAAATCTAATAACAACAGATGCTGGAGGGGATATAGCCATAAAGGAGCCCTACTGCATTGTTGGTTGGAATGTAAACTTTTTCAACCACTTGGGAAAGCAGTATGGAGGTTCTTCCAAAGACTACACACAGAACTCCCCTATGACCCAGCAATCCCACTTTTAGGCATTTACCCAAATGATCACAAGCAAGGCCATACTAAATCTAACAGCACAACTATGTTTATTGAAGTATAATTTACCATAGCTAAGATAGGGAACCAACCCAGATGCCCCTCAGTAGATAAATGGATTGAGAAAATGTGATATATATATATATATATATATATGGAAATTCTATGCCTCCCTCAGAAAGAATGACATTGCCCTATTTGTTAGTAAATGGAAAGATTTGGAAAAAAATTATATTAAGTAAAAAAAATATATTAAGCCAGACTCAATGCAACATAGGTCTAATGGTTTCCCTTATCTGCAATAACTAGTATATGGCTAGGACAAGTAGAAGAGGTCAAAATATATGGCCATATAACTGATGCTAAGCAATATGAACTCCAAGATAGGGACACAAGAGGTTTGACCTTTGTTGCTGTTCTTTTTAATGTACTTATAATGTACTATGTGATTTTATTTGTTTCTTTCTATGTTCTTTCCCCATGGTACAACTCCTGTTGTCACTGTATTTGATTCTGGTGTCCTGAATCTTGTATATACATTTTTCTAATTTGGGGAGGGGAAGGGAAATAACAAAATGCTGAAATAAGGATACAGGATGGCCCATTGTAACAATGAGATGTACAAGACAGTATGCTGAAAACGAATTTTACAACTTTGCATGGGGTGGGTGGGATAGAGGAGGGAGGAAGTGGGGAGGTGGGGAGGAAAGGGATGGTAGGGGAAAAATAAAAGAGGGTGTAAGAGTACTCCATAGGAAATGGAGTCATTACCTTGCTCATGTAACTGTAACCCCCATGTACAGTATCTTTACAATAAAATACATATATTAAAAAAATCAAGGTAGCCCATTTAGCACTCCCCACAGTTTTCTTCTCTCTCCTCTTCATGACTGGTCAAACAACCATTGATGAGTTTTATGTCACTGAGGATTGTTTAAACTTTTACATACAGTTTTATACAAATAGGATCAAACAATATACAATTATTTTCTTTTTTAAAAACTTTTGTTGTAGGGCTGGGAAGGTGGCTAAGTGGTAGAGTGCTTGCCTTGCATGCATGAGGCCCTGGGTTCGACAGCACCACATAAGCAGAAAAAAACGGAAGTGGCGCTGTGACTCAAGTGGTAGAGTGCTAGCCTTGAACTGAAGAGCTGAGGGATAGCGCCCAGGCCCAGATATCAGGCCCCACGACCAAAACAACAACAACAACAAAAATATTGTAATGGTGATGAATAGGGGGATGTAGTTACATAAGTAAGGTAATGAGTACATTTCTTTTTAAACACTGTTTCCCCTTCCCCCATTTTCTCTTCCTTACCCCACCTTACTTCATCCCCTCCCCAAGTTGTATAGTTCATTTCCAATATAAAGTCAAGTGAGTATCATTGTCACATTAGTTCATTCTTTGTCCTGCTGTTTCTGTGATTCCCATTCCTTTCCATGGATTGGATAAACTTCTATATAAGACAACAAGTACAGAAAACTAAAACAGAAAAAAAATAACTGCACAAAGGACATAACGAGAACCTCTTATTTCCAATCCTTGGAGCTCGTGTTGATACACTTCAATATTTATGGTCCTATGAACTTAGCAATTGGCCTATTGAGATACTTTTTTAATAATATCATAGACATGTTCTATTATTACAAATGAGGGAAATCATGCAACCTGGGCCTGGTTAATTTTGCTAATATAATTTTTTGACATACTTCACTCAGAAAAAAATTGAAATTGATGTTGTACATGATTGTTGTACCTGATTCAATAGTCTGACTTTTCTTATTGCTGGCTACATAGTATAGTTTATAGATACACTACAATTTTTTATTCATTCATCAGCTTATGGATATTTGAGGTATTTTTCAAATTTGGATATTATGAACTATTCTGCTATAAATATTCACGTATGAGAGGGTCATACATTTTAGTGTAATATACCTTAAATTTCACAGTAGAAACAAATTAAATAAATACTTTTCTCACATCTCATGTGAACATGTTATTCTGTTCTAGAACTGGTGAAACCCAATGACAGGTAAGAAGTAATAGCAAACTTGCTCATATGCTTTCTTACAGCTTTGCCTAGTGACTATTTTCCATGGCTATAAAAGCACTGATTTTTAACCAACAAAGCTAAAATAGTAGATAACTTACTAAATCTGCTTCTCAATCAACTCTATTTGGTTATTCACAAGGGGACAGAGTTGAACAATATTTATCAGAAATAATTTGATTTCTTCAATTTGAAGATGCCTGATTTTCCATGTTTTCACATTTTGAAGAGGTACATACATTTTCACTTGATGTATAAATTCAATGTGCAGTGTCTGGTTTTCCTCCTACAAATGTCCACCTACTAATGACAGGATAAAAACACCTGGTGGATGTATACAATAGAATAATAGTAATAACAAAAGGTACAAAGTTAGGCACTGGTGGCTCCTGTCTATTATCCTGGCTACTCAGGCATCTAAGGTCTGTGGGTCACTGTTCAAAGCCAGCCCAGGCAGGTAAGTCCATGACAGTCTTATCTCCAGATAATCACTCGAAAACTGGGAGTGGTGCTTTAGCTCCAAGTGGTACACCACCAGCTTTGAGTGAAAAGGCTCAAGGATAGTAGTGCTCAAGCTCTCAGTTCAAGCCTCATAACCAGAAAAAAAGGAAGTAGTAATTCATGTGCCATGACAACATGGATAAACCTTAAATTCAACATATTAAGTGAAAAAATGTGAGTCACAAAACTCCTCATATGTATTAATCCAATTTCTGAGAAATAACCAGAATATCAAATCCATAGAGACAGAAGATACATTAATTTTTTAAGGCATAGGAATAGAGGAATGTGGTTGCTTGCTGGGTATAGACTTTGCTTTTAGAGCACACAGAAAGTTGTGGGAAGGATTATGCAATAGTGCTAATTATTACCTTGGAATTGTGAACTTTATGTGGTTAGAATGCTAAATTGAAGGTTAATGTCACAAAAAAGAAAGCAAAATGCTTTAAAGTTGTTTCATATGTGTGATGTGGTAGACAATTGATGAGAATTGCAAGTAAGGCAGTACTGCAACTTGTCAGTTCATGAGTGGGAGTCTGGGCCTCTTAATATTCAGCACAAATCAATGTGTATAAGGCACATGTGAATGACATGGTTTACATAATCTTGCCCGTACTGTAGTTAGATTCATCTCTTCCAAAGACTGTGGAAAACTGGTGCTCATTATGGTGGTTCCAATATTTTGGTGAAAAAAATAAATAAAAAGTAAAACTAGAAAAATTAAAAATGTAAGTATGAACTACCAGTGTTGTTCTGGTATGATCCAATAAGAGTTTGGAGCCTATGTAAATAGTTAAGTCTAAGAAAAATAATTCCTAGTTTCATATAAACATTTGACTTTTCTCATTATTACAATGGGTCAACCTGTATCTCTACTTAAGCATTTTGTTTTTCCCTTCTTTGAATTAGAGAAGTGTAAATACAAGATACAGGGTACTGACATCAAATACAGTGAAAACAGGGGTTATATTGTGGAGGAGGAACATACAATGAAACAAAAAAATCATGTGGTCCATTATAAATACGTTAGGAAATAGCAAGAAAGGAAAAAGCACTTGTGTCCCTTGTTGAAAAATGAACTTTACAATTTAGATGGGGAGCAGGGAGTGGGGAGGGGAGTGTAGTTATGGAGGTGGGAGGGAAGGAAGGGTAGAGGAAAAACGAAGGAGGAGATAACAATCTTGATAGGAAATGTACTCATTACCTTGCTCCTGTAACTGTCACCCCTCTGTACAGTATTTTTACAATAAAAAGATATTTAAAATTTTTTTTGACTTTTCTAACTTGATATATAAACTTGCAAATATAACATTAGGTTACTGTTATTTCCTTCAGAATGTTGAATGAAACTGTATCTGTAAAATACCCAGTTCAAGGTCTGAGATTTAGTGGCTCTTTAATAATGTGATTGTAGTTTGTCTCCTCACCAAGACACCCACCCTTCAGCAATGCATAACCCTTAATTATACATGAAACCATAAAGTACAAATATTGAGAAAATTAACTCATGACTCATGCTGGAGATGTCCAGTTGGATTTCCAGAACAGCTGTTTATCTGGTATTATTGCATGTTCACTATTTGTGGCCATTCTACTACAATTTGGTCTTGTAGTAAAGTAACTCTGAAGACCTATTACAAATAAATGAAGAGAGGAAAGCACTTTGATTCAAATATCTATGGTAAAATAGAGACTCCTAAAATCCTAATTAAAATCTAAATCAAATGGAAACTTGGCAGGTGATGAAGATCCAATGTCTCATTTTACCACAAATATTATGTTTCAATTGGGAGTTCACTAGGTCCTTGTACTTTTTATTGCTGTTAAGTAATTAAGGACCTAGTCATTTGAAGACACTCTTCTAAATCTCAAGTTCTCCCTATTACCAGTCTCTGTCCTCTTCTATAGTTGCAATCTACTTATTACCTATGATTTAGACCCCAAGTTAATGACTGGTTTTATATTCCCATTAGAAAATTTGTAGTAGAAAATCCATTAGAATCCAATCTCCCAACACCATGTGCACACAAGGCAAATATTTCAGATGCCATATCAGCAGACTAATTCATTCTGTTTTCCTCTATATAAATTACATTGCTGTTTCACCAAAGAGAAATTAAGGACAGTTGATTTCTTGCAAATTACTGTAAGATGTCAACTGTGTAAAACAAGGTGGGCTTTTACTGTTTTAAGAAAGCTTAAACCCAAGAATATGAATATGTATGTAAAGGAATATCAGTAATGTTGTACAAAAAGGGGCTGCTTGTGCATTTCAGTCTCTTTGCATTGGTCAAGAAAGCATATTTATCTTTTGTTTGCATGTATTACTTGCACAAATGAGTTTTGCTGTGATTTTTCCATACCTGCAAATAACATGCTTTCATCAAATTTGCCTCATTTATTACTCTACTCTATTTCCTCTCATTTTTAAAAAAAATAATATAATGCATTTTATTATTCTATTCTGCATTCGTATGGAGTACTTTGCACATTCATATGAAGTACTTTGCTTATTCATATGAAGTACTTTGATCATGTTTCGGTTAGGTCTTGCCCACAAATAGTTTTCTCATTTTACACTCTTGTCAGTTTTTTTAAATTTTCTGATTAAATCTGAATGTTGTATATAATAAAAGAACATGTCATATTTGCCTTTCTCCATCTGTTTTATTTCCCTTAACATTACAATCTCCAGTTCCATTTTCTGAAAACAAAATAATTTCACTCTTATGTATGGATAAATAATACTTTATCTTGTATGCACAACAGTTTCTTTCTGCAGCAGTGTTGTATTTATGCTGTAAAATGAACCATTTTGGGATTTGGGTTGATGTTCACAAGTGTTCCTTTTGCAAAAACATTAACCTAGTTTTCAATCTCTCACCATTTGCCTGGAGCTTAAAGCAGACATCATTTTTTCTTGTTTGCCTTGTTTAAAGAAAAGTAGTATCATCATTCATGAGACGCTGATGATTTAAATAATGCAACCTTGAACCCTGAAGGAGATATACCATTATGAGTCTCCTACAGAAGATGGCAGCTATCAGTAATGTAGCCAATTAGAAAACACTTAAGGAACACAGAGAAAATCACTTGGCTTAAATTATTTTATCTAATCCTCTTAGCAATTCTGCATTATAGATGCTATCTTTCTTCATGGATGAAAGAGCTGAGGTTCAAAACATGCCCAAGGCCTCTTACTAGTAAAACCATGGAGACAGGACTCAAATTCACATGTGTTTAACTCTAAACAACAGCAGCAGCTGGCATATCCTTACATCTTTAAAATTTCACTAAACTTTACAATAATTAACTTGGACATTATTTATTATTTTCATATACAAATTAGAAAGAAAAATTAAGTGCTATTTAAAAACATGTTGACCACAGTATTTTTTTTACCAAGTTGGTATATGTTTTTTTTAACTCTTGTCCTGACTTTTTAAAATATATTTGACCAAAACATTCATACATTCAACATATATGATGTGATGACTTAGAACAAGTACACAATGTAAAATGATTATATGTTCAACACATCCCTCTATCTATAATTGTTTAGTGTCGCCATGTTGTGGAAGCGCAGTGAGGATACTTGACATTTACTCTCAGCTGGATGCCATAGCATGAGCATGTGATCCTAACTATGGGAATTCTAAGGCAAAATTTGAGGCCAACATGGGCAACAGAATAAGACCCCATTTCAAACCAAAATCTACAGCAAATTTGCTGTATACAACCATGACACTATTAAATGTAATCACCATACTAGAACTAACATCTTTTCATTTCCTTATACTTTCCCACCTATCAGCTACTGTTCCAATCTCAGCTTTTATGAGTTTGACCTTTTTAAAATTCTACATATGAGATGATACAACATATTATCTTCTCTGTCTGGCTTATTGTACTTAGCTTTAGATACCACATATTCATCCATGTGATTAGAGATGGCAATTTACCTATACATTTGTGACAGTCAATTGGGTTGTTTCTGTATCTTTGTTATTGGGAATCATAGAGTAATAAACATATGAGGGCAGATATCACTGATATGCTGATTTCATTTCCTTTGACCATATAGCCAGAAGTAAGATTGCCATTTTATGTGGTAGTTCTAGTATGTGTGTGTGTGTTTAAGAACTTACATGATATTTGATATAATGGCTATAGAAATTCTATCACACTGGTGCATGAGTGATCCATTTTTCTCCACACCTTCACAAGCAGTTATAACTTGCCTCTTTGATCGTAGCCATCTGAACATTTATATCTTATTTTGGTTTTTGTCTGCATTTTCTTGATGATTTTTGATGTTGAAAAGCTTTTCATTTACCTATTGTCTGTGTGTTTATCTTGGAAAAATATGTATTTTGTTTCTTTAACCAATTTTGAATTGAATTCTTTGTATCTTGCTACTGAGATGTGATTGTGTTTTGTTAGCTATGTATTTCAGGTATATACCATATACCTCATCAGGTATAGGTTTGAACATATTTCAGCCAATATTTAAGTTGCATTTTAATTATTTACTGTGCAGAAGACAATAGTTTTATATAGTCCTATTTATTTATGTTTTCATTGTTTTTGGTTTGGTTCATATCCCAATAACGTTAAGAATATGTTACAGAAGTGGTATATTACAATCTGAGATATTCCATTTAAATTTTTAGTCCATTTTGTTTTGAATACAGTTTAGGGTAATATATTAATTAATTGGCATGTGTACATTCAATTTTTCTGGCTGCATTTTTTGAAGAGATTTGTTGTCTCCATTGTGCATTCTCAGGACTGTCTTTAAAGATTAGTTGACTTTAAATATAGAATATTTAATGTGTTTTCCAGCCTTTCTCATTGATCACGCTTTCTGATAATATGATGGGACTAGATTTTTTATTACTACAGTTTCAATATACTGTTTGAAATGAAGGAGTGTGATACTTATACTTTTGTTCTTCAAGAATTCTTTTTTCAATTTAATTTTACTGTCAAGGTGATGTACAGGGGAGTTACAGTTACATATATAAGGTAGTGAGTAAATTTCTTGTCAAACTTGTTACCTCCTCCGTCATTTTTTTCCAACTTTCTCTCCACTTTAATCCCCAAAGTTGTACAGTTCATTTTCAATATATTGTCTTGTGAGTATCGCTGTTGCATTGGTTTGCCCTTTGTCTCACGATTTTGTTGTTCCTCTTCCCTTCCCTAATTCAGATAAAAATATATACACTACCCATGGTACCAAAATCAAATATATGTGTATATCTTTAGATGCTCTTTTTGAGATAAGAGCTCTCTGGTATGCAGTTTTGGATTACAATGCAGAAAATGGTCATTATGTTACAAATACTAATATCTTTCAACTCTATGGCTAAATTTATTCCAAAGTATTTTATTCTTTTATATGCCATCATAAATCAGGTTTAAATTTTAAAAAATATTTCAGTTAGTATGTATAAAATAGCTTATTTCTACATTTTTTGCAATACCAGTGTTTGAACTCATGTCCTTGAACTTGAAATAATTAATTTGAATTTTTATCTGAAACTAACATTGTTAGTTCTAACAAATTTTTGTGGAATATTTGGAGAACTGTAAACAAAATCATATCTTCCAAAGGGTAAACAAGTTGGAAAAAATAAGAGAAAAGAAATCTTGTTTAATAATATTAATACTACCCACTATGCTTTTAAATGTGGGGTTTTGTCCAGTATTTAATTTGGATGATTTATTTGACTTCTTTGTGATTCTAACTCATAAAAATGTCCCATTATTTGTCGAGTATTTAATGAGAATTGCATATTTTTTACTATCCAATATAGAACTTATTACTATATCTTAGTAAAGCTATATAATAATTAGTTGGAGGAAATCTATCTCATATTGTAGCAGGAAGTATAAGGGTTTTACATGGAAATAGTTAATTCATACTTATTCTAAAAAAAAGAGGAACGCTAACTTGCTTTGAGGAAGACATCTTTCTTTTGGATAACAGATTGGCCATATATTGTGTACATACTCAAGACCCAATTAGTTTTCACTTATCTCCTGTTCCCTGCTTTTCTTTTCAGCTGAGGCCATTTGTCTCTACACCATATTTACTCTCTTGAATTAGCCTCTGCCAGCTTGAGCAGTGAGTTCTGTAGACTTATTGTGATGCTTGGGTTAGATCACTTTTGACAAGATATACCACTGTGCTACTTAGACTACTGAATTTTTCATGCCTGAAATCCACAAAGAATGGCCTAGTTCAGATGGTTCTGTGATGTTTGGCCTCATATCCTTCTCTGAGGTACTCTTTTAATGGGTTATTTGTAGCCCATATGTTATACTGAGCCATGTGTGATTTCGAAAACATCTACAGACTCTTCTATATTCTTTGAAGTTGCCCAAGGCTGCAAATAGAGCCCCAGAAACTCAGAAAAGGAGAAATAGCTATTTGCACCAAATGTTCTTTACCTCAAACTGTAGGAAAATGGAAGAAAGATCTACACACTTTTCCCTTCACACAGTATCTGAAACAATTACTCTAAACCATGATTGTACAGAATTAGTAACAAGTTAGAATAAGCAAACCCTATTGTAAGGTATATTAAATAGGTAGATGAAGAGAGCACCATGTGGTATTCAGGCAGGAAAAGAAGTTTATTTACCCAACGTCTGCCCTGCTGTGCATGGTGGAGGGACATGGCCTGAAAGGAAAGGAGTGGACTGAGGTCTGACCTGGGTTCAAGTAGGGAAGGGGTAGGGAGGAGGTGCGGCCAGGTGAGGGAAGCTGTGGCCACACTGGATGCTGATGTGACCTCAGGGCCTGGGACCCTCTCCTTGACCAGGGGTGATAAGGATGTGACTTCCAGGTATGCCAGTTACCTAGGTGACACAGGTACTGGGAAGAGACTTAGCCAAGAGGAGGGAGGAGCCTGTCTCACCTTCCCGGGGTGATTACAGCTATAATCTATCAAAAGTCTCATCTCATATTACTTAGTACTGTTCATAGGCTCGCTTCTGATCCTGCCATAGCATTTTACATTCCGTGCTCTTAAATGTTATATAAATTAAGATTTTTTGCAACCCTTTGATACTATAACTTGCCAATGACCTCTCTAATTAATGGCTATATCTCATTGAGTTCTGCCAGTAACTAACCTAATTGAGCTACAACTAGGCCCAGAAAAATTTTGAATTAGACCAGAGATAACATTTAGAATTTCCTTGGCTGGTACTGAATGGAGAAGATAAGTATGATTAAATGACAGGGTAGAAATCAGAAAAGAAATAGAATCATAATTATTGTCCCTCCTATCTACTACCACTATTCCAAATATTATCTCATCAAACTTCCATGCATTTCTGAGTTGCTCTTCCAACAAGCCACTCCCGAGGCTAAGAATTTCTCTATATATACTTAGTCTGCATTTGATAAGAAAAAAATCCCACTAATATAGGTATTTTATTATCCTCCTTTTACTGATTAAAGGATATGTTGGTCAAAGTTTCAGAGGTAGAGTATGGACTCATCAGAAGATGTGGATCAAGTAATTAAGGTAAATTAAAATACTTTCTTCATTCCAGAAATAAGGAACAATCATAAGTAAAGAAAGGAACAGAATGACTCCATTGTAAATGTAACAATTGCATGCTTTTCCACAAAAAAAGATTCTTGGTATAGTCCCTTTCAAAAATAGATATTATCTCACTTGGAGGCCAAAAAGGCACATATTCAAAACAGATTTTTGCTTCAAAGTTCACCTTGTTTAAAGTATTTATGATAGAGAATCTTCAAAAAGAGTTGGCATCAATTATTCTGGACCTTGTGATTGAACAATACAGGATTTATAATTCTGACTTTATTCTCCCATTTGGTATTGTAACTATGATTCTGACAATTGTTTCCTAACACTTATTATTTGTAGCATAATGACCATTTTCTGCATTGTAATCCAAAACAGCATACCAGAGAGCTCTTATCTCAAAAAGAGGATCTGAAGATATATACATATACAAATTCATATACATTCACATACATATTCATATACATTCTCAGGCTTGGTGGAGATAAGAGAATGGGAAAAATATTTGATTATTAGACTTTGGGAACATGTACAAGAGGAAATAATTAGCTGGTGCTGGTGGCTCAGACCTGTAACCCTAGCTACTCAGGAGGCTAAGATCTGAGAATCCTAGTTCAAAGCCAGCCTGGGCAGGAAAGTTTGTGAGATTCTTTTTTTTTTAATTAAATTTTTTATTGTGAAAATACTGTACAGAGAGGTCACAGTTACATGAGCAAGGTTATGAGTACATTTCTTATCAAACATTGTCTCCTTCTTTGTTTTTCCTCTACCATCCTTTCCTTCCCACCTCCTCAACTACACTCTCCCCCCACCTAAATTGTAAAGTTCATTTTTTGACATAGTGTCTTATCTCCAATTAACCACCAGAAAACCAGAAGTGGTACTGTGGTTCAAGTGGTAGAATGCTCACCTTGAACTGAAGAGCTGAGGGACAGCACCCAGACCCAGAGTTCAAGACCCACAACTGACAAAAAAAAGGGGGGGATAATTATCTTTGTAAGAGGTCATTCTGAATTTCAGAATGATTGTAATCACAAAATCCCAGAAAGAAAGAAAGAAATGAATAACCCTTCTGTGACAAATATCTAGACTTTGTTCATTTGTTCCTATGGGATGTAGTTATTTATTCTCTACCATCATCTTTTCTTTTCTTCCTCCTCTTCCTCCTCCTTCTCCTCTATCTCCTTCTTTTTGAGACAGTTTTCCTTTTGATTATAAAGCCAAAACACATTCTTTACTTTCTTTTTTAAAAAATTTTTTGGCAGTAATTGGGTTAAATCAGGCCTTTATTCTTGCTAGGAAAATTTTGAACTATACCTCTACTGTTCTTATCTGTGGTGATAATTTTTGAGAGAGGGTCTGGCTTTTTGTCTGAACCAACTTAAACCATATCTGGGTTGATAAGTGTACAGCACCATGCCCAACCTCTTCTGATGAGTAAGTGTCCTTCTAACTTTTTTATGATATTGCTGGCTTGGAGCTGTAATTTTACCAGACTCACCTTCCAAGATAGCTGACATTACAGGCACATGCCACTATACTGGGCTATTGAGATAGTAGACTTATGGACATTTTTTTTTGCCTGAGCTGGATTTGAGCTATGATCTTTTCCAATCTGTACCTCTTTATTAGTTAGGAGACAAGCCACTGGTCTTGGCCAAAAAGTTTCTTAATTATCCTCCTTACACCACTAGCAATCAGTTCTCAGTCTTCTTTGCTTCTTCATTATCTCCCCCACTAAAAGACAAAAAATATCATAACAGTCAGATTTAGGACCTTAGGGTATCTTTTATGTCAAACAAGATTGAATTTCCAAACAAGATTGAATACCTTTAGGTGATCTCAGTCAGTTATGAAGATGATAGGTTCCTAGTTTTTATCTCCAGTATGAGTTTCATCTCTGAACTTCTGACTCATATATCCACTTGCCTATACAAATGAATTCTACCAGGCCACACAGACATACTGTGTCCAAAAAACCAATGCAAGCATACTGTCTATGAGCTGGCCTACCTTCATTTTCTCCATTTCTATATGATAGCTCCATTTTTCTTTTCACTCCAAACAAAAATTCTGGAGGGATCCTCTTAGAAAACAATTTCAGCTTTCCCATCTACCTTGCCAACAAATTCTCTAAACTTGCCTGCCACATATATTTAAAATCTGAACATTCTTGTTATTATTATTGTCCCATGATTGAGGCATTCATTTACTTTTAACTGTATTGTGACAACTGCATTCTAATTGTTTTTATTCTCTCTCTCTCTTTCTCTCTCTCTCTCTCTGTTTTGTCAGTTGTGGGGCTTGAACTAGGGGTCTGGTCATTGTCCCTAAGCTTCTTCACTCAAGGCTAATGCTCTACCACTTTTAGCCATAGCTCCACTTTCAATTTTCTGGTGGTTAATTGGAGATAATAGTCTCACGTGGACTTTTCTGCCTGGGATGACTTCAAATTGCCATTCTCAGATTGTAGCCTTCTGAGTAGCTAGGATTATAGGAGTGAGCCACCACAGCACCCAGCTTGCCTTTGTTCTTTTATGCACAGGAAGACTAATCTTTTAACACTAAATTTTGGTCTTGACACTAGTGTTCTACTATAAAAACAAACAAAAAACTCCTCTGGCATTCCATACAAAGTATAGAATGAATCCCCAAGAATCCCCAAGAATTTTCTTTTTTTTTGTGGGGGAAGGGGCATGATCTTCTTTATTCCTCTTTTTTTTTATTGTGAAAATACTGTACAGAGAGGTTACAATTACATGGGCAAGATAATGAGTACATTTCTTATCAAGCATTGTTGCCTCCTCCTTTGTTTCTCTTTATCCGTCCCTTCCCCTCTCCACCCCCTCCCCCTCCTAACACACATAGATGAAAATCAGTTCAGTGGGGGATTTTGTTTCCTTGATGGTAGTAGGAGGCTGCCATTCCTGAAATCGCTAAGTGAAATCCTACAGTTGGCAATAAAGCAGATATAGGGGGTGGTGAAGCTTGGATATCTCTACTGTGCAGTTGCTTACAAAAGAACTGAAATGTTTGTGCAGAGGGAAATATTCAAATAAGAGTTTTATAGAAAAGTTAAAGGGATCGAATTTATTCGAACATGAAATGCCAGAAAGGGGTAATTTCATTAATAATGGCCAATAGCTGCCTTTACTGCATGAGCACAGATGACAATGGCTCATGCTTTTTAATTCTGACAATAACAGGAGCTGAAATATAAAGAATAGCAGGAGACACTCAGGTATGATAGAAAGAATAGATGGCTAATGTTAAAAAGTCCTTCTTCCTGAATTTGAACAGAAACAGCAAGTTCAAAGAAACTCATATGTCTGTGAAGATCAAAATGCCATCCTTCTCAAAGTAAGGTCAAAACTCACCTCACCTCAATAACTTGACAACTTCCCTCCTAGATCCAAGATTAGGCCACTTATTTTTTAAATCCTTGATGACATTTGCAGTATTTCATTTCAATCAAAGTGATAATTTGACTGTTAGAGAAGTGTACCTGGCTGAACTAACAAGTTTGGTCTAGTATAAAAATCAAATCTGGCTTCAGAAGAGAAAGCGAATCGGATGACCTGACTGTGAGATAGAGATGACATGGCAGAAATCATCTAGATTGAGGGGCTGTATTGTACACTGGTAAGGCTGTTCTTGAAATTTCAGGTTTCTGGATAAATTCTAGCAGCCTACAATATTTACTCAGTACCTTGCTGGTGTAAGTCAAATTTCAACCATAACTATCCATTCATTTTATTTAAGAAAATAGGTTGATGCATTGGTTAAGCTTATAAATGTTCCTGAAAGAGTTAAACAATTTTCAAAATTATCATTCTGGACTTTGAGAGAATGGGAAACTGGTCAATTTTTATTGGACTCAAGGCAGTTAGACAGGTCAATAGCATGGAACATAGATTTAAACAGATGAAAGGCAATGAATCCAGAGAAGCCAAGAGTAGAAGGAAAGGTCGGGTGGGGTGCTGAGTTTTCACATGCTCACTAAGAGCCAACGGTTTAATTCCCAAGAAGTTTGAGAGTCAGTATTTGAATGGAAAACATGAATTATATGACTTAGAAATTACATTTAAACTAGAGTTAATTCATACTCAAATGCATCACCTGCCTTTCATTTTACTGTATTAGATGATTACCTCTGCCCTTTTGATTATAGAAATGGAATCATACATAATGAGTAGTTGTGAAGCTTCCTTTCCATGTTTGTTGTGGATGTGATGCTGAGAGCCTGAAATAGCCTTAGTGGGAGTGTTATCAACAAAGAAACAGAAAGCACCCACAAATATTTAGTCCTTTGTAAGGTATTCATCAATCTAGGACTGGCTATCAAGATTCCTAGAAGGTAATTAAAGTTTCTATAGGAGCCTTAAAGAATAACAGTGGATCCAGAGAAAGTCAGAAAACTTACACTGAAGCAGTCATTTTTCAAATCTCCCAACGCCAAAGTTATGGGCTTTGAAGACCACAAATGGCAATTGATTTGCAATTTGTATTGTCCACCAAGAAATTTCCATATTGTCAACAACTTGTCATTACTCATTCTTCTACAATAATACTGGCCAGAAGCTAGTGTTTAGCTAAACAGAGGCATTCTGTTTTACGTATTTTCATTATCTCTTCTATCATTCATAGATCTACTTGGTTGCAACTGTGCATTCTTCAGAAAAACTATTTCACCAATTATTCTGCACAGGAACTTGGAATTCCGAGTTTATCAGAAGCATACACAGCTGGGCTCAATTACTAAGACCTGTCAAATGCAGTCGTCTAATTCCAACTGTCTCACTGTCACTTTATTTCATGTTGAGCTAACTGGAAGTATGATTGTAAAGGATGATTGTATGATAGAGATAACATAGATAAAAGAGAAAGCATATGACTGCTTAGCCCAGGAAGGGTGTTTATGAAATGCGGAGAAAACCATTAACACTTTCTTCTTAATTATAGAAAGTCATGAATTTGTTCAGCATTTATTCAGAGTTGATATAATTTTTATTAACGTATTAATTATACAAGGGATTTTATTTTGGTATTTCCATATAGACATATAGTGTGCTTTAACCAAATTCACCTCCTTTCATTACTCTTTCTTGAGTTCTTTTTCACTTTAACCAATTGTAATGGGTTTATTATTTTATTTTCATATATGTATGTACTATATTTTGATCATAACTCCTCCAATTATTCTTTCTTGAGTGTCCACCTCCCACTATTACCTTATCTTACTTGACCCTCACTGGTTCCTTTCTTCTTCTGAAATAGTTCCTCCTTCTATTTTCATATTTCCCTTTTTTAAAATCCAGATTCTTCACAGGAGAGAAAAGATAGATAGATAGGTAGATAGATTCACAGATACATAGATAGATCAATAGATACATAGATACATAGATAAATAGATACATAAAGACATATGTTTCTTTTTCTTCACATAATAATCTTCAGTTTCATTTACTTTTCTGCAACTCACAATATTGTTAAATTTTCTCTGTGGCTGAACAACCTTTATGCTATATTTTCTTTATCCATTAATTCTTTTTTTTCATCTTTTTGTATTGTGAAAATACCATACAGAGTGGTTACAATTACATGAACAAGGTAATGAGTACAATTCTTATCAAGCATTGTTGCCTCCTCCTTTGTTTCCCCTTCCCATCCCTTCCCATCTCCCCCACCCACACCAAAGTTGTAAAGTCGTTTTTTGACATAATGTCTTGTACTTCTCATTGTTGCAATGGGTCCACCTGTATCCCTATTTAAACTATTTGCTTTTTCCCTTCCCCTCCACAAATTATACCAAGATCAAATACAGTGAAAACAGGGGTTATTCTTTGATGACTATCTAGATTGACACCATAACTTGAACATATCAAGATGCAAACAAAGGAAACAACTTTCTGAATAAGATTTCAATAGCTCAAGAAATAATAGCAGGAATCAATAAATGTTGGATTGCACCAATTGAAAAGCTTCTGAACAGCAGGAAACAACTACTATGAACAAAGAGTTGAACTACAAGATGGGGGAAAGTATTTGCCAATTATTTCTTTAAAAGTAGAGTAATACCTATAAAATACAAAAAAAACTCAGAAAAATATATACCAAAAGAAAAGATAATTCAATAAGAAAATATGCAAATAAATTGAACATACAAATAAATGTTCGATATTATTTTTTCTTTATCTTTCTAATAACATATAGAACCTTTTGGATGAGCACTATCCCAAAGATAGGAAAACCATGAGTTTCCTTAAACCAACCTGTTGAAAATGGTATGTGTATTTCAAAGTCCTGCATGTACACTCATGAGTTAAAAGTTGTCTTTGATTTCACAAAGCCCCAGAGACAGCCTGAGGAAATATTTTGAGAGTAGAAAATACTCTGGGGGAATTCCTTTTATAGTTGAAAGAGACTTTTGAATGTGATCTGTTCTTTTTATAATAGCTTGAGGCCTTGGACAGGAAGAAAGGAAGGGAAAATTGAGTTCAAGTTTCTATGACCTGCCCTTCCAGAATTAGCAGCTTTTAAGTCGGAGCTTGAACATTTTCCCGTCAAAGGTGATACCATGTCACACAGACAGAGTGATTTGTTGGACTTCTGTCAGATCTAGCCTGAGGGTTGAAATTAGTGAGGTGGTGAGTATACAGAAAGATCCTGGTAAAACAGAAAACTCATTTTCATCTAACCTACAATTTGAATGTGTCTTCCTCCTTCTTTTCTCTGCTGCTCCTCCTCACCAGAAGTATACATTGCTTTCTTAGGAACTTAGAACGAAGTAGACATGTTTGGTTTTCCCATGAACTTCTCATACCTTTCGGCTTCACAATCTTTCTTCCAAGTATCAAAATCAATTGTTTTGTATAGTAAATTATATGATATTCCCAGAAATTAATGGTATCTACAGAAGAAAAAGGAATAAAGGAAAACATATGAGGATAGGGAGAAAAGAAAAAGGAAGAAAAAAATGGAAAGAAGAAAAGCTAATGGAAGAAAGAGAGATGGTCTTGGCAAATGACATTATTTTATGGGGGGCAGTACGAGACAGAGAGAGAGAAAGAGGAAGAGAGAAAGATAGAGGAAGAGAGAGAAAGAGGAAGAGAGAAAGAAAGAGGGAGAGAGGAGAAGAGAGATAGTGAGAGGGAGAGAGAGGAAGAGAAAGAGACAGAACCTTAAACATCTTCTTAGTCATAATATCAGATCTTTGATAGTCATGGCAGACCACTATTTTATTCCTTATTTATTCCTTATGATTTTAGGCCTACCCTCAGCACACATGCAGCTTCTAACTGGCATCATTGTTTTAGTTTAAGCAGTCATCATGTTTCTCTCACTCTCTCTTTCTCTCATTAACCCATCATGCTTTCTACAACAAATGTCTTCCTCCTTAAATCTCCCTTATTCAATACCCCAATGATATTGTGAACATGTTCAACTGATCATAACTCTCCTGTTTAAAACACTTCCCCTTTGCCAGGTGCCCTTTGGCTCATGCCTGTAATCCCAGCTACTCAGGTGGCTGAGATCATGGTGTGAAGTAAACTTGGGCAGGAAAGTCTATGAGACTCTCATCTCAAATAAATGAGAAAAAATAGCCACAAGTGGAGCTATGACTGAAGTATAATGCCAGCCTTGAGTGAAAAATAAACCTCAGGGACTGTGGTTAGGCTCTGAGTTCAAGCCTCAGGAGTAGTACAAAATAATAATAATAATAATAATAATAATAATAAATAGATCCAAAACTTCATATTACACAAAGTTACTTCTGCTTACTGCTCTAGCTCTTTCCAAGATCGATTGCTAAACAAATAAACTAACCAAAAATATTTTTCTCATTTTTATTATGTTTAAGTAGTTAGTTGTACGAAGGTGTTGCCATTTAACAAAATAGTTTATGAGTACACTATATCTTGATCAACGTCACCCCTTTCAAACTTCTCACCCATCCTTCCCACCCCCCTCTGCCCTCACCCTTCTTAACTTTGTAGGTTATACATTGGCTTCTTGACTGCATTCTTCCCTGCTTTGCCAAGAAATAATTTTTGGTCTAATACATCAACCAAATGTTAGTTTCTAAACATTCCATGTTGTCTCATACTTCTAAGATTTGGAAATCATTGTTTTCTCTGCTCCCAGTCCCTTTTTACTTGTTTTATTCTTTGTAGGTAACTGAAGCATTAACTTTCTCCCTATGACTTTGTGTTTCTTTGCCTGTCTTTACCATTAGACCATAGATCTTTTAATACAGGAATAACATCTGAGGTGTGGCCTCATACTTTTTTAGCCATATTCCTGGCAAATAATGGATAAATAAGCATTATAGGATGTGAATAAATGAATAGAAATAATATTTTCATTGGAATTTTAGTTTATTTTTCGATATCACCCTTTATTATCACTAAATCAGTCTGCCCCCTGTAAGGGTTTTATTTGTATTCAAAAACAAAAATATAGCAAATATCAATATAAATACTCTTCACACTGAGAGCCACTAGGAATCTCAGTCTTTTAAAGCAGGAAACACAAGAACAAAATACACAAGGTGGGGAATTACACAAAACAGGACATGGAAGCATGGAATATTCTATTATGTATGGAATTCTGTGCTTTCATCAGAAAGAATAACATTGCCCCCTTTGTAAGGAAATGGAAAGACTTTGGAAAAAAATCATAATAAGTGAAATAAGCCAGACCCAAAGAAATATAGACTCAATGGTTTCCCTCATTTGTAATCATTAGCATATCCCCAGATCCTAGCAGAGGATCACAACATGTACATTTGACCATATAAAATGATGTTTATCAAAATGAACTACAAGATATGGAAACAAGAGATTTTTCTTTATGTACTGTGTAAAGTTATGTATTTTTCTTTCATTTCCCCCCCTTTGGTTTATCCCCTGTTGTCATTGTTTTTCATTTGGTACCCAGTGTATTGTTATATGTTCATCTGGTTTGGGGACAGGGAAAGGGAATAAGAAAATGGTATGATAAAGGACAAAGTGTGAACCAATGCAACATTCATACTCACAAGACATATGTTTGAAATGAACTTTACAACTTGGGGGAGGGGAAAGGGAGTCAGTGGAAGGGAAACTGGAAGAAAATAAGGAAGGGAGTGGCACTGTTTGATAATAAATGTACACATTACCTTACTGTAACTGTAATGCCTCTGAACATCACCTTTAAAATTAAATTAAATTAAAAAAACAGGATATAGACAATAATTGTTCCTGAAACTAACAGTTAAAGGTTCCAATTAGACTATTATTCTTGATTAGATTATCCAATCCTCTCTGGGAACTATTCAACAGAAGGCAGAACAGCAATTACAAAGACCTGAGTTGGGAAAAAAAAAAAAACAACCAGAAACTGAACTGAAGTGAAAGACTATTTTGGGGAAAAAAAGGAAGCTTAGTTTGAAATCTGCTGATGCTAACATTGGTATTTGACGATAACATCAAGAGAATGCTAAAATACTTGTTATAGAAGAGCTATTTTTCTAAACAATGTCTTTCTCTTTTTCTAACTCTAAAACATTTTGAAGCATTGATAACTATATGCATAAGACTTCATTTTCCTCAATAATAATAATTTTGAGTTTTTTTCCATGCATAGACAGGTGCATGGTCCTGAAGGTGAGCCATATTCTGTGTGAGATCATAAACAGATTTAAATATTGGTTCTACTGAGGCATACCTTGGGTTGAAGCATAATTGGTAAGTGAAAATTGATTCTTTCATGACAGAAATATTGTTTGCAAGAGCCAAAACCTCGTTCAAAACAGATTAGTCAAAGAAGGAATTTTATTGAATATACGGAATTTCCTGGAACTCAACAGAAAAAATTTTTACAATCTGAATATAGAATAAAGAACCCTGGTGAAATAGTAGTTTATGAACTGGAATTACTGTCTTCCACTCTTTGAGGGCATGTGGTCTCTCATCCTTATACCTCTGAAATCAGTGTCAATGTTCCTTCTTTCTCTGCACAGCAGCTTTTTCTATTTCTAATGGTACAAAGTACATTCGGTGTAGTGTTTCCATCTATTGTGGGCTCACTGGATTTTAGACTCCAATTCTATGTCCCTAGAGAAGAAAATGTCAGGTAATTTTGTCAAGTGCAGTAAAGAACTGTGAGCATAGCATAATCTCATGCAATATTTGGAACAAACACATACTAAGAAATTATATACTGCTTATGTGAAACTCAGGTTTAACTGAAGCTTTTAATTTTAATTTTAATTTTAATATATCTGCACTGTCCACATGACCCCTTCTGGTCCAATCTATATAAGGATAAGCCAAATGAAGCAAAGGATGTACTTCCATTTCAGCTAGGTAATCAGGTGATACATAATTCTCAGGATGTAAGCTCAATATGTGAGCTCAAAATTTACTTCAGAATAAATGAAATGCCCTTTAATCTTATGGAGAGCTAGCAAAATATATATCCAGATATTAGGCAATTAACTAGCCCGTTGATTAAAACAGAAAAAAAAATAGGTTCTATCAAGCAGTGTTGAATGATACAGAATTTTCTAGGTCAGTAAAAAGAATAAAGGTTACTAATATGTTTGGTTTTATTTTTATGCCAAAAGTGACACCTGAGTGTCTATGTACTAACATTTTAGAAGTAGGTATCTTGATCTTAATTTGGACACATCTTGAGAGGTATAGTTGTTGCTCTTTTATAATGAGGATACTGAAGCTCAAAGAGGCTAATTACCTAAGTCAACAAAGAAGCACACTTTTAAGTCTAGGTTGCTAGAAGTCAGGATCATTGCTCTAGTACTGTGCTGCTTCTGAATGTTATTGCTTTATACCCCTAACATCAGCATTATTCCAAGCTTCCATTGAAGACTGCTATAGCTCCTCTGCTGGGACCTTAAATCAGCAACCTCAATTTATATGATGAAAAGTCCAGGGAACACTTCCATATGGAGCACAAACAAGAGTGCCTGGCTCCTGTCCAATATTTTCCCCAGAATTGCTTTCCAATATCCCGTCTGTTTCCTAATCCTAGTTACCTTCCACACTGTTGAGAATAACAAATGATGCATAGCCTATGAATATTCATGAGTGGCATTATAGCTATGCATGAATGCTCTGCATTAGTGCCTAATAATCAACATCTATTTTCTCTTTTTTTTTAGTTGTTATTTCTAAAATAAATGACAGGGGTGGGGGCTGTTGGTTAGTTTAGTCACTAATCAAAGTTAATTATACCATTGCTATTCCAAACGTTTATCTGGGCATCTGTGATGCAAGCATCTTCTGAACGTTTATATACTGGTTTAAGACAAGCTCTGAGATGGTGAACAAACCCTGCAAGGGTGAAATGGTGGCATTTCTTTGCAAAACAAGGAATCAATAACAGTCATCTCTCTGGAAACACCAGCAAATTTAATTCAGTGTTCCTGAAAATGTTTGCATTTATTAAATGCTACTAAATATTTTCATAGAAATCAACAAATCAATTACTTTGCATAAATGGTATCAATAGCATTGAAATACTTGAATGAAATAAGAGCAAGTCATACTTTCCCAGGGATCTTGAAATCTATACAATCTATACTGTCTACGAGAAGGCAATTTTTTTTCCAGTTCACAGTGGGTATCATTAGACACTGAATGAACAAAAATCATACCTCTTAATTGGCCTTCTATGGATTCTTTATTTAGTTCATGTTTATCCTGAACTTGAGTTCCTCCTACTTCAGCCTCCCAAGTCCCATCTGTGCAGTTGTGTCCAGGCTTGAATGATCTTATGTGTTTCTTTCTTTTTGACATTTATCTGGTATCTGGAGCTCTGATGTTGATCACCTGTAGGTTACGCTATAGTTATGTGTGTGCATAATTTTTCCAATTAGCTTATGATTGGACATGTAAATTTTTGGTATTGAATGATTTGATCTATTTTTAGGAAACCAATTATTTCAACACATACTCCTACACTATGAAAGCCTGTGTTAGCTTTATCAGTTAAAAATATAATGTTTTCCCATATCAGTTGTTTATTTCAAACAAATTTATTGTAGTTTTTAGCATTTTACAGAGCTTAATCTTCACAATTAACCTAGTTTTATTTTTCCAGGTTTTTGTTTTTGTTTTGTTTTGTCTTGTTTTGTTTTTTTTTGCAATCATAGGGCTTGAACTCTGGGCCTGGGCGCTGTCCCTCAGCTCTTCAGCTCAAGGCCAGCTCTCTGCCATTTGAGCCATAGTGCCACTTCCAACCCAGTTTTATTTACTTCATGACCTCACTTAAGACAATTGAGAAGATAAAACAGATTTGTACTAATAGAATAAAAGTTTGGCTAAATAAAGCATTAAAATAATTTTTTCTGACTTCTTAAAAGCTACTATTGGAATGAGAAGAAAATTAAAACCATGCATTAAAATTCTGTGCAGAAAAATATTTTCAGCCTAGAACTAAAAAATACAGGCAAAATATCCATCATTTGGGCTTGCATAAAAGTCATATCGGTAGCAGAAGGATGGAATAGTTGAGGAACTTTAGTTTAAGTAGCTGGCTGGCTGGTGGATTTGATGACATGTAATGTTCTTACAATGAAAGTACAGAATTACTAGGAAATAGAAAGCTATTGGTAGGCGTTATAATAAGTCAAAAATATATATTAACCATAAAAAGTAATTGAAAGATGTTAAGAAAGGAAATTAGTTCATAATTAGAACATACTTAAAGTCATAAAACTTAAATACCATATAGTAATTTAAGTAATAATTATGGCAAAATTACATTCAACAGATGATGGAGGGAAGTAAAATCTCATGGTTATAAAAAAGTAAAAGATTTTTTATTTGTTTGTTTTTTGTCAGTTGTGGGGCTTGAACTCTAGGCCTGGGGCTGTCCCTGAGTTCTTCAGCTCAAAGCTAGCACTCTATCACTTGAGCCACAGCACCACTTCTGGACTTTTCTGTTTATGTGATGCTGAGGAATTGAACTGACGGCCTCATGCATGCTAGGTAAGCACTCTATCTCTGAGCCACCTTCCCAGCCCCAGATTCTTGTTTTTAATAGCAACATGCCATGTCAATTAATAGAAGAGATCTGTGCTTCAGTCTGTGGAATGTATTTAAGTCATGTGCTGAGGGTAGGAGGTGTGCTCATAAATTTAAAAGTAAGCAAGAAGCTTTCAAAAGAAATCTGTGTTTAGTACAAACTTCGGTGAATTATTGAATTTTCAAGACCATCTGGATAGATTACTTTAAGGAAAGGTAAAAATTTATTTAAAATGGGTTAAAAATGAAAGTCCATAAAATTTATTTCATAAACTTGATTTATTTGTCTGTTTCCACTAAGTAAATCTAACTACATAGTGAAACAAAATAAAGTTATCCTGCATTATACATTTCATTTCATTTGTACATAATCTGGTGAGGGAAAACAAATAAGCATGAAATAACAACTGGAGCCTGGGGCTTCAATTTTGGAATAAAAATTAAATACACATTTCAATAAAATATAAAGTGAAAACAAACTGGAACGAAAGTACTATTTGCCAATAAAATGAAAGATGGAAGATCAGAGAAAGCCTTGGGTGTCTATGTTTTCTTGGGAAGAGGAAAAATACTGATAAACGTTTCAAACTTGAAGCATAACATAGTCCATTTATAAATACAGAAAGTGGCGAATTCATTAGACTTGTCCTTATTTTCAAGTTCTGTTTTTGTGGAGGGACAAATATTGTTGGTCCAAACAAAGCAAAAAAAAAAAATCTCTGCCTTCATGGACATTATCTTCTGTGTAAATATTGTTAAAATGCCTATGGACTATTTTCAAAGTTCATCATTGGCTAGAGGGTAATGATTATTCTAAACAAAAGGGCCAATAAATATCAAATAATTAATAATCTATCTATCTATATATCCTTGGTACTGTGATATGCATAGTATTTCATTAATTTCAGTACACAGAAATAAATCTTTTGAAAATGTATAAGAAAAATTAGAAAACACTTCTCAGTAATTTATATTCCTAAATTTATAATAATTATACTAAAATTTAGATAATTGAAATAATGAATAAATTTTATGCTAATACTTAAGAATGTACCCAAAGTAATACTTATAAGAGAAATAATTATTCTTAAGCTACCAGGAAACATGAAACTTATTATGCCTTAGTTATCCCATTACACTCAAAGAAGGGAGAAAATGATTAATAATATAGAACTTGTCAAAACAAAGTAAGTTTTCAAAAAATGATACAATCTAATGTGTAGTTTTGAAAAATTGCTAAATGAAATAGATAACATGGATAAAAATTCAGAGTGAATATACAATTAACAATATCAGCTACAAAAAGGGGATAGTACCTCAAATGTAGTCGGGTGTTTTAAAGCTTAAAAATAATGTGCACAATTCAATGCAAAACTTACAATCATGATACAATGATTATTTTTTAGAAAAACATATGGTTGAGTCTGAGGGTTATTTCCACGGTAAAGGGCTTGTTTAGCATATCCAAGGCTGTATTCCATCCACCCCATCCACAGGTTTCAACCTGTGGCTCTATAAACAAACACACACAAATTACCAAAATTAACTAAAAAGGATGAAAGGTTAAATGGACCAATATTCATACCAGATTAGCTCAGTTAAAAAAAATTAGGGAAAGGGTAACATATTTGATTTAAAAAATGAGCTTATTGCTTTACTTATGTAACTGTAACCCCTCTGTACCTCACTTAGACAATAAAAAAGAAAAGTTTGTAATATTTTTAACCATCCATTTATTAGTTGGTTTCTTTCTTTCTTTTTTTGGTGGTGGTGGGGGGTCTGGTCCTGGGGCCTGAACTCTGGGCCTGGGCGCTATCCCTCAGCTCTTCAGCTCAAGGCTAGCGCTCTATCATTTGAGCCACAGCGCCACCTCTGGCTTTTTTCCTTTTGCTTATGTGGTGCTGAAGAATTGAACCCAGGGCCTCATGCATGCAAAGCAAGTGCTCTACCACTGAGCCACCTTCCAGCCCCTTATTAGTTGGTTTCTTAATCTAGGTTTTTCGAGAAATATATTTCAGACACATATGTAATTTAAATTAATGTAAACATAATTCTGTAGGTTTATAAAATATGTAACCATATACAGATATGTAAATATATGTGTATTAATATCGTTATAAATAAATGTACATATCATATAAATACATGTGTTTACATAATTAAAAACCACATACAAACACATATGTTTACATACTTTTTTTCAATATTTACACCAACCCATACCAAAAGATTTGAAGTGGATTATAATAAGATACAGATTATGATTGTTACTATTAGAAATAAATACACAGTAAAGAGGCCAAGATTCCTGTTGGTAGTTTTATTTAAAATTTGCCCTTGAGGTTGAGTCCCTAAGATTAAAACCTGGACACAATATTAGAGGGACAGAAATCAAATAAACTTCTCCTTTTTTCTGGGCAAGTATTTCTTTGTACCATCTCAAGAGTCACCCAACAAGAAAACTATTACCAGAGCTGAGTCAGTACCACTGCTGTGCCCTTGAGCCTCCAAAGCAATGGACTTAATTAACCCATTTTCTTAATATAAATAAATAAAATTTGCCTTTGAGTTTTCTTGTGATCAAGATCAAATAATAATATATTTCCCTGTGTCTGATAGTGAAAAGTCACTTTGTTAATCTGCTGGAAATTTTATTGGTAGCATTAAAGCAAAGCTTTTCCTTTACATTTTAGAGTAAGAGGCATGAAACTGGGTTCAAGCAGGTTTACAAAAGGATACCTTTAAATAATCTTAAAGCTATTTGTATGTCATGCAAATTATCCATTTTAAAAGTTATGATTTAGTGTCTACACTAGAAAGATGCAAAATTGAATACACTGGTTTATAATATGTGAAAATCTGAAATGTTTAAAGTTAGTGTGAAATAATTGACAGAAATATCTTTTTTCTTTCTTGCTATTGTTTCTAGCATATTTATAATGTACCATGTGATCTTTTTGTTTCTTTGTACATTCCTCCCCCACAGTATAACACCTGTTTTCACCGTATTTGATGTCGGTGACTTGCATCTTGTATATACATTTTTCTAATTCAGGGAGAGGAAGGGAAAAAACAAAATGCTTAAATAGGGATATAGGATGACCCATTGTAACAATGAGATGTACAAGACACTATGTTGAAAATGAACTTTACAACTTTGTTGGGGGCGTAGTTATAGAGGTGTGAGGGAAGGGATGGTAGGGAAAAAACAAAGGAGGAGGCAACAATACTCACTAAGAAATGTACTCATTACCTTACTCATGTAACTGTAAACCCTCTGTACAGCATTTTTACAATATAAATGTAAAATAATTGAATGATCTTCCTGTTATACTGTTTAAAAGATATAAGATATATATATATATATCTTATATATATATCTTATATATCATATATATATATATATATAAGATACTGTTTAAAAGATATAAGATATACCCAAAATAGCTGCCCTTCCATTCCCACCCTAAATCAGGTGCATTTTATTGCCCCAGAGCCCTACCTTCTCCTGTCATTTTGTGTCTCAGTGATTTGCACACATAAATTCTCCCCTCTGAATTGAGAACTCCTTTTGACAGGAAATAGATCTTAGACATATTTATTTTGTCAGCAATCAGCACCTGTGGGTCTCAGCAGATGTGTATGCAATGTACACAAATGGAAATAAGAATGGATGAACGGTGATGGAATACACTTCTTGCTGCTTCCTTCACAGTTTTTTTTTATTGTTGCTTCTTCTAAGTCAAAGATTATTTAGAAGTGAGGTTTCCAAATAAATTGGTCTTACTTTTCTCTCAGCGTGAAAATGTCAGGGTTTTTATGTAAATTGGACACCCAATGGAATTAGTTCCGTGGTCTCCTGGAAAGCTCATACTCACTCAGGATGCTTACCTCTCTCTTGGTGTCCATCATGGGTAAGTGAGGTTATGGAGGATAGGCCTGGGAAAACACACTAAAATGCACAGTAATAACCATAAATTATGGCAACCCTGGGCTTTTGAAATGAATGGTGGTAGCTTGAAGGTTAAACATGTCCTGGTTCCATTGGTGTAGTATAGGTTTTTATAGCTGCTTTCCATCCTTCTGAAAATGCCTGTCATTCAGTAACACTATAATTAGATTCCACTGAAAATGAGGAGAATAAACTTTAAAGAAGGAGTTTCAGAAATTGGTGTAGCATCCTCTGCCCCTAATGCTTACCTTATTCAGTTATTTTTTCCTCCTATGAGCAGTATTTCTTTTTGCAGTTCTATGTATATGTTTCCCTGACATCAGACTGTTTTGCATTTGAGCTTTTGACTTGGACCATAGGGCTGTGGATGTAATGTATAACTCTTGACATTTCAGATTCACAATACATTTTCTGGATGCAGTCCAAAATCATTGGAACAAAGGCATGATTTTTTAAAAATTGGAATGTGGTATAATTGATTTGTGTTGAAGTCAAGGTATAGCTCTTTTGAGGAGCCACTAACACTCCCCAATGTCTCTGGAGCAGCATTTAAAGCTCTTTCTCCTGTACTTTGAAGTGTGTCGCCAATAAGAGCTGTGAAGATGGAGCTCTGTATCTTGTACACACAGTGTTTCTCTTCTGTCCCTACTGGTCATGTCTTGCACTTCTGGGTATATGAACATTTTCTTCCCATCAAGTAATGTGTTAGCTTCTTTGATACAAGCACCTAAGCTTATTTCACATATAAGTACATGTTGAATACCTTGTTCTATAGCTACACGAGATAAAAAAAAAACTCAATGCATATCCTACAAAATTAAGAAAATGGAAGGGAGGAGTTAGGTTGGGAGGGGTAGAGAGAATGCTGAAAGGGATGGATGACACTGATCAATATGCATTATATTCTTAAAATGACTTGCTGAATGCTAACTCATTGAACAATTACTAAAATACAATAAAAATGTAATTTAAGTTAAAAATTATACAATGTGCTCAAATTGTAAGTTTACCTTTGTATCTATTCAGGCAGATAACTTTAAGAGATCACACTGCCATCTCTGTCTTGAACTTGGTATTAATTTTCTATGGCTTAACAAGATAACATTATTATCCCACCGTTTGTATGGAGTAGGAGCATGGCACCATAGCACAAGGATTTCTGCTTTGGGTCTATATGGCTGACATGCAGGTGCTGTCTGGGGCTGTGATTTCATATGAAGCTCAGAGTTCTCCCTCTGTCTCACTAAGGCTCCTGGTCAGCATTCCTTTAGTGTCCTTGTAGGAGGTCTGAACCAATTCATATCTCAATTAGATGATAGTTAGTACCTGGAGGCAGCCTACATTTTTACGTTTTATCCTTCTTGTTGTTTAACCACATGGTCCTCTCCACAGTTCTTCCTCCAAGGCCAGAAACAAACATCTCTATATTTAAATCCCTGCTTCTGCCTCTAGAGATTTAACATGCTCCTGAATAGCCTTATTTCCAGTAACTCAAGTGATTGTGAAATAATTATATTTGAGAAATCTCTTTTGCCACAGAGTAACAGAAGGATGGGGATAATGTGTAATCCAGTTTGTAATTCCCACCTATACTCATCAGGAAGGGATAGAATCTATAGTGAGGATCGTTGGGAGCATTTTAGAACTCTGAATACCGCAGGTTTACAAACTAGGTGGTTAGATTTGCACCTTAGCATCATGTGTGCATTTATGCCATGGTTATACTTCTAGATGGAGCCTCAAATTATACCTTAAAATATGATCACATACCACTGAAATTAGTGGCTCAGAAATTCCAACCCTTCATATTGGTCTCAGGAGAAAATCATCCAGCCGTGACACTTGCTGACCATATTTGTTTTAGGCTTCACAAATACTGAAAATATTTCAATGGTTTTTATCCTCTTGTGTCCCTGAAGAAAGCAAGTGAAAGGTTGAGAACCTGTAATCAGTCATGGCTCTAGCTTTGCATGAAGATGGAAGTGTTATCTGGTAAACAGCCTGCACTCTTCTCAGCAAAGACCTTTCATTTTTATGTGGGATTTCCTCAGACATTTCATTAGAGGTTTCACAAGCACACCTTTTTGTTTTGGTTTGGTTTGGTTTTTCTTAGCAAATAATCTAGTTTTCTGTATCAATCTATCACTGATCTAAGCTCCTAAATGTATTATTCTAATTAACAAATATTGGAAATGATCATTCTGGGTTTAAAGCAGAAGAATGACACCTCAAAACATTTTTGAAAGTTATTTAACACCTCTAGGATTAGCTTCCTCATCTACACACTTTATCTATCTCTCTGCATTGCACTAGATATTCAGTTCTTTAGTGCATGGTTTGTGGGGTTGTAACTAATGCAGTTTCCTGAATTGTTACCAATTAAATCAGACATTAAAAATACACAAAGAAGTCTCCTTATCATCCATGGCCATATAGACTTCTGCAGATGTACATCCTTCTAATTTACTATCATATATCAATTTTTAAAAATGAATATTTTTGTGTTCAATCTAGCGCCTTTTTCCTTGAAGACTCTTCAGTACATTTCTAGCTTTAAAAACTCAATGGTTTTTATTATATGACAGTAACATAATTTGTTTACCTGGTCTTTTATTTACTTTGAATATAATTTCTTGTTCACACTACTTTAAAATTTATCTTATAATTTATTGATAGCTGAGTACTTGTCTCTGCTGATTAAGTTCACAAAAGTGGTTCACAATTAACTCTAAAAACTAAACCTCACAACTGAATTTTTAAAAATGTAGGCCTTGAAAATGCAAAGCCCTAATAATTGATTTATTACAAAGTTCCATACTAAATTAAAGTTTAGATACTGCAACTATATATCTTCCAAAAACACACCCAATTATTAAAATTACATGCTCTGATAACATCCTTCCCTTAAAGAACCCCATTTTATATTTCTGAACTTAGATTTCCCAAAGTGTATTCACTTTTAAATTCCTAATATTAGAAGCTTATTTATTTTGGAAATGTTGATCGGTATACAATGCTTTAGTGTAAGATACAGGACCACTGACACACCTGCTAACAAGAAACCTGGGGTGATCCTGACATAACTGAATTTACACATTCTCATTTATCTTATTAAAGAATGGATTATAAAGAAAATGGATTACTAAGAAAATGATCAGACTAATTTAATGAACAATGTTTGTCTCCAAGTCTAATCTTCCACAGAAAAATTTTCATGGACTTAAGGAATGGAAAAGCACATGGGATTTCCAAATGACCTAATGGTTTCAATGTTTAGTATAAGATTCAGAGATTGACAGATTTCTCAAAGCCAGGTAAGATTTAATGGCATAATAATAGAATGTATTCAGTGAACCATTATATCCTGTCTTTTTATATATAGCATCATAAGGTCTTTAAAAACAAAGATTGATATGAAGATAGGAGATTGTGATAAGTGGGGTAAGATGCATACTCTTGGTGGGTTGCTACTACTAAGAATGTAGCATTTCAATAAAAAGAAACTAGGTTTCCCTACTGGTGGATTTTTAAAAACCAAGTCTCAATGTATTAATTTCCAAATTTCTGAAGCATAGAATACAACTGTAGCCATGATTTATTGGTTCTGTTATATTGGAAAAATGCAACATAAACGTAAAAGAGTATGGATATCTTAACTGAGATGAGAAAGTAACTTGGATGCTGAGCTACAAATTCTAGGTCAGAAAGGGAGGGAAGCCTGAGAAAGTAGGTGTCAGCAAGCTGGGGAAAGATAGACTAGAGATGATAGAGGAGGACTCCACAAAGTGAATGAATAGTACACAGTAAGTGCACTGGGAGATCCACATAGACAGGACCTTGTAGCCAACCTGTACAGTGATGATCCTTAAGCTTTTGGAGGCAGAAGATGCGTTGGGAAGACAGAGATCAGGTTCATGAGGTCCAGGTGGGATGGAGTACCAAAGACTATGCTGACATTCAGCTTAATTCTTTCCTCCTGATATTTGGGATACACTCATCACGTGAAAATGTCTTGATAGAAGGTAAAAGTGTATGGTAAAAGGTGAGCAAAGAGAGGAACTGCAGATGTGACAGGGTAGTGGGGATGAGACTGGAAGGATCGTGTCATAACTTTTCAATAGAAGATGCCCCCATGTGCTGTAACTATTTCTTGGTAAAGGCAACTTAGGATATTTTTTTCATTCAAACAATTAGGCAGCTAGGGCTCTCAGAAGACTGTTTCCTTTCAGATTTTACAGAAAGGTATTTAACATGGTCAATAGTAAGACTCCAGCAACAACTTGTGAAAAAATGATCGCCTCTCAGAGTCAATATGTAAAATCAATATAGAATGCCAGAAATCCAAAATTTACAAAGACATCCTGAACATATTGAAAGACTAAAAGGATTTAACTCAAAGGATGAATTTCCCAATAGAAGAATCGGTTTGTGAGAACATAGCTCACTCATAAATATGGCAATAAAAAAGAACAGGCAGAGGTAGCAGGGAAGGGGTGCCTGGTATAGACCTGTGGTAGTTTCCAGGGTAAAATAACTTCTCTTGGGGAGAGAGTTATTAGACATAGGACCGTATGTCTGGTGCAACCAAATGTACTCCAAACTCTCTTATTAACCTGCACTCTTTCCAAGATCAGCAGCAAAATCTAGGATGGAACTTTGTCTCCAAAGATTTGTTTACTAGGTGAATGAACTGGACATATTGCTATAAATATACCCAACCTGTGATAGTTACCATTCTCCTTATGAATCAATAAGACTTTCCATTCTAATCACTCATCCCAATCTGGATTTGTGAGAAATCATTTTTTTTATCGTCGAGGTGATGTACAGAGGGGTTACAGTTACATAAGGAAGGTAATAAGTACGTTTGTTGTCAAACGTGTTACCCCTTCCCTCATTTTTCTCTTACTTTCCCATCTCCCTATCCCCCTCCAAGTTGTACATATTGTTCCAACATATTGTCTTGTGTATATCACTTTTGCATTAGTTCCCCCCTGTTCTTTGTCTCACCATTCTGTTGTTCCCCTTCCCTTCCCTAATTCAAATAAACATACATATAATACCAGGATACCAAAATCAAATACAGTGACAACAGGGATATACCATAGGGGGAAGAACATAAAAAGAAACAAAAATACCCACATAGTACATTCAAAACAAGAATGATAAAAAAGAACCTCTTGTGTCCATGTTTTGGAGTTTATTTTGCTTAGTATCATCTTATATGTACATATGTATATGTCATATGTACATAGCTATTGAGCTTCTGCTCATTTGCTAAGATTATCCTAGATGTATACTAACTATTGCAATAAGGGAACCCATGGGACCTATGTTTCTTTAGGTCTGGATTAATTCACTTAATATGATTTTTACAAAGTCTTTCCATTTCCTAACAAATGTGGCAGTGTCATGCTTTCTGATGGAAGCATAGATTTTACATATATATATATATACACATACATACATACCACACCACATTTCCTTGATCCATTCATCTACTGAGGGGCATCTCGGTTGGTTCCATATCTTAGTTATAGTGAATTCATTTTTAATGGATTCATCTGACCTTAATTAATTAACTAAATGTTGTGCCTGGACCTGGTGATATAGAAGATTAACTTGTAGATCATAGTCAATTCATCCAAACATAGCTTTTAAAGGCCCTTTACAACCAGACAGCTTTTCTCCCAAACCCTGGACCCTTCTATGTTCCTAGCTGATACCTTTACTACTTCCTGTCTAAACATGAAAGATATAATTAAAGTAACCCATAGATTGTATTCACCTCACTAAGAAAGAAAAAAATTCCCTTAGTTCATTGATTGATTTTTTTGTACCAATGCCATGTAAATGCTAAATAAAATGATTTTAAAGATTAAAGACTTGGAAGTGGCACTGTGGCTCAAGTGGTAGAGCGCTTGCCTTGAGCTGAAGAGCTGAGGGACAGTGCCCAGGCCCAGAGTTCAAGGCCCACGACCAACAAAAAAAAAGATTAAAGACTAATATGGAGAAACTATTATCCCCACTTAAAATCTTTTAGTTACATTTACTAAGGTGTCAATTTGGATTTTTCTCACTCTGGTACATTTTGTAGAAGAGAGTTGAAGGCAATAATATAGACTGCTATTAAGGTGCATAATATTATTAGTAAATTGCTATATTGATATTATTGTTGGTCTGTTTAATAAACATTGTGTCTAAAAGGCATCTTCTGTATTTCAGTACTGATAAAATAAGTTCATTTATGCTTATACTTACCTTCTTGCCAGCAAATTATAACTAATGCACTAATTATGGCTCTTGATAAACCAATGATTATTTCACATATGCTAATTGGAAATCACATACCAAATACATTGGTACACAAATAGAATGAATTTCTGAGTGAGGAGTTAAAAAAGACATTTTTCATAACTTGCCTTCCATTCCAGGAGTAATTAGAGAAGGAAAGGAAGGGTAAAGACCAGAGTTGCAGGTGTGAACTCGTGGCAAGACACATTTCCTTGCCAAGATTAGATTAAAATGGACATGTTCATTACCAACCAAGTATAGAGAATTACATTAGTTATCATATTCTCCTCTCAGAAGTAAGCAAAAATTATAATTTAATTAGTTATCTTCATACGAAAACAAATTGCAATGTAATAATTCCATTTCCCAGAAGGGAAAAATGAAACTAATTGGATTCTACTCATTTATTATTTTATTACAGATGTTTGTCCCATCAACATTAAGATAATTCTTGTTAACTTTTGGTTGTATCCTTCACAGGAGCATTCCTTCCAACATTTGGCTTATGGCTCAGATATTAAAATAAGAGGCAGAGGTGGTACTGGGGAAGAGCATGACTAAGCCAGTGGATATAACTCTATTTGTATGTATGATTCTT
>NW_012267262.1:3009168-3039735 GCF_000151885.1 Dipodomys ordii
TATGGAACATGTGGGTAATAATCCTGGCTACCCAAGAGATTGAGATATGGAGGATAGGGATTTGAAGGCAGCCCTGGCAGGAAAGTCTACAGAATTCATCTCCAATTAACCAGAGAGAAAGATGTGATAGAAGCATGTCTCAAGGGGTATACTGGCAACCAGGTAAGCAGGTGTAGTAAGTGGAAGACCCTGAATTCAGGCACTGGTGGAAGGAGAGGTATTAATATTTGTCCAAGTAATTTTTAAATAATGACATAGATGATGGTTAAAACTGAAAGATAACTCCTCTAACACTTAAAAACAGAATAGAGTATCTCTATAGAAAGGAGGCAATAGCGTGAAAACATTCAGAGAGATGAAAATGTAGCCTTTGGAATCACACTATGGAGATGTGAATCTTGGCTTCCTTCTTACAGTCTTGGTGATTCTGCATAAGTAAAATAACCCCTCTAAAGGTTCCAATCAGTATAAATAAGATCTAATGGCACCTGCCAGTATGAAGTCTTCAGTGAGAGCTAAATGTGCTAAACTATAGGTTCACAAATAAGACACAGTAAGTACTCAATAAGGATATGTTTCTGTGACATTATTATTAACTTCCTTTCTACTCTGCTGCATCCTCACCTAAGGAGTTCTGATCTTAGTAATAAACATTTAGGATATTGGTCTAAAGTGATCTCCACATTTCAAAAGGGTAATTTTAGATTATATTTTGGTAAAATACAGCTTGATTCCTTGATTAAGATGACACTGAAGATTTTCTCTTTTTCACCTTCAAGTTAGTTATGAGTCCTTAAATTACATGTTTCTCCAGCACTTTAAATCACAAATAAATGCAAAATGTTAGGGTAAAGGATATAATCAGATCCCAAATATAAAATTCCTTGGCTAAAATGCCTATGTCGGGATTATAAACATAAATTGCATTGGGCTTGAATATTTAAAAAATGATTCACTTTACATTAAACAGAATCATTTAATTTTGGCAATAGCTTGATTATAGTGTTACACTGATATACAGAATCAAAGAAATATTTGCAAACATGTATTCTTTCATTTATCCACAGTTTCTGGACACTCTAAAGTAGATATGGAGAATAAAGTTTACAGAAATTGACCAACAGCAATTAACTGGCTTGCTCCTAGATAGTGATGTCTACCTTACAAACACCTTTAAATTGCTCATTTACCAACATTTTCTAAAAATTGCAAGTTGAAGTAGAAAATGAGGGAATCTTTTGAGGACCTTCCATACTACTTTCCAAAGTGGTTGAATAACTTTACACTCCCACCAACAATGCAGTAGAGTTCCTTTCTGGTAACATTTCCTCCAGCATCTGTTGTTATTAGAGTTCTTGATTATAGCCATTCTAACTGGGGTGAGGTGGAATCTCAATGTTGTTTTGATTTGCATTTCTTTATGGCTAGAGAGGTTGAGCATTTCTTCATGTGTCCATTGGCCATTCTTATTTCCTCATCAGAGAAGTTTATCTTTAAGTCTTTCGCCCACTTATTTATTGGGCAGGTGTTTCTTTGAGGATTTGTTGTTGGGGGATTTAATTTGTTGAGTTCCAAGTATATTTTAGATATGAGACCCTTGTCCATTGTATAGCTAGTGAAGATCTCCCAATCCATGGGCTTTCTACTGATCTTGGAGCTCCCCTATGAACCAGCAGTCCCATTTTTGGGCATTCACAAACAAGACCATACTAAAGCTACCAGCAGAATTATGTTTATTGCAGTATTATATACCATAGCTAAGATATGGAACCAACCCAGATGCCCCTCAGTAGGTGAATGGATCAAGAAAATGTGGCATATATACACAATGGAATTGTATGCCTCCATCAGAAAGAATGGCATTGCCCCATTTGTTAAGAAATGGAAAGACTTGGTAAAAAATATATTAAGTGAAGTAAGCCAGGCCCAAAGAAACTAGGTGCCATGGTTTCCCTTATTTTCAATAACTAGTATATGTCTGAGACAAGCAGAAAACGTCAGATAAGATGATGTAAAGTGAAATGAACCCCAAGATAAAGACACAAGTGTTATTTTGTTCTTTCTTACTATTGTTTCTAACATATTTATAAGGTATCACATGATTTTTTTGTTGCTTTGTATATCCCTCCCCCATGATATAATCCCTGTTTTCACTATATTTGATGTTGGTATAATTTGGGGAGGAGAAGGGAAAAAATTGTTTAAATAGGGATATAGATGACCCATTGCAACAATGAGATGTCCAAATGAGATGTTGCAAGACACTATGTTGAAAAACAAACTTTACAATTTAGGCAGGATGGGGAGAGGATGGGGGAGGGAACGGGGGAGGCGGGAGGAGGGGGAGTTTAGTTGTGGAGATGCGAGGGAAGAGATGGTAGGGGAAAAACAAAGGAGGAGGCAACAATGCTTGTTAAGAAATGTACTCATTACCTTGCTCATGTAATTGTTAACTCCTCTGTACGGTATTTTCACAATAAAAACTTATTTTAAAAAAGAGGAAATCTTATAAATCCAATATTGCACATATTACTAGTACTTAGAACTCTGCTAGATGCATACACACATATCAAATGTTTGAAATTAGATGCATTTCTTTTTTTTTAATTGTGAAAATACCATACAGAGGGGTTACAATTACATGAGCAAAATAGTGAGAACATTTCTTATCAAGCTTTGTTGCCTCCTCCTTTGTTTTCCCTTCCCATCCCTTCCTATCCCCCCCACAAAGTTATAAAGTTTGTTTTTCTACATAACGTCTTGCACATCTCATTGTTGCAATGGGTCCACCTGTATCCCCATTTAAACATTTTTTTCCCTTCTCCTCCACAAATTATACCAACATCAAATACAGTGAAAACAGGGGTTATACTGTGGGGGAGGGACATACAAAGCAACAAAGAAATAAGGAGAGTATATTTTTGCTGTAGAATATTCTTAATAATACATCTATTTTGAGTGCTTACTAAGAGTTGAGTCATTATACCTATTTAAAATGTACGGTCTTAATTTAATTTCACAATGTACTCATAAGTAGCTACTACTTGATCCAATTCACAGTACAAATACTATGGCTTAAGAAGGGTGACACACTTTGCCTGGTGAAATGATGGGGTGGAGGGAGGTTAATCACTCATTTGCTTCTTCAAGCTTTATCTGTGGGTAGAAGTGGCATTGCCTCCAATATGGACTCAAGTTCTGTGACTAGACATGATTTTCCTTCAGGAGCTCCAGATTCAGACTTTATATCCTTCTCTCTTTTTTTACTTTCTTAAAAATTGTGGCACACAGACTGGAGTCTTATCTACAGGAGGTTTTAAGAACATATTTTTTCTCCTGCAACCTGTCGTGTTTGGAACTTCTTCATTACCTTGAGTCACTAACTACTTGCATTTATAGTAACAATTTGAAGAATTATATTTCCTTAGCCTCTTCCTCTTATCCTTCTCTTATTTGTATTACAGACTAGGAATAATTTTTTGAACCTGTAAAAAGTAGAGAATGTGGGGAGGGGGGATGTAGACAATGTGTATCCTACAAAATTAAGAAGAGTGAGGGAAGGGGTCGGTAGGAGAGAGATGGGTGAGAATGTTGAAAGGGTGACATTGATCAAGATGTATTTTAGTCATAAACTGCTTTGTTAAAAGGCAATTGCTTTGTACAACTACTTAAGAGAAAAAAAGAAATACAATCTATTGAACCTCCATCTTTTCTTATTTTAAAGACATTTCTTGTCCTGTTTTCAGCTTTATCCAACATAAATTCCAGAAGAATTCATCTCTTTCAGTCTCTTAAATTCCAAAATAACTTTCTCCCCTCCAGTCTTCCCCTCCTTTTCCCTGCCCTGTACTCCCCTGGAAACATCTTATTTTGAAGAAATTCAGTGTCTTACCTACATTATGACACTCAGTGTCATGTCTACCTTATGATAGTGATCAGGAATATGAATTCTATGAAAATAAATATTTAAAAATTGACTGATTTTATTTTAAATGTAAGCACTCAAGTGGACCTTTAAAGCTGCATGTGAATCAAACTAGATTTCACAAGCCAATCAGTTTCAAACTTTTCTGCCCTAAGACCATTAAAGCCCTTAAAATGATTAAACTTAGAAATTTTGTTGATAAGGGTTAAATCTCACAAAATTTTCATGTAAGAAATTGAAGTTGAGAATGTGTAAAATACTATATTTATAGACAAAAATTAATCCATTATTATTTATCATAATTTAGAAATATCAGCTCTTTTCTAAGCAAAAATTATTGCTGAGAAGTGTATTTTCAATGTTGTAAATGTCTTTAAGATCAAACTTATTAGAAAACTTTTAGATTCTCCTATCTATTGTTACATTCATTCTATTCTATTTGCAATATCATATTGTGTACTGCAGATGCATCCATCCTTAAACATCATGATCTCTGGCTAGGAATGTAAAGTGCTTTGTAAGAAACAAAAAGTCCATTGTATATGTGCATATATATGCATATATATGTATATATACATACATATATATCGTATTTTCTTGATCCATTCATCCACTGAGGGACATCTGGGTTGATTCTATATAAGCAATGCTGCAATGAACATTGTTGTGCTAGTGGATTTAGTGCAGCCTAGTTTGTGATCATTGAGTAAGTGCCCAAGAGTGGGATTGCTGCATCATAGGGAAGTTCTATGTTTAGTCTTTTGAGGAACCTCCATCCATACTGCATTCCAGAGTGGTTGAACAAGTTTACATTTCCACCAACAGTGTTGTAGAGTTCCCTTTTGATCATATCTTCACCAGCATCTGCTATCATTTGTTTTCTTGATAATAAGGCCATTATAACTGGGGTGAGGTGCAATGTTAATGTGGTTTTGATTTGCGTTTCTTTTATGGCCAGACATGTTGGATATTTCTTCATATGTCTACCTACAAATCTTATTTCTTCTTTGAAGAAGTATCTCTTGAAGACTTTAGGACACTTTTGATGTAGTTGTTGTTTCTTTGAGGATTTGTTTCTTTTGCGACCCTTGTTTGTTGTATGGCTAGTGAAGATTTTCCCTCAATCTGTGAGCTTTCTATTTATCCTGATGGCTATTGCCATGCAGAAATTCTTCAGTTTAATGCAATCTCATTTATCTAGCTTTTCTTTCATTTGATGTGTTTCTGGATCTTTACTTAGGAAGTTTTGATCTATGCCAAGGATCCCTACTCTTTTCCTTATCCCTTCTTGTAATATTTTCAAGGTATCTGGTCTTACATTGTGGTCTTTGATTCATTTGGAACTGATTCTGGGGCATTGTGATATGTAAGGCTCTAACTTCAGTTTTCTACATGTGTTTAGCCAATTCTGCCAGTATAATTTGTTGAAGAGTCTGTCTTTCTTTCATCTTGTGTTTATTGCTCCCTTATCAAAGAATCAATGGCTATAGGCCTGTGGGTTCATTTCTGGGATTTTGATTCTAATCCTTTGGTCCTCAAGCTTGTTCATGTGTCAGTACCATGCTATTTTTATAACTATGGCTTTGTAAAATAGAGTGAAGTTTGGTATTGATATTCATGCAACACTGTTCTTCCTGCTAAGGATTGATTTTGCTATTATTCTATTCTTTACTTCCATTATTCCATATGAATTTTTGGATTGCTTCTTCTATGTCATTCAATAATCTTACTGGGATTTTAACAGGTATTGCATTGAATTTGTAGATAGCTTTGGGCAGTATTGCCATTTTCATGATATTAATACTTCTAATAAAGGAGCATAGGAGGTTTTTCCATTTCCTTAAACACCTTTAATTTCCTTTTTCAATATTTTAAAGTTTTCATCAGAGAGGGCCTTCACAACTTAGGTATTTTGTTTTTTGAGGCTATTATATGTGAAGTTGCTCCCCTGATTTCAGTCTCACTCTTCTTGTTGGCATATAAAAAGCTACTGATTCTGTGGGCTAATTTTATACCCTGCTACTTTGCCAAAGTTTCAAATCAGCTCCAGTAGCTTGGGAGAATTATATATGTGATTTTAAAATTCATGATCATGTCATATTAAATGAAGTAAGCCAGGCCCAAAGAAACATCGTCTACATGTCTACTGTCTTTTGTAATAATTAGAATGTGCCTATATATCTGCAAGTAGATCCACTAGACAGTAAAAGACAAATAAATATACTTGGACATGATTAATTAAACAATATTGTAAGCATTTATACAGTGAGAACAAAGGAGGTTATTCTTAAGAGAGGATCACAAGGCCTCAATAAGTATGTGCATATGATCACATAAAACATTTCTTATTGAAATGAACTCCAAGAAATTTAAACAAGAAGATTTTTGTTGTACTGTGTGCAGTTTTTTTTCCTTTTGGTTTCTTCTCTATTGTTGCTGTTTTTTATTTCTGTACACTTTGTCTTATATGGAAGATTATTGGATTTGGGGATGGGAAGCAAAAGCATAGAAACAGTGGGAAAGGGTGAACTAATTCAGCAGTGCTACTTACTAGATACTATGTTGGAAATGAACTTTGGGGAAAAGAAGTTCCAGGAGGGGAAAAATAAGAAAGAATGATGGAGGAGGTGATATTGTTCAAAAGGAAATGTACTCATTACCTGACTGTAACTGTAACTGTAACCCCTCTGTACATCACCTTTAGAATAAAATTTAAATAAAAACATAAAAATAAAAAAGAAACAGAAAGTTATTTCAATCTTTGTTGCTTAACAAAATTTCTTAAAAATAAAGCAGTCTGTATTCTTCTTGGGTCTACTCAGACCTGGGAAAATGAAGCAGCATCTAAAATTTGGTACTGTTTTTCTAATAAATAATAAGTACCAGTTCTATTCAAATAACATTTTTTTAATCTTCCAAAGATTGTCAGAATCAACAAGAATTCAGGCTTTGAGTTTTGGATGATTAACATTCTAACAAAATAATTTTACTAATGGCAGTACCATGAGATAAATATTTGATGAGAATGAAGATTGTGCAAATTCATGAAAAAAGTGAATAAATATGGACTTTCTGGCACACAGAGAAAAAAAGTTTTGTGAGGAATATAGTTCATTAGCTCTATACAGAAGAAAATTATAAAGAGAAACTGAGATGGCTCACGATATAGGATTTCTGAACAGGACAAGCAGGTAAAGTTTAGGTGCAGGACAATGTAGATTTTGTTGTAGAAATGAGCTTGCTTTAGAAGTAAATGTACATGAGATATTTGCCCCCAAAATCTTCTCAATTTAATAAGTTCAATCCTTCCATGGCCTGGAGGATCTGTAACATTAAACACACCAAGATTCTACCAGGAGATTGAGGTGATTTGTATGTGTTTATGGCATCTTGGCATAATTTCATTTCTTAAAGCAGAATATGCTTCTCTTCAAAATAGGCAAACATTGGTGTTCAGCAGTTATTTTATTTTCACATTAAGTGGTATGATAGTCATGCTGTTTAGTGTAAAATTTAGGCAAGTCTTCAAATAGTATTTTTTTCTGAGAAATACTGATTTGATTTTGAAGTATAAATCAAATCTTATCTGATTACATTTTGATTTGTGGGCAGCACTATAGAATAAGGCCACAGGAGAGATTTGTATAAAAATCTCAGCCTCTTCCAAATTGTATAAAAATATTCATGTTGTAATGGAGCTTCTCAAACCAAATAATAAACAAGCATTCATGTTTGAGACATTATAACAAGAACCCAGTATCAGCAATTTTCTCCCTTACTAGTCAATTCATTATTGTGTGCCAAGCATTGCATCCTTATTGTGTCTTTGGCTGTTTATGATTGGGGCTAAATAGATTTTTGTACTTCTGAGATGGTGCAAATGAATGCAAATGAAGGAGAAAGTACATTGTCCAGACAGTCTGTATTTTGTTCTCACATTATGATTTTTGCCTGCAGTATTTTTTTACCCTATGCATACTAACTTCCCAATATCTATTCAAAAGTAAATCTCACTCTCAGATATTTCCATAGCACATTGCAAATTGGTTTCAGGTAGTCAATTTGACCTATTCCTTGTAAATTATTTAATTTTAAGCCACATTTGCTGAAAAGAAAAGAAAACAAGATGTTTTGGAGACATATATAGTGGAGCTTTGTTTTTTTTTATTTTTAAGTACAAAAGCAGAAGTTAAAATTTTAACTAGAGGCTTGGAAGGTGACTCAGTGGTAGAATGCTTGCCTTGCATGCAAGAGGCTCTGGGTTCGATTCCTCAGCACCACATAAGCAGAAAAAGCCAGAAGTGAGGCTGAAGCACAAGTGGTAGAGAACTAGTCTTCAGCTGGAAAGCTGAGAGACAGAGCACAGGCCCAGAGTTCAGGCACCATGACCGACAAAAAAAAATTGAACTAAAAAGTAACAGTTACATGTGTAGTTATATTTATATATTCATTTATATTCATATTTATATATTTGTATGTAACTTTACTCTGAATATAAATTATATTAATTAAGAGAAATGCTGTGAGAAAGTTCTATTTAAAAGATGACAGTCTCTATTTAGCTCATTTGCTCATTTATTGAATTGAGTTGTTGATTCTTTTTTATTGTAAAGATACTGTACAGAGGGGTTACAGTTACACGAATAAGGTAATGAGTACATTTCCTATCCAACATTGTTACCCACTCCTTTGTTTTTCCCCTACTATCCTTTCCCTCCCCACCCCAATGCATCCCTCCCCTTCCCCAAGTTGTAAAGTTCGTTTTCAACATAGTGTCTCATTGTTGCTTTCAACATAGTGTCTTATTGTTGTAATGGGTCATCCTGTATCCTTGTTTCAGCATTTCGTTATTTCCCTTCCTCTCCTCAAATTAGAAAATTGTATATACAAGATGCAGGGGACTGAGGTTGTTGACTCTTTGAGAGTTTAGTTTCCTGAGGTCTTTGTTCATTCTGGATTTTAGGCCATCATTGAATATATAGCTGGCAAAGATCTCCCTATTTGTAGACTGTATTCCCAAATTTCTATGTTCTTTGCTGGTGAGAAACTACTTAGTTTGGTGCAATTCCATTTGTCACTGTTTGTCTTTGATTTGTTAGGCTTATGGAACTTCACTGAGGAAGTTCTTCCCTGTGCCAAGATGTTCTATTGTTTATCCTACTTTTTCCTGCAGTTGGTTCTAGGTTTTGGTTAACCCTTAACTTCTTAAAACATTTGTTTTTTTTCTTTCTTACTTTATCCCAAATATCTTTCACTCAATTTTCAAGAAGCCATGCGTCCAAAGTGCTAATGAACTGCTCTCCACTGCAGATTATGTTTATACTAATTGATCACATACCCATCTTCTGTTTGTTTAAGGTCAGAAAAACCCATTAAAAAATAAAACGTACTACAAATCTATAGTACCAAAAGGTTTCATATTTACATAAAAGCTGACAAATATAAAGAATAGAGGATTAAAACCCACATACCTACAGTCAACTAATTTTTGACAAAGGCTACATTTGAAAAAGAATATTTTTTTCAACAAATAATGGTTGGAAAACTGAATATTTATGTGCCCAATAATAAAATTAAATCCCCATCTTTTACCATACACATATGTATCAAAGACTGAAGTTTAAGACCTGAGAGAATATAAAAACTAAAAAAATACAAAAAAAATAGGCAAAATGCTTCAGGGCATTGATAATGGACAACATATTTTTAGGAGCCAAGACCCAAAATTATAAGAAGCAGTGGACAAAATAGGCAAATATATTTAATTTATAAAGGTTTTCCACAGCAAACAAAAGAAATAATCTAAGAAAAGGGAGAAAATATTTACATACTAATCATTTAATAAAGAATTAACACACAAAATATACAAAGAACTCCAACAACTGAAGAGCAAGATCATTAAGAATCGGGCATAAGATGTGAATACATACACGTTCTCAAAGGAAGATACACAAATTTCATACATGCATGTATATAAAAATGTTCAATGTAATTAGTCATAAAGGAAATACAAGTCAAATACTACAGTGAATATCTCATCCAGTGAGAAAAATTTTCATTAGAAAACCAAAATCACAATCTGGGAAGAATGCAGAGAAAGGAGAACTTCATACACTATTGGTTGGTAGAAATGTAAACCAAAATAGTCATTCTCAAAAATGGTGTGGAGGTTCTTCAAAGAATTAAAAATAATACAGTCATCATGATGCAGCTATCTATTTATGAGGCATATGCACATAAAAAAGGAAATTGGCTTTCCATAGACAGTCTTGTACCTTTGTTCATTTAGCACTGGTCACCATTGTGAATAGAGTGAATCATGTGAAGTGTCTACTGATGGATGAAAGGACAGATCATAGTATGGTTACCAGTGGATTACTCAACTGTAAAAACAGATAAAATCCTGTCATCTGCAGTAAAAAGGAATGGAGGTTGAGAACATTAGGTTAAGTAAAATAACCCAGTCATTAAAAGACAAATATATTATGTTCACACTCATGTGAACACAGTTAAAAATTATTAGTATCATAGAATAGAGCATAGAGCAGTGCTGACTGCTAACAAGATGAGGATGGTCTGAAGGGGGAGGTCAGATAAGAAGTATGATATAGAAGAAGTAAGTTCCATGTTTCACAGAAGGATGAGTATTGCTTCCAAAAATCTAGTATGTACTTCATTAAAAACCTACAGAAGAGGAATTAAAGGTTTCAGGTGAAAATAAATAATATTTAAGGAAATAGAAATTATAAATATCCCAATTAGATCAGCCTATAATGTCACATTTGATTCGGTGTACAAATTACCACACCATACCAATAAATATGGGCATTTATTTTTCATCAGTTAGTAATTATATCAAGTGGCCTTTCATCTACAACAAACATGAACCAATGCCCAAGAATGTGACCGAATGTGAGACCAATAGAATTCTCAACAGATATAAGTGTGGGAAAGATATTGAAGACCAGTGGAGTCTATCTTCTAAACCTTCTAGGATAACAATTTTTCAACCTGCTCTCCCCAGAAGCTAGAATATTGGCTATTATAACTGTTTTTGTTTTGCATCTTAGCAAAGCTGCTTATATACTATTATGTCAAACTTTGGATTGTCCCTTGGAGCTAAAGTGAATAGTTATAATTCTCATTTTTGCCAATTATTGAGATACATGGAGTTTTGTATTAAAATATCCACAATATTACAGTCTATAATGTTTTGTATTGTATGTCTACTTAAAAACTAAGACTTCTTAGTGAAACAAGACAAAGAGAAAATCAAATAGACCTACCACAATTAAAACCCCAATACAGATGTTTGCCAGAGTAACATATTTAAAACCTTCAAAGTTCCCCTGTGAATGAGAAGATAAAATTCCAACTTCTGATCCTCTACGATTTAACCAAAACTTCACATCTTACCAAATTTTCCATTCTTTGTTTTAACTTTTTTATTGTAAAGATACTGTGCAGAGGGTTACAATTACATGATTAAGGTAATGAGTACATTTCCTAGCAAGCATTGTTACCCCATCCTTTGTTTTTCCCCTTCTAGCCCTTCACTCCACACCTCCCCAATTCCCTCCTCCATCCCCTTCCCCCACCAAGTTGCAAAGCTCGTTTTCAACATAGTGTCTTGTATATCTCATTGTTACAATAGATCAACCTGTATCCTTATTTCAGCATTTTATTTCTCTTACTTTCCCCAAATCAGAAAAATGTATAACAAGATATAGGGCACCCTAATCAACTACAGTGAAAACAGGAAGAACATATAAAAAAAAACAAAAAAAATCACATAGTACATTATAAGTACATTAAAAACAACAGTAACAAAGATAAAACCTCTTAATTTATTCTTTATCATTTTTTGATTTTTGTCTGTTTAACTTAATTATTACTCATAGACATCCAAAAATTCCTTCTTCCCATTACCTACAGACTACTTGTATCCTATTAATTAATGATCAGGAATAAAAGCATGGACTCCTGTGCCAAACTAACTACTCATTCTAATATAATTTTAAACTAATAAATAGTTTTCTGGTTACTTCAGGGTATTTCTACATATCAAGGCATCTAAACAGATAATTGAGTTGTCTGAACAAATATTTTCATAGCAGAATAGATTGCTCAACTGGGCAAATAGCTCGCCATGGCTTGCTAGCTCCACCAACCCTAATAAATTATGCCTTTTTATTTCCCCAGTTCCAAGTAATTACCACTTTGGAGGAAATGATTCAGTTTAGACCTCAAACTATATGAATATGTCTGCTGATCTTTACTTGTGACAAATTACTAAGGCTTTATCAAGCTATGATTGCTTCAGCCTGTCTCATAGCCTTGCTTTGCTTAAGGATATTGTGGGCTTTGTTTGTTTGTTCAGGCTATAGTCAACAATGTTAATACATTTCAGAATTCCTGTAGAGACAAGCTTTAGAGGGTGTGAGTTGAACACTCAATGGTAGAATGTATGTTTAGCTTGAGTGAGACCCTATCTTTGATCCTCATCATGACAGAATGTAGAAAAAAGCAATGGAAAATTTTTCTGAAAAGCAATGAATATAAACAGGAAAAATAATTTTCAACTCACATGACATAAAGTCCACAGAAAGACATACAATCAACAAAACCCAGCTATGCTCCCATAAATTTTATCCTCCAATAGTTTTTTTCTAGGTATACCTTCTTATTGCAGAATATATTGGTTATGCTTAGTTTTAGGTTTACTTTCTATATCTGGATTGCCCAGAAGTAGACTTAGAAAAACAAGATTCAAGAGGTAGAGGAAATGTCAGGGGGAAAATAAAAAATGAAACACAATAAAACGTAAAATAGGGAAGATGAAGCCAAGAATGGTGCACTTTTAAAGTCAATTGCCAGTGAGGACTACTAATGCATTTCTCAACAAAGTAGAGCATACACCTCATTTACACCCTCTTAATGGCCAGTAAAACTGGAAGCCATTTCAATATCTATAGCCTACTTGCTTTTGATCATCTAATATAATCATTTACATTTGTGATTTGTCTCTCTTTAAACAATGGTTAAAAATCTTATCCGATAAACTTGTCAAGGAAAAGACTTTTCTTTTATCCTTGCTTGCTTGCTTGCTTGCTTGCTTGCTTGCTTGCTTGCTTGCTTGCTTGCTTGCTTCCTTCCTTCCTTCCCTTTCTCTCTCTATTTCTTCCTTTTTTCTTTTTCCTTTGTTTCTCTGAGGACTGAACTCAGGGTTCTGCATTTGCTATGCAAGTGCACTCCCCCCCAAATCCTTAATCCTATTCTTATTTTTTATTTTGCATAGGTTTGAATAAAATATATAGCAAAAATTAGTTCTATTTCATACTTGGTTCTGTCTCCACCCCAATCATGATGAACTAAAAAGACTGTTCCCTTTGATTAGAGGCAGTGAACTAGGAATCAGAATTTTGTTTTCAGCAATGAGCAGCCTTTGAAAATATCAAATATCTCACCCTTGGGAAAAATTTGTTTTCAGGTTCTGGTTGTGGTTAGTTTTTCTCTTTGGCTTTGCTAGGAAATCTTGCTTTTGAACAGGCATTTCAATACAATCATACTATTAACTGATTAATTTATTATTTCAAACTTCCCCTAAAAATATATTACTTAGAAATATTAAGAGAAAGCTTCATAAATTTAAGTTTGATTGAAAGAATTAGTTAAATTATCTACAGTCTGAGAGAAGGAAATTGAGGTTGTGAGTAGATTGTCATCTATTCTGTATCAATTAGGGGGGACAGAGGAAAAGAAACATTATTTATTACAGAGCTGAAGAAGGGACAATATAAGGTTCAACTTCATGTTAGTCAAATTGCACTGCTAAGATTTGGGACAAAAATCCCTCACAAGCATAAATAACTTATTATTTTAAGGTCCCAAGGAAACTTAAGAAGAGAACCAAAAGAAAGCAAGAAAGACTCTAAGACTAATCATGAATTTCATATTTATATTAATCTTGAATTAAATTCTGACTTTGGAGTAAAATAGATGTATGACTATGAGCAAGTTATGTTCTCCCATTTATTCTTTTATTCCTTTAAGATAATATGACTTTGTAAATGTAAATGAGGAAGAAAAAGAATTTAACATAAAATTGGAAAGCAATAAAGGATAATCTCTTCTTTGCCTTCTTTATGAAATACGTGTGAAAGAAGAGGAAGTAAAACTCAAGAAGCAGATGAATGAGACAAGATATCTATCATCACATAGAAAAATCAACTTGAAAAGAAAAATTAAAAAAAAAGAAAAATCAACTTAAAATATATTAAACGTTACATATGAGACTTGAAAATTTAAGAAGAAAACAAGGGTGTTTGGGAATGTGAACACTGATGTGGGCAGTGAAATTTTTGAATGGACCCCAAATACACAAGCAACACAACCAAAAATTAACAAATAATTCAGTGCCAAACTTTTACACAGCAAAGGAAATAGTCAACAGAGTAAAGAAAAAAGTTGCATTGTGAGAAAAAAAACTTGCAAACTCTATAACTAATAAGGAGTTAATATCCAGAATGAGTAAGAAACTCAAATATTTCAATAGAAAAACCCCCAATATTCCAATTTATAAATGATGTAAAGATTTGAATAGACATTTTTAAAGAGACCATTCAAATGACTAGCAAAGTATGAAAAATTTTTAATGTCAGTAACCATTAAAAAAATCTACTAACCAGAACAAGATGAGATCTTATCTAATGGGAATGGCTATTATTGAAAGAGAAAAAAAAAAACAACGAGTACTAGGAAGGATATGGAGAAAGGAAAACTATGGTGAGCTGTTGGTGTAAATGTGCATTAGTAAACCTATTGTGGAAAATACTATGGAGATTCTCCAAAAGGCTAAAGTTATAGCTATTTTAGACCTAGCAATTTCACCACTTGTTATAACTGAATTCCAATGTCTATTGCATCACTATTCAACACGGCCAGGGTGGGATGTATCATAAATGTCCATCCACAGACAAAAAGGGAAAGAAAATAAGGCAAGCATACAAAATGAAGTACTATTCCACCATAAAATAATGCTATAAATCCTGTTTCTGCAACATAGGCTAGGAAGACATTATGTTAAGTGAAAAACATCAAGCATTAAGAAAGACAGGTCCTGAATGATTTGACTTTATATGTAGAATGTAAGTAAAACTGAGCTCATTCAAATTGAGAGTGTAATATTAGTCACCCCAGGCTGTGGAAAATAGGAGGAAGAGGAAGACAGAAAAGTGAATCTTCTTGTTTGATAGGAATAAATTCAGTGTTCTGGTATACAAAATATATTTTACATTAAACCTGCTTTATTTGTAGCGCTAATATACATAATTTTGACCAAACATGATGACTAATAATACCAATAAATTTAAAATATTAAAAGAAAATTCAAAAACATTTTTTTCTACATGTGCTTGATCATGCCTGTAAATCCTAGTTACTCAGAAAGCAGAGATCAAGAGGATTCCCTGTCATTTGGAGATAGCCCAGGCAAAAAGTTTATAACTCATCTCAACCAATAAGTAGGGTATAGCGATATTTCTGGAAAAATAGAAGGACTTTCTAAATGAAAAATTCATGAGATTGTGGGAGGGGGAAGTTCCAAGTACAAATGCAGTACTCTCAATTCTTTTTCATTTATTCTTCACAATGTGAAAAAGAAAACTTGATAAATTATTCTTCAGAGAGCTACTCACTTCTGTAACTAACCGAGTCTTTATTGAACATCTGCTGTATACAAAGATGTTTGCCCAGGAAGCACTTAACAACTTTAAATAATTATGTTATTTCATCTCTGTAAGATTTTCTAAGGTTGACTTTGTTCCAGCCTTTCACTTTCAGAATATGTTTGTTTTGGGGGGCAAGGTGTGTCTCTTGAAGGCAACATATTGAACATTGATATACCTCTTAAGGTATCAGGAAACAGACATAGATAAGGTCATTAATTTAAGATAAATATTACATAAATTTTTGCAAAATGGCAATCTAAAAATAGTTCTTCATAATTTAGAAAATGAAACTTAATTCTCATTTATAATAAAATTTCTTACTTCAGAATTTATTGTCCAAGAAGGGAATACAAATTAATTCAATAAACAAATTGATTCCTCTCACCAGGAACTGTTTTAAAAACTTTTTATTTCATACTAAATTATGAGCAGTGGAGACTTAAACACTCTACTTGGCACTCAAACATGTGGGAACCAGATATCAAATGTCACAGTATTTATATTGTGATTCATGAGAGCTAGGTAAATGCTCTCTCTGAAGTATAAATGTACACCTTGCATTCTTGTTTATTCCATTAAAGCTGTCTACCTTTCAGAGTTTCCAAAAGTATCACTACTGCTTTTCCAAGTCATCTAGAATGCAATCCCTGAGCATGCTAGATAGATTTGCAAGTATAGAATGAAAAGAAAAAAGAATAGCTGGAGTAGATGGTAAAGATGGTGGATCTAAGCTTCTTAACTTTGTCATTGATAATACTGATGCACTCAGATGTTCATATGGAAACCAACCCATAAAAAAACACTAAAAAAGAGAAACAGCAACTTGTGATATCAGTAACACAATCGATGACTTCTTTTTCCCTTCAGTTTGAGATACTCTGAAAATCCAATGTTCAAAATGCTGAAAAACCTGAATTCTTTTGAACACTTTGCAATGAATTACCATCAAAATAAAGATGCATTTAAGATGCTGTATGAAATTATCTTCAGTTTTTGTGTATATGGTGGTTATCAAGCATAAGTATATTTCATGTTAGGACTTGGGTTCTTCCTTCAAGATATCCCATTACATACATGCAAATGTTCCAAGCACAAAGAAACTGAAAAAAAAGGGCATTTCTCTGTATAATTTCAGATAAATGATACTGGGCTCATATTACTTTCTCTGTTCTACAGTGGAAGAAAAGCTGTAATGGATGTCTTTTTTTTTAATGGACTTTCAAATGTAAATAATTATACATCACAAACTTAGCTCCTTACAATTTTTCTCATCAGTGAGGATGACATAGGAAAATATTTTTTTTTTTTGCTTGAACCAAACAAAAATAGTTTTGGAGGACTATAGAGTTCCCATTGATATCAACACATCATGCAGGCAGGTAGCTAACCCACAATCTGGCTTTTCCATTAATTTGACAACATTCCCTCAGCAGAGGATTTGAGATGGTATAGAAGTGTTTGTCTCCTAGCAGCAGGTGGAAGCCATGGGTTGTCTACCAATGTTGTGAACGCATGTATCTCAGGTACAGAAAAGAGGCAGCTGCTGCTAAGGAGAATGTTATGAGGAATTCAAAGGCTGAGGAGTCCAGACTCCACTCTGTATGAACGCACAGCAGGTTAGCACCGGAATGAACCACAGCTCTGACATTATTACAAGAGTTCCTTTGCATTTGGAGTTTTACAGGTACAGAAGGTGAAGAAGTACAACTGCAGGGTTTTATGCATCATACACTTTACAACAGAGAGACATTCTAGGTCTAATTGAGAAGGCCAGTTTCCATCATGCTTGTGAACACATATCACAGAGATGATTCTATTCAATTAGTTAGCTTGTAGGACTTTCAGGCAATCATTCTAGAAGACAATTTAGCAACACACATTTAAACTTTTAAACACATTCTCTAGGCAATTTCACACCTAAAAATGTATTTTTATGGAGTATGAATTCAAAAATTTAGCTGAAGAATGAATGCTTGTGATAACATTAATAATTCTGGTAAAAGGATTAAAGAAACCATCCTGTGTAAGTAAAGGAAATACTATTAAATCAGTTCATTGATCAATGTAGTTAAGATTTGTAGACATTTAAATATTTTTAAAATTAGATGAACAATATGGATACTGTCCTGTTCTACTTGCCTAAAAAATATCATGAAATTTATAGATTTCTTAAAGCACATTTAAGAATATTCAGATTTAAAACTTCAATATTATTGACTACTGAATTATAAAGTAGCCATAATATTTTGACTGGAAAACAGAATATATATATATATATATATATATATATATACATACATACACATAGGAGTATTTCATGGTAATTTAAGTATTTATGCTTACATAGAAATATTAAACTTTATGGTATCTTAAAATCTACTTAAGAGCATAGACACTTTGCCCACCATCAAAGGACATATCTTCATATTCAACTTATATTCTCAGAAACTCATTTTTACTCTTTTTAAATGTTTTTGACAGAAACAAAAAATTCTCAATCATTAAAGCACAAATATAACTTTATTACATTTAAGTAAAAGTACATATTTCCACAAAATTATCTTATTAATAAACTATAATAATTTTTAGTGTGGCAATTTTCTCTGCTCTGTGGAGATAGATTATAGATTATGACTTAAATTTTATATATATAATAAGTAGTGAGTAACCTTTGCTAACTTAAGCAGAAAAAGGATTTATTATAAGAACAATTTTTTTTTCGGTCATGGGGCTTGAACTCTGGGCTTGGGTACTGTCTTTCCATTCTTCAGCCCAAGGCTAGCACTCTACCACTTGAGCAACAGAACCACTTCTGGGTTTTGAGTGGTTTATTAGAGATAAGAGTCTCAAGAACTTTCCTGCCTGGGCTGGCTTTGAACCACCCTCAGACCTCAGCCTCCTAAGTAGTTGGTTTACAGGCATGAACCACTGGTGCCCAGCAAGAACAATTTTTTATAAGAACAATTTCCATGGCTTAAAGGATTCATGATAGGGTGAAATAGCTATAAATTGGTTGACTGTGTGTGTGTGTGTGTGTGTGTGTGTGTGTGTGCAATGATTGCTAGTTACTCTACTATCATTGTTACAATATATGTCTATTAGTTAAACTTGAGAAATTATTGTAAAGACATAAACTACATTTATTTACAGAACTTTGAAAAAATCATCTCTTGCAGTGTATGCCCATCTCTCCTCTCTCATAAGAATTCTAGTTAATATACAAATTTTGCTAGAGATTAGAAAAAAAAATTTACATTAGCCAAATCATCTACTTACAGGGGAGATATACCAATTTTTAACATGTAGACATCTGACATCTGAGCCCCAAAATACATTAAGCTAGAGGAACTGCTGGAAGACAGTAATTTGTAGTTTAGCAACAGTTGCTTGTAAATTAAATAACTTAATATCTATAAAAAGTATGATGACAAAAGAGAAGGTAGGTGACTAGAATAACAATGTCAGATTAGTTAGACCTATCACACAGGTAAAGTACATTCTAAGAATAATATAATAAATATTTTTCTCAAGCATGTGTAGAATTTTATCCTCAAATCCATCTTCTTTTCTAGGCCAGGAGATATACTTCAGTAAAAAGGAAAATAAAGAGATTCACATGAAATATTTCCTTCAATTATGAGAGTAGGAATGGGATATTAACAGAGACAGGTCTGTGTGTCATAAACAACACCTGTAGAAATTAAACAGCATACTTCTAAATAACCAATGAGTCAAAGATAAAAATCTCACACATACACATGCACACACACACACACACACACACACACACACTATACACTATACAACACCTTTACAATAAGATTAAAATTAAAAAAATGAAATTAGGTCGAGAAGAAAGAACAAAATAAATTGTATGAAATGCAGTGAAAGTAGTCTAGTGCTTGCAGGAAAATGCATAGCTGAGACAAATATTTATATTATATAGACAGATCCCTAGTAAAAGCCTAAACTTTATGTTATTATGTTAATCATTATTTATTGATTTACTTATTTGGCCAATCCTGGGGCTTGAACTCAGGGCCTTAGTGCTGTCTACAAACTCCTTTTTTTTATTTTGGCACAAACATTATGTAATGAATTTCTAGAAATACTTAAAAAAACAAATATATATATACAATACAATTCAGTACCAAAATCAAATACAGGGACAACAGGGCATAAATCATAGGGGGAAGGACATACAAAAGAAACAAAAAAATCACATCGTACATTAATGCAACAACAAAGAAAAACCTTTTGGTTCATGCCTTGGAGTTCATTTCTCTTAGCATCATCTTAGATAGTTATATGGACATAGCTATTGAGCTATTCTTCTCTTCTGCTAAGATTATCCTAGTCATATACTAATCATTGCAAATAAGAGAAACCATGGAATCTATGTCTCTTTTTTGGGTCTGGCTTACTTCACTTAATATGATTTTTTCCAAATTTTTCCATTTCCTTACAAATCACACACCCCGTGTCATTCTTTCTGATGGAAGCATAAATAGCACTCTACAACATAAGCCACAGAGCCATTTGTGGCATTTTCTGTGATCAAGTGGAGAAAAGAGTCTCACAGAATTTCCTGCCGGGGACTGGATCTTCAAATTTCAACCTCTTGGAGAAAAGAGTCTCACAGAATTTCCTGCCTGAGCTGGCTTTGAACTGGATCTTCAAATTTCAGCCTCCAGAGTAGCTAGGATTACAGGCATATGCCACTGACATCCAGCAATCTGTTTTTTTGTTGTTGGTGGTGGTGGTGGGAGTCGTGGGGCCCAAACTCTGGACCTGGGAGCTGTCCATCAGCTCTTCAGCTCAAGGCTAGTGCTCTACCACTTGAGCCAAAGCACCACTTCCTGCTTTTTCTGATTATGTGGTGCTGAGGAATTGAACCCAGGGCCTCATGCATGCAAGGCAAGCACTCTACCACTGAACCGCCTTCCCAGTCCCCAGCAAGCTTCAGAATTTAAAATATGCTAAACCAGAACAAACCAATGGAAATAAAAATTAAAGTTTAGAATACGGATTAGTGAAAAGAGAATAGGAAGGTAACAATATTTGCATACTATAAAAATTAAGTTCTGTCCTGTAAGGTCTATTCCTGGATGGCAAACAGACCCCGCCCAGTACCTGTGTTACCTAGGCAACTGGGACACGTGGAAGAGATCACATCTGCATCTACTGAGGTCACATCTGAATCTGATGTGGCCACACCTTTCTCCCACCTGGTCCTGCCTCTTACCAAGTCCCACTTCCCTTTACCTGGACACACCTTCCCCCCTCCTGCCCCCCAGGCAGCTACCCTATATAAGGCCTAACCCAGGGCCAGATGCCCTCTTTTACCAGCCCTGTGGAGTGCCAACCTGGCCTGGTCCCAGCAGGTCTACTGAATAAACCTATCCCTTACGTGAAGACCACATGCGTGGTGCTGTTCTTACTCGGCTACCTCTTTTTTTTTTTATTGTGAAAATACTGTACAGAGGGTTACAATTACATGGGCAAGATAATGAGTACATTTCTTATCAAGCATTGTAGCCTCCTCCTTTGTTTCCCCTTCCCATCCCTTCCCATCCTCCTCTGCCTCGTCACCCATCCTCCCCGCTCCCCACCCCCCACCAAAGATTGTTGCAATGGGTCCACCTGTATCCCTATTTAAACGAAGGGGAAAAACAAATCTGTTACCTCTTTTTAAAAACCTAACAGGTCCCATGAGTTCCCTTATTTGTAATAATTAGTATTAATCTAGGACAAGCATAGGTCAAAAGCTATGTACCTATGACTATACAAGATTATGTTAAGTGAAATAAACCCCAAGATAGGGACACAACTGTTTTTCTTGCTTGCTATTTTTTTAACATATTTAAAATGTACTATGTGATTTTTTTTTGTTTCTCTTGTATGTTTTCCCCCATGGTATAACCCCTGTTTTCACTGTATTTGATGTCGGTGCCCTGTCTCTTGTATATATGATTTTCTAATTTGGGGAGGGGAAGGAAAATGACAAAATGCTGAAATAAGGATACAGGATGACCCACTGTAACAATAAGATGTACAAGACACTATGTTGAAAATGAACTTTACAACTTCGCGGGAGGTGGGGGGGAGGGAGCACGAAAGGCACTTCCTGAAAAGCATCACCCCAGTATGACACTGGTTCAGTACCTTTGCTCTGCCTGGAGGGAGGGGTGTCCCGCTTCCTTCCCCAGAGGAATCTATGCCTTGCATGCACCCTCAAGACACCCAGGAACTCAGATGGGGTCTTGAGAGTCGAGGCCTCCGACAAGCTCTGTACATTATCTTTACAATAAAAAAAAAATTAAGTTCTTTGAAAACATCAACAAAACTAATGAAACTTAAACTGACCAGGAAAAAAATGAGAGAAGATTCAAATTATTAAGACAAGAATGAAGGTGAACACTATTAACCTTTAAGCAGGGGGAAAGGGAAGAAGCAATAGCAAGGCATATTACAGTAAATGAGCAAGTGAGATAAATTAGTTAAAATAGACACACTTCCTCAAAGATAAAGTAACCATAATTTAAGGAAAATTGGAAGGAGCAAATATACCTACATTTTAAAATATAGAATATTGGAGTCGTTATTACACAGTTAACAGGCTTCAGGCCGCCAGTTGTTACAAAGGCCTGCAGCACACAATACACATAACACAGCTAGGAAACATGCTAAAGAGGAAAGAAATAACAAAAACAATACCAACAAGCCAGTTCAGCTCCAATGGAGAGCTGAATTGGGACACCATGATGACTGGAGAAGAGCCAGGAGGCAGGAAACAGGACAGGATCACAGGGACACACATGACATAGAGTCCTAGAGGCTAGGATGGTAGGGCACAGAGGGCAGAGCCTCAGGAAATTCCCAGTCCCAGGCACTAGACTGACAGATTCAGTAACCTATCAGCCAAGTGCCTGCCTCTATCTCCAGGGGTCCAGGCAAGCCCATTACCTGGGAAGCAGGTGATGGGTGGGTAGGGGGGAGGGGCGGTTTCCTTCCCCCAGAATGAAGACAAGATGCCAGACCCTACCATCCACCATGTGGCCAATATGGCACCGGCCAGACCTAGCCTCCTTAATTCACTACAATTGCTGAATTAAAAAAGAATAATGATAAAGTCAGATGCTGTGGCTCATGCTTGTAATCCTAGCTCCTTTGGAGGCTGAGGTGTGAGGATGGCTGTTCAAAGCCAATCCAGGCAGGAAAATCCAAGAGACTCTTATCTCCAGTTAATCGCAAAAAAAAACAGAAGTGGCACTGTGGCTCAAGAGGTAGAGCATTAGCCTTGAGCAAAAGGAGCTCAAGGACAGCACCTAGGGTCAGAGTTCAAGCTCCAGGACTAGGGAAAAAAGAAAGTAGTGTACTAAACCACTAGTGGTATATTCATAGTACATTGCAATAGCTTACCTGGTAAGTTTTTCTAGTCAGTAAAAGAGGTATATGAACATTTCTTCATTAATTTTTCCAAAGTATAGAAAGAAGGAATAATTTTCAAATCTTTCCATAAGACAAATATTAACTTTATAACATTAAAAATAAAGACATCACAAAGTAACTATGGACCAACGTGTTTTATAATCATAGATATGAAATCTTAGAAGAAATATAAATTCAAATCCCAGAACAAGTAAATAGGATTACACAACCAAGTGTGATTTAACATAGAAATGAATGAAGAGAGGAAGGTGGGGAGAATTCAGTCATAAAATTCATATAAAAAGAAATTTACTGAAAGGATGGTGTTGGGAAAATGGAGGACAATGAATTAGGGTGGCAATGAACAAAACCCATTGTATTCAAGAACTTCTTCGTTTAAAGGCAACTGCTTTTACAACTACTAAAAGATAATCAAATGTTGAATAAAATAAAAATAGAGCCCAAACCCAAAGATGAAGATTTTTATTTCTTTGTGTTGTTTTTTTTTTGTGTGACAGCAGTGGAGTTTGAACTCAGGTTCTTGCAGTTGCAAGGCAAGTGATCTTCCATCGGAGTCACACCTCCAGTCTCTTTTTCTTTTAAGTTATTTTTCAGATGGGATTTCAGTGTTTGCCTGGGCTGAATTGGGACTGAGATCTTTCTATATGCCTTCTGAGTAGCAAAAATCATGGGGTGTATCACCATGGTAACTGATAGGTTAATATGGTTGCGATACTTCAATCTTGCTGGCAGAAAATTTGGGAAAGTGCTAATCTCTCCCTTGCCTAATGAGAAGAGACAAATTCAGTCATTCTCCCATACTTGAAAGGTAAGGAATTGCATTAACTCCTTTCATTCCTTTAACTGTAAAACAATTCCTTGAATTCTTATTGGACAATCAAACAGGAAAACTGTTCATTATAGAGTAGATATAATTGGAAGTACTTTCACTTAAAACACTTTATAGACTAACATGTACTTACTAATCATTTCTGAAAGGTTATAAGAACAAGGTTTTCTTTTAAGGTGAGGCATCTCCCCTTTTACACCAATCAGTGTTTTACTAATATTTTAGGCAATGAAGCAGTGTTTACTTTTACTAATTACTCCTCTAATGTTCATTCATTTCTTTATTTAATAATTCCACCAACTAATGATAGGGATATTCAACTAGAAGAGACCCCACTAGCCCCTTTCTTGATTTTAATTAAATTGAGACTACACCCCACAGCACTTTCAAAGTGATTGTCGCTCCCCTATGCATTTGTAAGCATTTCACATATTATCTTATCTGTCATTCTTGGTTCATTCACACACTCATAAATCTTCCATGGGCAGTGCAGTCTATTTCTAATGAAAGTCTTCAGCTTAAGAATAAGAAACGCTCAGCTGAAGCACTTGCAAAGTCTTACTTGATCCGTATTGCTGAGGAAGCTTTAAGTACTCTGCTGTCCAATGACTGAGTAAAATTAATGATCCAAAATAAAAGTTTAAACCTCTATATTCCTTTCTGGAAACAAAAGCTGAACACTAAAAATGGAGGGAGATACACCTGCCAAGAGTTAAAAGCAGCATGGTATCAGTACCAAAAGTTTTATATGGAGCCAATAAATCATCATTATTTCAAATTCTCAAGGTTCATTAAAAAGGGCAATTTTATTAATCAGATATCCCAGGCTTGGGGCTGGGGTTTGCATTGCATGCCAAGTAGGATGAGAATATATCTATCTTTCTTTCTTTCTTTCTCTCTCTCTCTCTCTCTCTCTCTTTCTCTGTCTGTCTGTCTGTCTGTCTGAGACTTAGGCCAATGAGGTACTGGAGTGATTTTATTTTTTGAATAAAATGTGCCTTAGAAAATTTCAAATAAAATGTGACTTTGGTTCCTAGCTAGACACTTATTAGGTGCTTGCTCATATATATTGCTACAGAAAACACATGCATTAAAACATAATATTTTAAAACAATTTGTCTACCTTCTACCCATACCAGAAAGTGAAAGGTTCCCATCTATAACTTTACTGCATAGATGAATTGGACAATAAATTTACCTGATTGATTACATATAATATAATAATAACAATCAATTGTTAATTATACAATTACAGATAATATAATCAATTAACTATTGCTGACTTCCAGGAGTATCATCCCTCTGAATTATCCATGTACTAAGTTAATTTGGCAAATATTGACTGAGCACCTACTACATGATTACGTTTGTATGCATGAAGTAGCAAAATGAGGGATAGTAGCAAGGAGGTTATCCATAAAGCCCCTTAGCTATATTACTGAACTGGGGGATTGGGCAGAGCAGTTTTACAAAAACACATCTGATGAGGGCAGAAGATGGAGAATATAGCTAAGAGATAGAATACTTGTTTAGTATGTATAAGATCTGGGGTTCAATCTGCCACACAGCAAAGAAAAATAAATCATTGAAATCTGGGCTAATCTTTAAGAAAATGATGCTTTTCATTTGTGCTTTTAAAACTGTGAAAGAAGCTTGCTACAACCACATGTTATTGATTTACATCTTTTGATTTACATTTTAATAACACATTGCATGACTGAAAGTTAATCTGATAATGAATATCCACTAAGTAAATATTGAGAAGTAATTAGAAGGTAATGGCAGGCAAGGGAAATAGATTATTCTCTTCATTAAAAAGAGTATTTGCATTTCAAGACAAGGTAATTGTTTAGAATTTGTCAGTGCATGTACATATGTGTCTTATCTGGGTTTCCATCAGACAACCTAACCATCTGTTAGTATATTTTGAAGAACAAGTTTGATTGACAGGGCATAGGTAGGTAAACCCAAACTCTTGTAGTTTTCACTTAACCATTTTGATGTTAGGCTTTTCTGAATTTATTATTTGGTTCATGATTTTATTATATATAAGCTCACTGTGTATATGTTCATACACACACACACACACACACACAAGTACACACTGACACAAACATTGAAAGGAGATCTTAACCTTGCTTCAAGAAAATATCTCCTATTTTGATAGGGGTGGAGATACCCTTTCTCTTGTTCTTTTAGCTGTTTTGGAAATGAAATCTTTTATAAATCTGAACTTCCAATCATTCTGTGTCTTTGTTTAATTTCCTTTAAGAGCTATCAGCTGTAGAATAAAGTCCTCAATTGTTATATTTGTTTTCAAATTTCTGATGGTAGTTTATTCTCTGAAACTCCTCTCTTTTATCTTCTGAAGCTATGTATTTAAGGACACATTTCTTCTTTACCTATAATGTTTTATTATTTTCTGGTTTAGTAGTCTTCTATCATTCATTGAAACTACTGTTGACTTTGCAGAATTCCTTGCTGCACCTATTTCTTTGTTCACATATGTCAAATACTTGGTCGCATATCTTAATTAGAGGATACAAAAATATATCATTTTTAATGGTTTATCTCTATCTTCCAATGTAAATTCATTCTGTTTGAGATTCATTTTTATGTTTTAATTAAATAATGCTTTGTTACATTTCTCCCCTTTATTGCTTTTCATTATCACCTTGTTCCTTTCCTACAGTCAAAGGCAAAACACCCCATCCCTTTATTTTCACATGCATTCCCATCCCACACAGGAGACAATGTTGAACAATATTGAACAATAAAATTGAAGGTGAAGATTCACTACCAAACTCTTTCTATGAAGCCATCATAACCGTCATCCCAAAACCAGGTAGGGATTCGTCAAAGAAAGAGAACTATGGACCCATGTCTTTGATGAACATCGATGCAAAGCTCCTCAACAAAAGTTGGCCAATAGACTTCAACAACTCATCAAAAAAAAATCATACACCACAATCAAACAGGATTCATTTCAGGGATGCAAAGCTGGTTCAATACATGCAAATCAATTAATATAATTTATCACATCAACAACAGCAAGGGTAAGAACCACATGATTATCTCAATAGATAAAGAAAAAAAAAACATTTGACAAGATCCAACACCTGTTTATGGTGAAGGCTCTGAAAAAACTAGGAATCCATGGAACATTCCTCAATACAAGCAAGGCTGTATATGACAAACCTACAGCCAGCATTATACTTAATGTCAAAAAGTTGAGCCATTTCCTCTAAATTCAGGGATGTCCACTCTCTCCCCTAGAGAGAGGTATTCAATATGGTATTAGAAAGCCTAGCTAGGGCAATAAGACAAGATGTAAAAATAAAGAAGATCCAAATAGGGAAAGATGAAGGCTTTGCAGATGATATTATCTTGTATTTAAAGAACCCCATGGACTCCACTCCCAAGTTACTTGAGCTAATTGGAAACTTTGGCAAAGTAGAAGGGTAGAAAACTAACCCTCAGAGATCAACGGATTTCTTGTATGCCAATAATGAGAAGAGTGTGGCTGAAATTAGGAAAGCAACTCCTTTTGTAATAGCCTCACAAAAAATAAAATACCTAGGAGTTAACTTAGCTAAAGAGTTGAAGGACCTCTATGATGAAAACTTTAAAAACCTGAAAAAGGAAATTGAAGCCGAACTAAGGAAGTAGAGAAACCTCCCATGCTCCTGGATTGGGAGGATTAACATCCTGAAAATGGCAATACTGTCAAAGGCTATATACAAATTCAATGTGATACCTATCAATATCCCAACTTCATTCTTCAATGAAATAGAAGAAGCAATCCAAAAATTCATATGGAACAATAAAAGACCCCAAACAGCAAAAACAATCTTTAGCAGAAAAAACAATGCTGGAGGAATATCAGTACCAAATTTCAAACTCTACTACAAAGCTATAGTGATAAAAAAAAAAAAAACAGATTGGTACTGGCAGAAGAACAGACCTGAGGACCAATGGAATAAGACTGAAGATCCAGAAATGACCCCACAGACCTATAGCCACCTAATCTTTGAAAAAGGATCTTTAAAAAATAGAATGGAAGACAGACAGACTTTTCAGTAAATGCTGCTGGCAAAATTGGTGAAACGTGTAGAAAACTAAAGTTGGATCCATATTTATCATCCTGCACCAGATTCAACTCCAAATGGATCAAAGACCTCAAAATAAAAGCAGATACTCTGAAAATATTACAGGAAGGAATAGGAGAAACGATAAGGCTCCTCAGAACAGGTAAAAATTTTCTTAATAGAGACCCAGAAACACAACAAATCAAAGAAAGATTGGACAAATGGGATTGCATGAAACTGCAGAGCTTCTGCATGGCAAAGGACACAGCTCACAAGATCAATAGAAAGCCCATGGACTGGGAGAAGATCTTTACTAGCCATACAACAGACAAGGGTCTCATATCTAAAACATACCTAAAACTCAAAAAAATTAAATCCCCAACAACAAATCCTCAAAGAAATAACTGCCTGATAAATAAGTGGGCTAAAGTCATAAAGAGAAACTTCTCTGAAGAGGAAATAAGAATGACCATTAGACACATGAAGAAATGCTCATCTTCTCTAGCTATAAAAGAAATGCCAATCAAAACAACATTGAGATTCCACCTCACCCCAGTTAGAATGGCTAGAAGCAAGAAATTTAATAAGAACAGATGCTGAAAGGGATGTGGCCAAAAGGGACCCCTCCTACTTTGTTGGTAGGAGTGTCAGCTTCTTCAGCCACCCTGGAAAGCAGTATGGAGGTTCCTCAAAAGACTCCACATAAAGCTCCCCTATGACCCAGCAATCCCACTTTTGGGCATTTACCAAAACGATTACAAACAAGGTCATACCAAAGCTACTAGCACAACCATTTTTAATCACAGCATTATTCAACATAGCTAAGATATGGAACCAACCAGATGCCCCTCAGTGATTGAATAGATCAAGAATATATGTGTATATATATATATATATATATATATATTTATATTTATATGTGTGTATGTGTGTGTGTGTGTGTGTATGTGTGATATATATAAATCTATATATATCACACATACACACACATCGCCCCATTTGTTAGGAAATGGAAAGACTTGGAAAAAAATTATACTAAGTGAAGTAAGCCAGGCTCAAAGAATCATAGGTTCGCCGGGCGCTGGTGGCTCACGCCTGTAATCCTAGCTACTCAGGAGGTTGAGATCTGAGGATTGCGGTTTAAAGCCAGCCTGGGCAGGAGAGACCGTGAGACTCCTATCTCCAATAAACCACCAGAAAACCGGAAGTGGCGCTGTAGCTCAAGTGGTAGAGCACTCACCTTGAGGAGCTGAGGGACAGCGCCCAGGCCCAGAGTTCAAGCCCCACGGCCGAACAAAAAAAAAAAAAAGAATCATAGGTCCAATGGTTTCCCTTATTTGCAATAACTAGTACATGTCTAGGACAAGCAGAAAACGTCAAAAGCTATGTATATATATGACCATATAAGGTGATTCGGAAATGAAACCCAAGACAGGGACACAAGTGTTTTTTTTTTTTTCTTGCTTGCTATTGTTTTTAACATGTTTATATTGTACTATGTGATTCTTTTGTTTCTTTTGAATATTCTTCCTCCACAGTATAACCCCTGTTTTCACTGTATCTGATTCTGGTATCCTGCATCTTGTATATATATTTGTATAATCTGGGGAGGGGTAGGGACATAACAAAATGCTTAAATAAGGATACAGGTTGACCTATTGTAACAGTGAAATGTACTAGACACTATGTTGAAAATGAACTTTACAGTTTCAGGCAGGGTGGGGTGAGGAGTTGGGGAGGTATGGAGGGAAGGGATCTTAGGGGAAAAACAAAGGAGTAGTTAATAATGCTTGATTGGAAATGTACTCATTACCCCACTCATGTAACTGTAACCCCTCTGTACAGTATTTTTACAATGAGAACCACATATGGAAAAAAAAGAATATCTTGGAAGAAAGATATTAGAAGGATAATTTTTGATAGATGCAGGCTCCAATATTCAGGAAAAGTATCCAAGGACTGTCAACGAGCAGAGGACTTGATTGGGCTTTGGTGCATAAATCTGAATTGTACCTCTACCTGAAAATGATATCTTCTTTTTATCCATAATCTTCTGTTTATCCATTTGCATTTCTGTATAAGAATCATTTTTAGGAGGCAACAATGCTTGATAAGAAATGTACTCATTACCTTGCCCATGTAATTGTAACCCCTCTGTACGGTATTTTCACAATAAAAAAAAATCTTTTTTCTTTTTGGTCGGTTGTGGGGCTTGAACTCTGCGCTTGGGCGCTGTCCCTGCACTCTTCAGCTCAAGGAGAGTGCTCTACTGCATGAGCTACAGTGCCACTTTGGGTTTTCCAGTGGTTTATTGGAGATAAGAGTCTCACAGACTTTCCTGCCCAGGCTGGCTTTGAACCACAATCCTCAGATCTCAGCCTCTTGAGTAGCTAGGATTACAGGCATGAGCCAGCGGCGCCTGGCTAAAGAATCATTTTTAAAAGGGGGCCATTCTACTAAAAAGAGAAGTCAAAAATTGATCTAGAAGGGGAGGGAAGGCCACCCCTCCCCCCCCCAGCACCAGTGATCTCCATCTTGGATACC
>NW_012267262.1:3049400-3142058 GCF_000151885.1 Dipodomys ordii
ACCAAAGGAGGAGGCTGCAATGCTTGGTAATAAATGTATGCATTATCCTGCCCATGTAATTGTAACCCCTCTGTACAGTATGTTCACAAATAAAAATTAATTAATTAATTAAAAAAATTGATCTAGAAGGAATATTTAGTTACTACCCGAACTTCAGTGCCACTTTAAGCCATTTTAACATCTATCAGTATGGAGGGCTAGGGCAAGAACCTCAAAAACCTGATCTCTGAACCTTGTTCTTTTTCTTTGCTATGGTGGCCATTCTATCCTGTGATTGACTTTCTTGATATAGCTTTAATGTTTAATGTCTTCTTTCTGTCTTGCCTCCATTGAACTTTAAATTGTTCAACATTCTCATGGTTATCACCAGAATCTGCTTTTCTCCAAGTTCTCTTGCTCTAGGTCACCTCTTCTAAACATTTGTATTGTTTCAATTTAACAATGTGACCCTTCCAATCGTGACATGACTCCCCAAAATAGTGTGTGCACCTAGAAAACCCTCACTAGAATGTAAGAGATGCTCCCCAGTAGATAACAGGTTTTGAAAAATCAGCTTTATATTTATCTCTCAGGAGGAACTTCCCTCTCCTCGATTCATTCTTTTCTTGTTTTTCTTTCTTTTCTTTTCTTTTTTTAAATGGAGACAATATCAGACACACTGTAGTATAGGACTGACAGTAGTGATTCAGTGGCAATACAAGTAGGTTTGAATTATACTTGACTAACTTTGGTTATAGTGAATAGTCACCACTAAGAACTCAGTGATCATTCCTATTTTGTTTTTGGAAAAATTACATGGCTTCATGTATACAAAAGCAACTTTCAAAATGCAAAAGAGTGTTACTTATCATTGTGTTTCAGTTGCAGACTTACACTTTGAATTAGTTCCCTCTGGAGGTGATTTATTAACTGTTTTCAGTCCTTCCTTCCTCTGAAGACAAACACAATTTTTCTAAGTCTTTTTTTTCCTTTAGAAGGTTATAATGAACCCTCTGAGTCCAGATACCATCTTTGTAAGTATTGTCAATGCAGGCAGAAATTTTCACCAAGCCAACAGGATTGGAAAAAAATTTTCTCAAATGGGAAATTATAATCAATAAATTTAATGTCACCACAGCTTTAGCATTTGGTGTATGAAAACAAACTTTCTGTGTCAATAAAATGTACAGGATATTAGAGAGTGGTTATTACTGGAAAAGAAAAATAATAGTTACAGTAACAAAAGTACAAAAGGTACACAATAAATTCTGATTCTTATAAATGTAACAATATTAGGGGACCTCATTTAAGGGAAATAATTCAAAAATACAAACCCAAAATTAGGAGTGAAAATAAAAGTTCATTTACTTAGAAATGATTTCTTAAAAACCTGAAAACAACTTGAGGTTTATAAAAATACAAAACTTAGAGTTTGAGTGGGGTGCCGGTGGTTCATGCCTATAATCCTAGCTACTCAGGAGACTGAGATCTAAGGATCATGGTTTAAAGCCAGCCCCAGCAGGAAAGTCCATGAGATTCTTATCTCCAATTAAACAGCAGAAGACAGGAAGTGGCACTGTGGCTCAAGTGGAGAGTGCTTGCCTTGAGCTGGAGAGCTCAAAGACAGCACCCAGGCCAGAGTTCAAGCCCTATGACCACTCCACCCCCCAAAAAACACCCCCTCCACATATATATAGTTTGAATTATTTACCTATTTAGCATGTATTGATAAAACCATTTATTTCTTATTTGACTTCATACTCATTTTGTTTGACATAATAGTGCTTTCCTACTTTTATTTTCTAAAGAAACAATATAATTTGGCCTTTCCTTAGGCATGGTTATCAATTTTTAAAATTATTTATATATGTCCCTTTACCTTCTTGACTTGGTTTATATTATGTTATATAGATGTATGGGGATTTAGTCACATTTTACAATTAGTCAAATTTCTTTCAAGTTCCTACATCGAGGCCCAAAGGCCACTTACATATATAACCTTGAATCCTAAATAATGAATACATAATTCCAATTCTACTTAATTTTATGCAAAAAACACTCATATCTACTCTAAGGCACCCCAGTTAAAGGGAGGAAACAGTAGAGTTTCAGTGACTGCATTCTTAAAAGATTACTTGAAAATCGTTTTTGAATATGTTATGAAAATATACAACCTGTGCAATCATAGCTCCTGGATCCTTGAAATGAATAGGTAAGGAGTTTTAATGTTTAACCTTCTCAACCCTCATATTAAATTTTATTCTGAAGAAAAGGATTAATGCCAGGACAGATATAAAAGAGCTAAGGATTTCTGACCTTTGAACTTAGAGCAGCATGCAGAACTTACCAGATTCAGCTGAGGCTCTAGCCCCATCACTATCATGCGTCATTATATTAAAAAGTTTCACAAGATGAACAGCTGCATGTTTGAATGACAGTCAAATGGTAAGAGACCATGCCTTTTAGCAAAACCATCTATTCTGTTTCATAGCCTCAAACAATATAAAAATGTCACTCCACGACCTACACTCTATGCTCTTATGATTATCTTTAACACACGTGAAAAATCTACTTTCTCCAGGTTAATCCTATTTAGTTCCTATTACAGATTAATTTAGTTGAACAAAATCTATTACATAATAATATTTGGTGATTATTTCCTTTATAAACTAAATTTTAGCCTGCTTTACTCAGTTCAGTGCCTATCTAAATGAACTGTGGTATGAAATGAATTAAATTTCCCCCTCTTACTTTCACCTTGCCCCAGGTTAAGGTAAAGAACAGAATAGTAATTTATATATATGCATATATATATACATATTCAGTGTAGGAGAAAGAATTCTAAAATAAGTCCCAAGATTCCTTTTCCCTTGTGTACATTAAATGAATAATCCCCTCCCTGTGGAATACAATATGACATCAACACTCTGTGAATTTGATTACTTATCACTCCATGATTAGTCTACATTGAACATAAAAGATAGTTTGTGCATGCATTTAAGGTTACTACCTGTTAGTTTTAAATTGAGCAAAAATATTATAATACTAGGTTGACATAGCAAGGTGACGGGGATGCCTTACAGGTAGAAGACAAATAAGAAAAGACTCCCTCATACTGGCCTTGTTATGGAAAAAAAGCCACATCACAGGGAATAAAAGATGGAGAACTGCGAAAGCCAATGCTTTCAATCTAACAACCACAATTTAAAAAAACATATAAAAAGAACTTTGAGTAACAAATGATATTGCAACTCTGAAAGTTGATTTCAGCCTGGGAGACCCTGGCCAAGAGGATCTGTGACCAAATTTCTGACAAAGTTGGTTATGATTTGCTTTGTAGCAATAGAAACAATACAGATAAAGTTATGCTAGAAAGTTACAAATTAAATCAATATAGTACAAACAAAAATGAATACATGCACCACCTGTGATTTATCAATAAAGCTTTGTTTTTATTTATTTTTTATTTTTTGTTGGTCCTGGGGCTTGGACTCAGCCTAGATGCTGTCCCTGAGCTTTTCTGCTCAAGGCTAGTACTCTACCACTTTGAGCCACAGCTTGGTAGTGAATGGGAAGTAAGAGTTTCAAGGACTTTCCTACCTGGGCTGTCATTGAACTGCATTTCTTAGATCTTAGCTTCTTGAGTAGCTAGGATTACAGGCGAGAGCCACCAGTGCCCAGCATAAATCTTCTGTTTAAATTTCATTAGCTTCCAAACTGTAAACCAGGAATATAGGAGTCAAATATTATGGTTTCATGGTGGCTTGTGAAGTTTTAGGTTTTATATAGCAGTTAAAATTTCAAAAGGTTTTGAGGCCAATTTGCAATGTTATATATCATTTTACTTACAATGTAAATAGCCATCCATTCTCGCTAACTAAAATAAAAAAATAATGTGGTAATGAAAATTATAATAGTTTTATGAATCAATATGACTAAGCAGTACTATATATTCAATTTAATTAAAAACTAGTTTGGATGGTGCTATAAAGGTACTTTGTAAATGTAACTAAAGTCTAATTAAATAAGGGATATTATAATATGTTACCTTGGGGATTTTGATGCAATTAAAGGGAAGATTTTGAGATCAGTGTTGAGGTTTTCCCAAGAAAGCTAGCAACTTTAGCTCACACCAGAGAAGTACAGCCTGAGTTGAAGATTTCAAGCTTGCCTTAGTAATCCAATAATTACATTAACCAATATCTCCCAAAATATTTTTAATCTTATTAATTCCATGTGTTTGGTAAAACCTGAATGTTATATCAGTATAAATAATAAAATAGTAATAGTAATAAATTTAGAATGAGTCACTATACCACAGTTCTTTATTACCTCATGATTTGGCTTTGAGATATGGTTAGTCTTGACATTCAATCAATTCCCGAGTGTTTTCTTTTTTTTTTTTTACTTGATTCTTATCAATTTAACTATTGTAAGCATCAGGATGAAGAATAACATTCAGTATCTTCTGTCTTTCCAGTTGTCTAACTGGTTAACTGAGTATGAACATTCATCTGATTAATCTGAAATGTTTTATTGTAGAGAAATGGAAAGGAAGATTAGAGGAGGAAACAATAAGAAACAGAAAGCAAAATCCAGCTGCTTGTCTGTTTCATCTTCAGAATAAATTTTACCAAGAATTGGAGGCATCAAGTGTGTATTTCATCTTGTGAGTCACAGTCCTTTCAAACTCCATACTTGGTTTAAACATAACGAGATTCACAATGATTTAAAAGATCATTGTTCTAAAGTAAAGCCCAGAAGAACCACTAACACAATTGCAATAAGCAATAGTATTTTCCACTTTTGAAAAGGAAGTGTCCCCCCTGATTGCTGAAATTTCACATATTGTTTTGAAGAACGGGATTTGATTTTTGTAGAATCTGTATCACAAAAAATTTTGCTCTGTGGGAAGGTCCACATGTTTTCTTAACGATTACCTTAGTCCTTTGTAAGTCCTTTATAAAGTTCTTTAGAAAGGAACATCTTGCATAAAAGCATGATAATCTTATTAGCACCTCTAAGCTCCTAAATTACTTTTGGTAAGACTTGGTAAGCTATATTTCCTGGTGGGTACATTGGCAATGGCTTTAGCACATGTGAGTTCTGAAACTGTCCAAACTTCTTTCAGGCCAAACAACTTCAGTTCTGATCAAGTAACATTTATTGAGCATATGAGAAGTAACCTAGGAAAGTTGTAAAGAAATAATAGCAATTGGTAAAATTTTGTGAGAACTAAAATGTGTGAACCTCTGGAAATTCTTGGGTAACAATAAAAATATTTGTTTCTTCATTGAATCTTTGAAGCTGTTATTATTTTTCTGAAGTCAAGAGAAACTAAAAAGACTTCATTAAGTTCTTTTCAAACTTTTCTCTCCCATACTTAATTACAAAAAACCTGTCTCATCAATGCTCAGTGAAAGGGACAGTTTTTAATGTCTATCCTTTTCACAGACATTGGTGTTTTGGTTAAGAGCAACAGAAATCTGTTCTCTAATATTCCTGAAATCTAAAATCAGACTGTTGTCAAGGCCATATGGTCTCTCTAAAGGCTCTGTGGAACAATGTATTTTGCTTTACTCTTTGCTTTTTGTGCTATTATGGGAATTCTTCATGTTCCTACATTTGTAGATTTAGCATTGTTCACACTCCTCCTCTGCTATCATGTGGTATCCTCCCTGTGGTGGTCTCTTTTCCTTCTCTTTTAGTAGGTAAAATGGCCATAGTTCATTAAAGGCCTACTCTATTGTAAAATTCCAATGCACATTTTACTTCCACTCTAACAGAGTGGCCATAGAGCCATTCTGACCTATTTTTTTTCTGGAAAGTTTATTAGAGAAGAGAGTCTCACGGACTTTCCTGCCTGGGTTGTCTTCGAGCCAGAATCCTCAGATCTCAGCCTCTTGAGTAGCTAGGATAGTACAATGCATCTTGATCTGAGTCATTACTTCAACATCTTCACTCCTTTTGACCCTCTCTTTTCCTTATATTTCTCAGTTCTGTGGTATATACATTTAATTCTTGCCTGCATTCTCCCTGCTTCCCAACTTCATTCTTCTACATTTCTCCCCTTGGTCCCACCCTCTCCTCTTTCAAATATCCATTTCCTTCTACTTATTTTGTTGGGCCTATGGCTTAGACTTCAATGGTCTACAAGTAATATGCTCATTGTAACTGCAACCCCTCTGTGCAGCATCTTAACAATAAAATAAACTAAAATAAAAAATGATACTATTTGCATTCTCCATAGAGTCTATTTCACTTCAATTCATTCATTTGTAACCCCTTGCTTACCATCCAGTGTGCTTACATATAGATTTATAGGCACTTTGTAGTTACAACAAATGAAGGAAACCTATGAAGGAATGCAACTTATGTTTATATGGGTCTGGATTATTTGCTTAATATATTTTTTCCAAGTCTTTTCATTTCCTCATGAATGATACAATATCTTTCTTTCTGATCAATGACTAATATTCTTTTATATACCACATTTTCTTGATCCATTCATTCATCCATTGAAGGGCTTCTGGGCTGATTCTACATCTTGGCTATGGTAAATAATGCTGCAATGGACATGATTGTGTCATTCACTTTAGTGTGGGGCTTTGTTTGTGCCCTATTGAATAAATGCCCAGGAGTAGAACTGCTGGATCATAGGGAAGATATATGTTTAGTTTTTTTGAGGACCATCCATACATAGTGCTTGAACAAGCTTACAATTCCACTAGAATTGTAATAGAGTTTCCTTTTGGCTATATTTATGCCAGCTGTCGTTATTGTTAGTTTTCCTAATATTAGTCATTTTACTAGGTTGAGGTAGAATCTCATTATTGTTTTGATTTGCATTTCCTTTGTGGCCAAAGGTGTTGAAGGTTTCTTCCTATGTCTTTTGGACGTTTTTACCTCTTCTTATCTTTAAATAGTTGTACAATGGGGTTACCATTCAACATGTCAGTTTATGATACAATGCATCTTGATTAACATCACCCTTTCCATCACATCTCTCATCCACCCATCCACTCAATTTTCGTGACTTCATAGGATATGTATGACATATTATGACTTCATTTTCAATGAACAAATTTTGTAAAATAGCTGCAAAGATTCATTTCCTGGGTTTTGCAAAGCTTTCTCAACAGTCTCAAAGAAAGATTGTGTTCAGATTAAATTCTATTTTTATACATACATCAAGGTCAGTTCTGAAGGCAAGGTTCTAAAGAAATGATAGATTAATTACTGGTCATGGTCAGTATAGATAGTGTTGAGATTTCAGTAGTGTGCACTAGAATGAGTCACGACCAGAGGCCAAACTGAGGCCTAAAAGAAGCAAAGATTTGTTTCAATGGGTCCATCTGTATCACTATTTAAACACTTTGTTTTTTCCCTTCTCCTCCCCAAATTGTACTAACATCAAATACAGAGAGATGTACAAGATGCTATGTCAAAAAATGAACCTTACAATTTAGGCAGGGATGGGCCAGGAAGGAAGGAAATGTTGAGGAGGTGGGAGGGAAGGGATGGTAGGGGAAAAACAAAGGAGGAGGCAGCTATGCTTGATTAAAAAAAAGTACTCATTTCCTTGCTCATATAACTGTAACCCCTCTGTATAGTATTTTCACAATAAAAAAACTTATTTTAAAAAAGGGTAACAACCTAAGTCCCTTATTGTAGCAGATGGTGTTTTGACCCAAAGGGTCTATTTTCAACATATTGAGTGTGTTTAAATGTATTACTTAATGACCTCTAGCACTGTCATTAAGTAGTAAAATATATACTTGTTTTGGATAGCAATAAACCAGAAATGGCTAAGTATAAGGCCAATGAGGTCTTCTTGGATAATGGGTAAAATCCCTAAAAACCAATCTAATGTTTGTAGAAATTTAGAGACCAAGTTCCACATGAAATCTTGAGAAGAAAATCATGGTTTATCAGATTTATACCGAAGATTGTAACAAATCAGCTTTGGAATCTGGGTAGGGAAGTCAAGAAAAGCTTTTGGTACTTAAAGTCAGATATAAATGTCATATGTCAACCAAGTCATGATTAAAGACCCAAGCTACAGAGGCTGAAAATCCTGAGCACACAAACTTAGTTTGAGGTATTATTTCAATACAAGTATTTGTAAGTAATAAGAAATTAGGAATAGAATTGAACTCTAATATTTCCTTTCTTAGAGCAATGAAGCATGTTCATTAAAATGAAATTTAATATGAAGCCAAAATATAAGAAACACTTGAAGATTCTGACTATGTAAGACCCATGATCTGGGAGAGACATAAGGTGTGCCTTCTCAGCTTCCATTCTACCTTCTGAACAAAAACTTTAGTCATTGCCACCGAAGCTCATTGTTTTAAGCAACACTGTTTGAAATCCATGGACTATGAAACAGAAGAACCATCTCAGAGACACCTCAAAATCTTAAACTTACAAATAATTAAGTTAATACAGTAGGCAGGATTAGTGTTTGAGTTTCTGGTAATATCGAGATCTCTTTCAAGCTGTGTGATGCTGTATTTCTTGAGATCCCTTATTTTTTTATCCTGTTTCCTCACATTTAACACTGGTGATTTATGCCATATTACTGAGTTATTCTACAATTTCAAGGACAAAAAAAGTGCATAAATAGGGGATCAATGTCTCTGGATTCAAATGACACTCATGTTTAGTGCTGATCTGGAAATGGAGATAAAAGTAGTTCCCAGTCAGGCAGGTTTATACATTTTAATTTTGCATAGAAGAGCTAAAGAGGTTTCCTTAATCACTTGCCTACCTATGAGAAGATACTTTTGTCAAATCTCTGCCTACTACAGTTTCCAATGGTATGCCCCTATACTTCCTAATACTAGAAATTGACATTTAGTCTTTACATTAAAATGAGTTTCATTTGTTTGAGATTAGCAGTCGCACAGATTGAACTTTGCCTGTAATAATGATTTGAAATGCTGGTAATATTCTTGTGACTGGATTAATGAGTTCCTCAACTCATCTATGCTATCTCCAGTGATGTGCTAATATGATACAGGTATGAATTCAGATCATTTGCATTTACTCACTGAGGGAAAATACAGACATTCTTGGCATTAGTGCCATTTATACATAAGAAAATTCTGGTCAGAACCTTTCCCAATGTTTCATAGTTCAAAAATGTCAGTATGTAAGCCAAATTTCCAAAACTTTAAATTCTGTTCTTTCTTTCCAGCAATATGATCATCTCTTTCTTAGCATTTTCCATAACAGATAACCCAAAAGTGCATTAAAATCAGGTGCCCTATTGTATAGTACACAGAAAAATGTTGCCACAAAATATATCTGCTAATGCTGAATTTCAAGGGCTTGTTAGGCTAGTATCTAAATAAATTGGAAAAAAAGATAAACAAAGACTGATTGTATAAATATGGCCAGGGTGAGGGTTTTTCTTTTTTCGCATTAATGCAAATCGGCTTAAAATATTTATAATGTCAAACTCTTAACTACAGCAGTAATATGAGGTCTTGGTAATTTGTTGATTTAACTAGCTTTTGCAACATTAAATAGTATGAAGACACAGACCTTATCTAAAATGGCAAAATCTATTAATAGTTTTAAATATTGGCTTAGTGACTGGAAAATAATTATTTTTCGTGTCTGTGGGTTCATAGAGCATTGGTTTTATGGTTAGTAGCTTATCTGCCTTTCAGCTAAAAACACTTTATATTTTTAATTGTGTGTCTAAATACATTTTATGGTGAAATGCTCTCCCATCAAAATGTCAGAAAGTTATTTTCTTTCTTCTGATGGCAAAAGATAAATATACATATAGTCAAGAGCAAAAAGAACATAAGTACCACAGATTGTTTTACATAGCAGAAGATGACCTTCACATCTCTTTCTCTCCCTCTCTTCCATTCTCTCCTCTGCCTCCTTCTCCCCTTCATATGAAGAAATACTTTGAAAGAGACTCCTCTTCTGATTTCTTCACACTAAAATGACCATCATAAAAGATTAAAAATATTTGGCTTAGAGATATGAGCTAATCTGCTTCCATTTAATTGGGTCACTGATCTTTGTTTTCATTTTTGGTATGGACAAAAGATTCAACATCATTTTTATTATTATGGGATCATTATATTTGGTCAAAAATATACTTTGTTGGGTAAGTGGATTAAAGTTCTTTCTAGCTTTACATTGTCCTGTTTTAGTAGCACAATTTCAATAACACAATTTACTTTCCTAAATGAAGATGTGATCACTTGCAATAGTTTGTGAGTTTTTCCCTCAATTAATATCTTAGTTCTATACCCACAAAGAAACCATCTCTGGGTTATGAGAGGCCACATAGATGGCCTCCCACATGAGCTTAATTTTTCATGTTTTCACAATAACTTCTTGCAGCATTAAGATAGGGCAAAAGGGGGAAAATACTCTTTTGAAAAATGCATGAGTTCCTATAAAATAGTTGGGATAAATTCTTGTTAGGTTATCATATAGGGAAACAAGCAGTCCTGGGAAACTGCAGTTCAAATACGCTTTCTCACTCCACTTACTGAGTGCTCCAAGAAACCTGCGACGTGATTTGCCATGGAGAGAACATCCTCAGGTCTTAGCATATCTGAGCACAAACTAAGGGGAAAATCTGCAAGCAATGCAATCTTTTATACACAACTTGATAGGAATAAATCTGGTATTTATTTCTGTCTCTGTTTCTTAAATCCTTTGTTTAGTTCTTTCAGTTCAGGAAGAGGCTAATACACTTAACCTCACAGGTGGAAATGCCCTAGAAGGATTCTGATTGGTTTGGTGTGTGCATAATTTTTTTTTAAATCTAGAATGGTCTTTGTGAATGCATATTCTTCTATTAACATTAGCATTCTCATAATGAGAGTCCTCTATTACTGAAACTCCGCTTGTCATGCTCACAGATGTAACTGATGTTTATAATGATGCCTTAAAAGCTTGCCAAGATCCCCAGGTGACATCTGAAATATTCAAATAATTAAATTATGCTCAGTGGAGATTCTCTTGAGTGTTTATTATAAAACATTTAACCTGTTATATCTCCGTACTATGAAAGTATACTTTATTAACTTTTATATTTAATTTTCTAAATTTACAATCATCCCAAATAACAGCAAGAGTCCTGAAATACTTTTAGGCTATGTATGATGCAGACAAAAAATCATGAAAAGGAACCATTTCTTTTTGAAGAACCACTGTATACCAAATATTTTAAGTGAACAATTGTAATTTATTTACAGACAGAAAAGCTGTAAAGATAGTACAAAGCAAACCACGTGCCAGTGGCTCATACCTGTAATCCTAGCTACTCAGGAAGCTGAGATCTGAGGATTGTGGTTCAAAGCCAGCCTGGGCCAGAATGTCGGTGAAAGTCTTATCTCCAGTTAACCACTAGAAAGCAAAAAGTGGAGCTGTGGCTCAAAGTAGTAGAACACTAATCTTCAGTGAAATAGGAACAGTGCTCAGACTGTGAGTTCAAGCCCCATATCCAACCCCCCCCCAAAAAAAGGATAGCACAAAGTTCCCACATACTCCCTATCTAGTTTCTCCTTTTATTAAGAAATAATGATAAAATATTAATAAATTATTACTAAAATTCATAGCTTAGAATTATTACTAACTAGGATTAATGCTTTCATATTGTCCTGCAAATAATGACAATATTTAATGTTTTGTATCCATCATTATGTTATGTTATGGACAGCTTTCCTCTGTAGAAACCCCTTGTGCCTCACATCTTTATCCTTATTTCCCTTCCCTTTCATATCTGGAAACCTGCTCCAGATTGCTCTGCTCTTTCTAACGTCTTCATAGCTTGTCCTTTTCCAAAATATCATAAAGATGGGATCATGAAGCCTTTTCAGATTGGCATATTTTGCTCAACAATACGTATTGAAAGAAAGCGTGGCATCAGTAGCTCAAGCCTGTAATCCTAGCTACCTAGGAGGCTGAGACTTGAGGATCATGGTTCCAAGCCACCCTGAGCAGGAAAGACTGTGATACTCTTATTTCCTCAAATCACACAAAAAAAGCCGGAAGTGGCGCTGTGGCTCAAGTGGTATAGTGCTAGCCCTGAGTAAGAGAAGCTTAGGGGCAAAGCTCAGTTCCATTGTTCAAGCGTCAGAACAGACAGAAAAAAAAATCCCTTCAGGTATTTCTGTGTGGCTTGAGTCATTTCCTTTTTTTGTTGTTGTGGACTACTATTTCATTTTACAGCTTACTAGAGTTCTTAACCATCTTCTATTGAAGAATATGTTGGTTAAAACTAAGGTTTGGTAATAGTAAATAAAGTTGATTGAGAAATTTTTGAATAAATAAAATATAGGCATATTTGATCAAGATTGTGTTCAATCTATAAGTGAAATTGGGAAGAACTGATATCTTCTATTAGTTCTCAGATACACAAAACATGCAGTATTATTATAACACAATTTACCAACATGAGGGCTTTTTAATACGCATTATGAAGTATTCCTATCCACATACATGGAATATCTGTATATTTATGTATGTATTGTTTAACATTTTAGGTAAGAGTTTTATAGCTTTCATTACATAGATTTTAACAATATCTTATTAGATTGATACCTGATATTTACATTTTGGTGCTCATGCAAATAATGGGTGTTTAAAATATAAAATTTCAATTGTAGCAGAGTTCCTTGATCCACAAGGAATAAATTATTTTAAAATGTATCCAGTTTGACCTCCAGTGAATGCTTGAATCTTGAAGCTAATACTGAACTCTATTTTTCTATATGTACATACCTATGACAAAACTTATTTAGAAGTGATGTATTGTAAGATATTAACAACAGCCTACCATGTGCCTCAACAAACACTCCGCAACCAACCTTTCTCTTAGGTCAAGAACTTTTATTTTCATATTTTTAATTTTTAAAAGAATTTTTTATTTGTTACATTAGATATATTGAGGGAGGATGATTACATTTCCACATACATGTGTGCTTTTAAAAGCTATGTTTGCTTTTTTAAAATTAATTTACTTTATTGTTAATATAGGGGTGATATACAGAGGGATTACAATTAACTGAGGCAGTTAATGAGTACAATTACTTTCAGATGGTGTCTTCTGTTCCTTACCTTCTCAAGTCCACCCATGAATTATATAGTTCCTTTCATCAATGCCCAGTGAACTACACTGCTGCGTTTTTTAACCCTTTTCCCTCGAGTTCTGTACCCTTCCTCAGCCCTTCTAAAGAGGAATACCTGAATACACCATACATAAGGTCAAGAAGACAGAATCATCTGAAATTACTTTATGGCTTCTGTAACTTCTGTATTGCAAACAATGAATACCAAATACATGTAATCCTAAAAATATCTCTTGTGTTAAATGAAGAACTTATTAAAGACAAGTACCATGATACCAAACAGTTGATCTGATAATCTATAGTTGCTAACTAAGGCAGTTAGCATATAACAAAGTGTATACACTATACAAGGTGGCTCATATAATATGTATATATATATAAATATATATAATACATATATTATATAATATATATCATATAATATATAATATATTATATGATATACACATATCATATGATATATTTATATAATATATGTATATATATAAAAGCAAGATTTTTATATATATGCAGTTAGCATATACAATGCAAGGTGGCTCATATTTTATATATAGATACATATTTCTCTCTCTCTCTCTATATATATAGATATATATATCTTGCTTATTTAGACCTTCTTTAGGAGAACGTAACAGAATTCCTTGTGGAATGGTCTATAAAAATAAGAAGGCTTTCCTATGACTGCAGCTTTAACACACATTCTCACCCTCAAGCTAGTTCTCATTCAAACTCTAGTAAGTCGTCAAAATTACCAGTGCTATGCCTGTTCTACTTCCAGCAGTTTTTGTTCCACATATGTCTTGGTTGTGTCCTTTGACGTTGTTCATTTTTCAGATTGGAAGGTAGCTATTTGTCCAAATACACATTTTTCTGACAGTCTTGAAAAACACAGGAGATTTTCAGGTTGTTCCATAGTTTCTTGTTGCAAAGATTTATAATGACTATTTTCAGTTTGTTCTGTTTCACAGCTAGTACTGAATAGTAATGGTATTTGAAAAGTATACTAGTTAGTTTCTAAACTTCATATCAGTACTTAAAAAGAAGAAAATAATTTGGCAAAGGCAATTCAGTGAATAAGACAGAGAAAGAGCTAAGGGTAAATTTAAGTCATATGTAGCCAAAACTTGCTGTCCGCACATTTTATTACATGCTACTCTTGCATATTTTGTGTGTTGTTTCATAGGCTCTCTAACACAGCAACAAGAGCATGAAAAACTGATGTGAATTCAGGAGGCAGAAGTTTAAATGGCCATCTGAGATCTGCAATTACTTTCAAACTGAAAAATAATTTGATCTAGTAACTACTATTTAAAGAAAGGTCAAATCACTCCCAACCATATTTAGTGATGGATATTACAGTTTAGTAGCCTTCACCTGGGGAGTTTGTAATGTGGACATTGACTGTACATTGGCACCTGCATTAGAAAAGAATAACTTTATTTTGCTACTGAAAAACTCAAACATTGCTATAGGCCAACTTGATACACTGCACATTCATTTAAAGGTCAACAACATTTTAGAGCTGGGAACAGAGAACAAAACCAGCAATCAGAATAAAATACTGATTGAGTAATTTTTGAAAACCTTTTCTTAGTTCACATATATACAAAATATACACTCATTATTATTACTTGATTCACTAGTGTAATGAATTTTTCAGATGCTTCATTCATAAACCTCACAGTGTGTGCCAAACAGATACTATTATCTAAACTTTGACATAAAAATCCTGGAGAGTCTGCCTAGGTCATAGATATAAAGTCATTGAGTTTTAAGACCTGAAAGTAGATTTGTTTCTAACAAAGTTCATCTTCCTTCTACTAAGCTGAGCTGCGGTGAAATTGATTTTCACGTTTTATGTGTGAGAGCTTCACAAGTAGAGTTGAGTGGAATTGGAAGAGGGTGGCCAGCTCTGATAAAGTAATGATCTATATACACTTTATAACTCTTCTTTGGCATTCTCCAGCTAGATTTTCTCTGTGGATCCTGTGTAGGCAATGACAAAAATCAGCTCCTGGCTTCAGGAAGAATAAGTACACAGATAACTTGCAAGAAAGTGCAGTTTTCCACCCACAGTATTCCTAAATACTGGGGGTATAATTTTTTTCATCTGTCTACATGGATGTTCTATTACATGTGTAATGGTGAAGAACATAATGCCCAACCAACATCTGCTTTGAGTACTTTGCATTCTGGCAATTAAATGTGTATGATTACATAGATCTGGGCTTTTGGTAAAATGTTCTTGACAAAAATCAATAGAGTTAATCACATAGGTCAATAATACTGTTTTTGTTATTTCGTATACTTCCCTTACTTAAACTTTAAACAAGCGTAAGTAAATAATATGGTTATTTTAATAGTGTTGTAGTTCCAGTGGATATTATTGTTATGTATCTTTATTGTCATGAGGGCTCTCGCCTTCCTGATATGTAGATGTGCACACATGCAATGAATTTTCAAAGCAACAAGAATTGCAAGTAGGAGGAAGTGAAATAGATGTCTGTAGCTACCTGCCCCAAAATCTGCCTCTTCCTCACATATTTTATGCTGTTTTCTAACAGCAGAGTTTAAATCTTTTAGCTCATCAAAATGTATAATCTGAAGGATCTCCAGAATGTCATTGTGATCAAGAATCTCTTAGTAGGTGAAAAATCATTTCAATTTGGGCAAAGGGGAGATTATAAAGACCAGGGATTTAGGACATGAAAATGAGTGTAATAAAAGATAGTGTGTTTGTACAATTATGATCATTTAACAGTGTTGTCTTTTTTTTCTTTTTTATGATATCAACATGGGATAACTCTATTTTTTATTTTTATTTTTTATTTATATTGTGAAAATACCCTACAGAGGAGTTATAATTACATGGGCAAGATAATGAGTACATTTCTTATCAAGCATTGTTGCCTCCTCCTTTGTTTCCCCTTCCTATCCTATAACTCACTTTAAGAGTCATTGATCATGTAGTTTTCAAATTCAATTTCTGTCTAAGAGGACTCTCTTGTAGTAATTGGAAAAATATGCTAAGATATATGTTTATATACAGATTTGAGGTTACTACTTGGTTTGAAGTACCATGATGAAATCTCTTTGAATAATTAGTAGGCAGTATAATAAAAAGCACATTAGGCGCTGGGAAGTTGGCTCAGTGGTAGAGAGCTTGCCTTGCATGCTCGAGGCCCTGGGTTCGATTCCTCAGCACCACATAAGCAAAATGAAAAAAAAGCCGGAAGTGGCACTGTGGCTCAAGTGGTAGAGTGCTAGCCTTGAGCTGAAGAGCTGAGGGACAACGCCCAGGCCCAGAGTGCAGGCCCCACGACCGGACCCCCCCCCAAAAAAAAGCACATTAGGAAGTGAGAACATGTCTGGAGTGGGGTGTGGGTACTAGTGGGAGGGTGCAGGTAAATTGAGAAGGGGGAAGGAGGGCAAATGCAATGATAATTTATGTATATGTGTGAAAAGTAGAACAAGGACACTGGATGAGACTTATTGAGAAACAGGGATGAGGGAGAGATGTATTGTAGCCATAAAGGGCCTGATAAAATAAATCATCCTATACTGCTAATTGCTGCTAATTTTAAAGAATGGAATAAGAATGCATGATCTTTAGCTTAATTCTACACATTTGGACACATCATCTCTCTGGTTAAGTTTCTTTCTTGTTTAAGATGGGAATTAGAGAAAATTGGACTAAAATGGATGCTCTACCACTTTCTATGCTACTTTAACAGGCTTGCTAAGGAAGTATGTTGCTTTCTCAGTAAGCCTAGATGAAACCTCAAAATCCTTTCCAAAATAGTCGGAAACCATAGATAGCATTATAGAATCTATAAATAAAAATTACTAGAAATATTGTAAAGGAAGCAAAGCTTTGGGATGCTAAATCTACACAAGGAAATCTATTACATTTGTATTCTAGTGATGAAATATTGAAGTGTGAAATCCAGGGTGCAATAAGCTACCTCAGCAAATCTCTTCATGACCTGCATCCTGCATCCTGACACGTGCTTGGCCAATCTACTCTTTCCTTTTCACCATTCTAGGAAATGTGTAATAGTACCTCATGGTTTTAGCTTGCATTTATCTAACTATTGATGACATTCTGTATCTTTTCATGCACTCATTTATATATCTTGGATATACTTTTTGTTCAGACTTTTTGGTTGTTTTAAAATGACTTTTATATTATTGAGTTTTGGTAGGTCTTGGCATGTTGAGGGTGTTTTCTGCCTTGCATATAATTTGTATATTTTCTGGTGATCTAAAGCTTGAGTATTCATTCTTTCTTCTGGCTCAGGATAGTACTGCAGTTTGAAATTGGGGACTTGCAGTTGCTAGGCAGTAAGTCTACCACTTGAGCCACCCTCCACATGAAAAGTAACTGTTTCTCAATACTATTTTTTGAAGAGCATAAAGTATTAACTAGGGTTTGAACTCAGAGTCTCATGCCATTAGAACTATATCTACAGCACTTTATTTTCCAGATAGTCTTAGGGCTTAGTTTTTGTCTGGGGCTTAGCTTGGACCACAAACCTCTCTTTATTCCTCCCACATAGCTGAGATCATAGGCAAGGGTCACCAAACTCAGCTTACTGGTTGAGATGAAGTCTCTCTAACTTTTTGCCCAGCTGGTCTTGAATCATGGTGTTCCCCAAATAACTGGGATTACAGAGACTCATTAACTGTGTGGGCAGAGATTATTAAAATTTGGATCCCAGTTTATCAAAGATTATTTTATGTGTCAGGATATAGCTGAGAAAAATTTGCCTAATCCTGTGAAAGATTTTCTTCTCAATTAGTATAACTTTAATAATCTGCAGCAGAATTAAAGTTAGACATGACAAATCCAGGTTAGATGTAAGAAATCTGTGAAAGTTTATAAATTCATGTCATAAGATGTTGGTGATGGGAGAGAGTAGATGGCTCATAAAGTTTTTCTTTATTTGTGTCCAACATTACTCATTAGAGTTGCTTTGTTATCTGAAGTGTGAGCCCTACTGTCTTCAGTATGATTTTTCCTGTTTGCACTTCCTCTTTTATTGGCACTAACTTCATTTTATAAACAAAACCAATGACCAAAGGCAAGCTGGACTTCGATATTTCATCCATTTGGACTATGTTTGACGTTACCCTTGATCTAACCATATGTTAGGTGGTTAAGCACTTAAATACAGTATTTTATACCTGGTAGGTATAGACTAGTTCTGGTCCATTTAGAGTCTTCATTTGATATGAGTAGAGAATGATTGTGCACAGATTTAGTGAAAAATTCTGAGATACATCCTCTGGTGACCTTGTGACTAGTTCCTCAGCCTCCACCTCCTTCAAGCTCCTAGCCTATGCAGAAGGATATCAGTATGTCACACTTCTGACCAGTTGATCAGTCTGGAGGAAATGGTTCTCACTCCAAAGATAGAGGTAAAGAGATGCTATTCCATATCTTAATTTGGATGTTAGAATATTTGTTAGAACTGTAACCATCATGCTACCCAGAGATGGAAAGCAATCTCCCAAAGGAAGAACAAAAACGTCAGGGACATTTAGGATTGTTAACCATTCTCCCTGTAGAGCCACTGGATAACACTATTTTAGAATACTGTCTTTTTTTATTCCAATTAGGTGAGATCTTAAATATTTAGTTGTGTTCTATTACTCCAAAACAGGAATTTTATAGATGAGGACATTAGTATCTTAACTGGTACTGGATATGAGATTTCAATTATTGCTTCCTTAGTGCTGCCATCCCCCCTCCTTCGCCCACCGCCCCAGGCCGTGGAGAGTTACCAGATAAATCTAAGATTTCTAGTATGTAGTTTCATAGAAAAGCAATATAATGAGAAGTAGGTCTTTCTCTCTCCTCATTTGTCAATGCAAGTCCTAAAATCAATTCCTTCCAAGTCTAATTCTCATGTAGATTTTTCCCTGCAATACAAATAATTAAAATATTTTGAATGTGAAAGTCTCTATCTTTAGATTTGAATTGAGAAAGCTTTATCAAATGGAATCTTTATCATACATTCTAAAGAATTATACCTGAGCTCACTTGATTTTGAAAGTACCAGGTAATGAATAAAATGTAATTAAAGCATTTTATTAATAGGTTAGGTCTTCAAAACCTCTTGAAAAAACTGAAAACTAACAGTGAAAAATAGTTTAGATCAATTCCCTGATGCCTTATAAAGGAGAGAATTTAAGAATTGTTATTATCTGTCTCACCTTAGAAATCTCGAAATCTTGGCTGGGAGGTGTATTGGATGCTGAGACTTGGAACTACAATCCATTGAAACTAGGTTTCAGTTAGTTTTCACAACATTTATCTAAACCAACAGAAGTCACTGGAGGAAGTCTAATGCAGAGAACAAAATCCAGAGCAGAACCTGAGAGGAGCCAGGCCCTGGTGGCTCATGCCAGTAATTCTAGCTACTCAGGAGGCTGAGGACTAAGGGTCAGGATTCAAAGCCGGATCAGGCAGGAAAATCTATAGACTCTTATCTTCCAAATAACTATTCCAAAGCCAGTAAGAAAAGCTGGGAATCAAATGGTAGCATAGTAGCCTTGAGCCAAACAAAAACAACAAAACAGAAAAAGCTCAGGGAGGTCAAGATTTCAAGCCCCAGGACCGGCACAAAAAAGGAAGGAAGGAAGCAAGGAAGGAAGAAAGAAAGAAAGGAAAGCAGACAGGTAGGCAGGCCTGAGAGGATGACAAGGATATGGAGAGCAGCAAAGGAGCTTGGAGGCAGGCAGGTAGAGATGTGGGGGGCTGAAGGAGTGAAAAAGAAAGAAGTGAAGAACAATAAGGTTGGTGATGAAATGGTCTATCAGGGAAAGAAGGGTTTGTGGCTGAGAATATCAAAATGACTTCCCTTAAAAAAAGATGAGAAACTTCAAGATATTAAGCTGGCGGTGACCTGATTCATTGCTTGACAATCAATTTTGACCTGGCTACAAGCAGCTACATCAATGAATAGTAATTTAGGAAACAATTCTTTACCCCAAAGCACTGTTTCCTCTGCATGGTGATCTTCAAGGCAGAGAGCCAAGGAGCTGACTTCTGACATCTTTGTAATAAATAACGACAGTTTGTAAAGCATCCTAATCAATGATGATTAATAAAGGCAGGTTAAAAGGAAGCAGGAAGGTCGGACTTGTACATTGACAACAAGAAGGAACCAAGTTGAGGAGTTACGCCATTAAACTAATCTGATGAACCTGAGTTTGAATTCCACCTCTGTGTTTACTAAGTAACTTTGGGCCAATTATTTAACATCTCTATTGCTACCATTTCCTATCTATAAAAGCATCGAGCCTATGTAAAGAATATATGATGACTGGGTGGGGAATCAATAGATGAGGTCAATCTGAATTATAATATATTCACAATCTAAATAGTATGATGAAACCTCCTTGAACAAGTAATATTCACTAAATATTTTTTAAATGAGTGGTAAGAAAGTAAAAATGCCTGTGTTTAGGGGAAAGTATCAGTGGGAGGAAGATTGGCCAATGGAGAGGGTAAACTGGGGTAAATATAGTCAAAATTCTTTACATTCTTGTGTGAAAATAAACAAATGAAAACTTTTGAAATTGCTTTTCTCTTTCATTTTACAAATTAATAGTTTGCTTCTGATTGAATCATTTATACAGCCTGGTATTACCTGTACATCTAGTTAAAGAATAAGAGACGTCTTAACGAACTTGTGATTTGATATCTGAAGATGAAACATGTCCAAAATGATCAAGAAAATCTCAAGATATTTGAAGGCTGCTTAATATTTGCCGTGACTTTTGTTTTTCTTAATTTAAGTCAATTGTTTTGTAAAGGTGATGTGCAAAGGGGTTACAGTTATATAAGTAAGGTATATTTAAGTGTTGCCCCCTCCCTCATTTCCTCCACTTTCCCTCCTCCCTCCCCCTGGACATAAGACACTATGTTGGAAATGAAATTGTTTTAAGAAATGGAAGATGAGGGAGAGTGACAGAGGGTGTGTTTGATGGGATACATTGTATGCCTTTATGAAAGCATAACCAATGAAACTACAATATACCAGTCATGTATGCTATTAATAATAAAAAGAAAAGTTTAGCAAATGTAAACTTAGTAATATTGCCTATTTCATAGATAGTAGATGTAAAGTTTCATAGTGGAAGCATTCTCTAACAGTAGCTGCTATTTTCACGAATGGAAGACAAAAACGAACTGCAATGTGTCAGAAGATAAGAAACTCTGAATACCAGAATGAAAGTTGGAAAATTTATTCACTAGCTGTTGGGTGACTACTGAAAAATAATCTTAAATAGTGAAGTAACTCTGAAATACAAAATTATTTTTGTAGTAAATTAATGACATAGTTAATCATCTATGTCATAAGTTAACATTAAGATGAAAGATAGGGGGAAAAATCACCACTTAAAAAAATAAGAAAGAGGAGACTGATTTTCTGTTGGTATAGAAGGCACTCCTATGCAGACTCAGTATCTAGGTTGACTCTAGGGACTGAGGAAAAGGTGAGAATATTGTAGTAGAGTGTTACTATCCAGGAAGTTAGGAGACAAAGGTTCATATTCTGGGTGTCAGGCATCATTACCAATTTTAAACAAGCCCTTAACATGTGTGATGTTTAGATATGCCATATTGAACTCAGTGGCAGCAGCATTTACTGAGATTTAATACTTCAAAATCTTCTCTTGGACTAATCCTCTCTCAGCCTGAGGTCAGCTGATTTATCTTCAGAAAACTTCAAGGATGAAAGAACTCGTGTAAAAAGCAAATTAGTTTGTAATTGCTATGAATCTCAGTGACTATTTAAGCTATGCACTTACCAAATAATAAGATCTTTTACAATGATGGGAAGACTAGCTATGGGACATAGAGCAGGTACAAATCAACATATAAATATTGTGTTGTATGGGTATTTATCTAATCTAAGTACCTCCTAGTAGTTGGCTCTTTTTTTTTTTTGGTCAAGGCTTTTTGCAAAAAATGGACAAAGGAAAGGGAACTACTTGTCCCCATATTCTAAAAGGACTTCATGGAAATGTATTCAACTGTAAATATATGTTCTGCTTATGGGAATGGACAGTAATTAGGGATATAGAATTATCTTTATCAAAGAGAAAATCTCCAGCAAAATTCTTCCAAATAGCACATAAAAATAAAAAATTATTTCCTAACAAATGGGGCAATGTCATTCTTTCTGATGGAGGCATAGAATTCCATTGTGTATATATACCACATTTCCTTGATCCATTCATTTACTGCGGGGTATCTGGGTTGGTTCCATATCTTAACTATGGTAAATAATGCTGCAATAAACATAGTTGTGCTGGTAGCTTTAGTGTGGTCTTGTTTGTAAACATTTGGGTAAATGCCCAAAAGTGGGATTGCTGGGTCATAGGGGAGCTCTATGTGAAGTCTTTTCAGGAACCTCCATACTGCTTTCCAAAGTGGTTGAACAAGTTTACACTCCCACCAACAATGCAGTCAGGTTCCCTTCTGTCCACATCCCCTCCAGCATCTGTTGTTATTAGAGTTCTTAATTTTTGCCATTCTAACTGGAGTGAGGTGGTATCTCAATGTTGTTTTGATTTGCATTTCTTTTATGGCTAGGGAGGTTGAACATTTCTTCATGTGTCTATTGGCCATCCTTCTTTCTTCTTCAGAGAAGTTTCTCTTTAAGTCTTTCGCCCACTTATTTATTGGGCAGTTGTTTCTTTGAGGATTTGTTGTTGGGGGATTTAATTTTTTGAGTTCCAAGTATATTTTAGATATGAGACCCTTGTCCGTTATTTGGCTAGTAAAGATCTTCTCCCAATCCGTAAGCTTTCTATTGATCTTGCTAGCTATGTCCTTTGCCATGCAGAGCCCAAAGAAACATAGGTCCCATGATTTCCCTTATTTGCAATATCTAGTATATGTATGAGTCAAACAGAAAAGGTCAGATAATGCGATGTTAGGAAAATGAACCCTTAGACATGTATTTAAATGTTTTTTTTCTTTCATGCATTTGTTTCTAACGCATTTATAAGATGATTTCTTTGTTGCTTTGTATGTCCCTCCCCCACAGTATAACCTCTGCTTTCACTATCTTTGATGTTGGTATAATTTGTGGAGGAGAATGGGAAAAACAAGTCGTTTAAGGATACAGGTGGACCCATTGCAACAATGAGAAGTACTAGTTGTCACGTCGAAAACGAACTTTACAACTTTGGAGCTGGTTGGGAGGACTGGTTGGGGGGGGCGAGGGGAGCCTGGGAAGGGATGTGAAGGGTAAACAAAGGAGGAGGCTGCAATGCTTGATAAAAAAATGTACTCATTATCTTGCCCATGTAATTGTTACCCCTCTGTACAGTATGTTCACAATAAAAAAATAAAAATATAAAAAATAATAAAATAAAATAAAAAGTTAAAGGCCGAATAATTTTAGTTTTAAGTTACTAAATTTCCAAAAATAAAAGGACATACAGTTAGTCAGTAATGCAGAGTCTAAAGTATGTTTCAGTGTAGAGGAAAGAGGTTGATAATAATTTGAAGCAAAGAAAAGATGCCATAAATTGTCAGGATTCAACAGCTAGGATGTTTTTAAAGCTAAAGGAAGCTGTTAAATTCCTATTTCCAGGGAAGTAAATGAGTAACACCGATTAAGAATGAAGACCTTAGACCTTCACTCCAGCAATTTGCATTGAAGATGCACCTGGTATTCTAAGATCACATTGCTTTAGTGTCTATAGAAGAGAACTTCAGATTTCAATCTTAGAAAATCTGAAAAGTCTAATAAGAGAACTCTAATGCCTTGTCAGATTTTGAGGAATCCCTGGTGTGGAAGAGAATGCAATTTGTTTATTTCAAGGATAGTTCTGGCTTCCTGCTTAGTTTTTCATCTCTCACTGAGTAGCCTCATAACTCAGCCAAGGTTGAGAACTGTGTTTCAACTTTCTCTCCTGGTCTACATTGCTCCCAAAACTTGACGACATTGTCCCTTTACCAAACTGTTCTTTCTCAGTATTAGTCATTTAAATTGTGTACAAAAATTTTATTGGAGATTGAAGAAAATAGGCAAGGCTATGCCTACAATCTCAGCTACTCCAAGGTGAGGGTGGGGTGTGAGAGGCTGAAATGAACATGGTCCAAATCCCCAGCCTCTGGAATAGCAAGACCTCATCTCTACCAACAAGTTTAGTACTGTGTTTTGCAGTTGTTACTTCATCTTTGCTGCAGGCATAGGTACAAGGTCGTGGTTAATGCCAAGACCTGACAAAAAGGAGCACAAGACCTTATCTGAAAATGACTAAAGCAAAAAGGGCTCAATAATGTGGTTCAAGTGGTAGGGAACTTGTCCAAGAAGCCTGAGACTACTACCCCAAAATTTTTAAAGAAAACTAAGTAGAATTACTGAGTCATTCAGAACTAGTACCACAGGATTTCTGTATCTGGGTAATAGGTGTAAAGTAGGTTTACCTGCATAGTCATTAACTGTGTATGTGAATGTGTGTGTGTGTGTGTGTGTGTGTGTGTGTGTGTATGTGTGTGTGTGTGTGTGTGTGTGTGTGTGTTTGAATGAATGGGGTTGGCAGGTAAGAGTGGGGAAGGTGATATAGCATGTCTTTTCTCTAACAGGACAAATCCTATTTATATCAGGATTTGCTTTGTGTTTGTTGTTGCTTTCATTTTCTCCAGCATCCTTTTAGGCTTTCTCCTCCTATTCTTCATTTTCTTCATCCCCATGTTTTATTTTCTTCATCTCCATATTTATATTCTTCTGCCTACTTTTCCTTCCATCTCTTTCCACTTCTTTCTTTCCTTCTTACAATAATATATGAAAAATGATTTCTAAAATGGATTTATAATGTAGTCTGCCAAAGATAATTCAAAATCCCTAACTTGTCATTGCAAGCTCATTTATAAGCTCATTCTACCTTACTTCTCAATTAACTATTTTTCACAGTCCACATTTCAGCCTAATTAAATCGCTTTCAGATTTTTCACTCCAGAGCTGAGACCCTGCTCATCTCATTTCTTCCGATCTTATATCTGCAGAGACAGCCAGGTTTTGAAGGTTCAGTTAGGCATCATTTTGCCATGGCTCAGGTGCAAGGTTCTACTTTATTTACCCTTCAGAGTCTTTTGGTGAGTACCTTTCAAATTCCTTTCAAGCTCTGTATCCATTCTATAATTCTGTCATTGCAAACCAGATTGCAGGAGCAGGAAGAACTGCATTTAGATTCTGGCCCTGCTACTTCCTAGTGTGCTTGTTTGTTTCTACTTGCATACGTTATTTTAACCCATGTACCTCATTCATGTACCTCTTCATCTGTAAGTGAAAATTAAAACAATGCCCACAGTCAAGAATTGTGGGAAGAATAAAACAAAATAACACAGGCACACTCTTTAACAAGATATGTACACATAGAAAAAAAGAGCTGGATAATGTGATTTCCTGCATTTGAATAAGACTTTGGGGTGTAAAACATTTTCCCAGGTTACTAGCTAAAATTATCCTGTGAAATAGATAGAGCAGATGCTTTAATGCATATTGTAGAGATGAGGCAACAGATATTGAGCAATATTGTTTAGGCCACATTGAAAAAAACCCTAAGGTGACTGCCACCTTGTTTATGTTTCATCCTGCATTTAGTTCATGTGGTTACAAATAAACTGTAGTCACCTGGCATAACCTTTGAAGTCTTAGAACAATCCCTCCTATGGGAATAAGGTAAACATTGAGGGAAGTATGCACTACCTCATTGGCACTACAGACTACTGAGGAGACTGATAGAATGGAAGGATGAAAGCAAGGTCTCATCTTGGGTTTTCAATTCCCCAATAGGGGAAAAATACTTGGAGAACAGTTCATGTTAGAAAGCTATAATCAGGAGAAAGGAGATGGCATAGAGGAATGGGAAATAAGTTTATAATAAGGTTCCAGTATGAGTATTCATATTTAATTGTGTTTTTTACGTAATATCAGACTCCCAGATGCTGTAGCAATGAAGACTGTAAGCAAAGGAGTGCATAAATAAGCGACTTTATAATCTACACAATCAAACTGATGTGTCTTATAAACCAAATACCATTTTACAATTGCACGTTTGAAGCTGATATCACAATATGTAAAACAGTCTCCTGTTGGGTAGAAAATGTTCCCTATTTCTTATAACTAACCATAAAAGAAAAGTCTTTCTCTTCCTTCTTTTCCTCCTCCTCCACTTCCTCCTCCTCCTTTCTTCCTCCTCCACACACACATACACACACACACACACACACACACACACACACACACACATTTCCAGCCTCTTTGACTTATTCCATTTGCATATGATGTGATCCATTTTTGAGTTGAAGCAGCACACACTAGGAGGCTAATTTATCCAACAGAATGTTATAATCAACCATTTCCTATGCATTGTTCAGATCTCCAGAGACCTGGTGGGTGAAGGGGTGGGGGGAATATTCAGATTAATTTTATGACTCTCTCATTGCTACAGAGACACAGCTAATAAAGTTATTTGGAATTAGTGCTGTAGGAAGTATGGGAAGTTGGACAGCATTCCCAGGTTTTCTGCTATTGGCTTTGCTGTGAAATCAAAGTTGTATAGAGGTCTTTGCTTTAAAGTCATTATTTTTCATTAGACAAGCTGCTGCTGTTATCCAAAAGTTAATAGTGGGAATATGTCTGGCTGACACAACAAATACAGCCATAGTTCCACAGTTATTAATGCCAGTAACAATTTAAGATACAATAAATGATTGTGAAGTGTAACATTTACCATTTACACAATAGCAGGGAACTGTGATCTATCTTCTGAAATGAGAACTCACATTTACACATGTATACACACACACGTGTGCTTGCACCATGACCTCATAATATTCTGTTAATGTCTATTATAGGCATTATACTCACTAAGTTGAATTTTTAAATATAGCTTGACTCATGATGCAAGAAGAGAAGTTGTAATATACTGCATTATTTGGGAAATTTAGAAGGTTTGAAGCAACGCCATCAAACTTAATTCTTTTCTAGCTTTGGAGGGCATGCTCATCACTCACTAAAATGCTTCCATATTCTCTCTGAGCTTTCAGTGCCAGTGGTAATTTTGCTATTTGTCACTGGGTCCACTCTAGGTTGATTCACATCATAAAAGTATTTTTAAATCTTTTTAGACACTAAGAAGGTGCACTGGCATATTAAATTCCCCATAAGTTTTTGTGATACCTGGTTATGACATTTGCGGTTTGTATTTATACTTTCAACCATTTCCTTTTGGCTTGCTAACTAACATTCTCTATGATAACACTTTGTGACTATTAGTTTGGAAATGTGGTTTTAATGCCTTTCTCCCTTTTATATATAAATCCACATGCAGAAATTTTGAGGTTGAGTAAAAATAAATTTGCTCTCAAGTTCTTCTGATGGATGGAAACAGATGACTAAATTACCAGAAAACTGTGATAACCTCAGAATACTTCTGTCGCGTGTTCTTAAACTGATCCAGCACCCAGAGAAGATCAGTTTGATAGACTCTTGGGTCTTTCATCTTTTGTGTCTCTCCTTGTTCTGTCTCAGTCATCTTCTACTATAAAATCAATTTTCCACCTCCACCATTTTTGCTTCTTTTCCTCTCCTTCCCACCGTAGCTCTCATATGTCATCCAGCAAGACAAAAAAGTACAAAACTCTGTGAAAATAGCTGTCATTGCCTTGTCAGCAATGCTTGGATACTTGCCTGCCACAGAATTGAGACCTATAAATTCTGGCTAAATTACAGGGAGGACCTGAGATTTTTATTTTTATAAATCTCTTAAATCAGCTAAGAATGATAGTGAACCAGTTCCCAACCAATATTTTAAGATGTATCACTGTTTTCCACTTGTCTAACTGTTCCATGCTCATCACCAAAACATATTTATTCAGCAACCACATGAACAAATGAGTGCTGCACAGGGCAGGTGTAACTGACTTATTCTGTGCCCTTTCAGATCTGACAGTTGCAATTTCTTTAACCTGATAAGAGTTTGTAACACAATTAATTCATAGAATATGGCATTTTTTATAAGACCTCTTGCATATCTTTTCATATTCAGCAGTCTGTCTCCACTCCATTGCATCAGGTTCCCAGGATGATCAGCACATATTCCAAGTGTTGACCTCAAAGTATCCATAAGCCTGATGTTTAAAATACAGCCTTTCTGCTCTACTCTGCTGGCTAACTAAAGATTGCATTCCTGTCTTGACTACTTTCTTTGAGATGAAAGGAATCCCAAGTCATCAGAATAGGCATTCATGCTTTGCTATGTTAGGTGCAGAATGATAGAATCTTGCTTATTGGGAATGGCAATCGAAATTGCTTAGTATTTGCTGCAGTATGGATGGTAAAACTCACTAAGTCACTCATGTAGAAGCTTTTAAATGTAGGAAGCATATTCCCATATCATTTACACATTAATACTAGTCACAAATGGTTTCAAGGAGATACTTAATGTGTGCAAGATCACATAACACTTTGGCCTTGGCATGGATCTTTGGACTTTGAGTCTACCATTCTTTCTTTCATGTCAAAAAAGAAGGAAGCGAACATGAGAAAGGGAAGATGGAGAACCAAAAAAGAATGATGAGTGGGAGAGGTAAAAGATGAGGTAGAAAAATGATTAAAAAGTATGTTAACTCAAAATACATGCTTACCAAATATTTTAATTGGCTAACAACAATTCTTATGTGTATATAATTTTTGTGCTTTAGTTCCCTCATATTTAAATTGGCAATATTCTCTATTTCGTGTTGTATTGAAAATAAATTAATTTTATCCAGGACTGTAGATTATATATGTACCTCTCTGTGTGTTCATAATGTGTAGAATTTCTTGGTGCATAGTAAATAATAATGCCAATTATTGTTAAATTGATGGTAAATTTCAACTTACAAGAAAATACTATCAAATTTATTCTTCAATATTATCCTTCACAATTGTAAATTGGTATAACCATTATGTAAAACAGCATCAAGTTATTTAAAAAATTTAAAATGAATTAAACTATATGATCCATGTAGCTATCCAATGGCTGGATAAAGAATAAAGGGAAATGAAATCAGTTCAAGGAACAGTCATCTGCACTGCCATGTATGTATACACAATGGAATACTATTCAGCCATAACATGAGTGAAAGACTACAAGTTGCAGAAAGAAAAATATTGCTAGATCTTACTTATATATGGACTCTAGAGAAAGCTGATCTCACAGAAGGAGACAGTGGAATGGTGGCTCCCAGAGGTTAAAGATGGTAAAATGAAACATAGATACAAGAACAGTAATATATGCCTATAATCCCAACATTCAGAAATCTCAGGCAGGAAGATAGTAAGAGACCTTGCTTCAAGATAAACAAGGGAGAGAGACAAACAAAAATAAAAATCTGCATAGAGTCAGAAAAAAACAAGAGGTCTAATGTTTGGTAGGGTGTCTATTGTGAATGACAATATATTGTGTTCTTACCAAAAAAAAAGTGTTACTTCGTCATTGTAAAATCAATAACTATATGCGGTAATACATCTGATAATTAGCCAGATTCATCCATTCCAAAAACCCCATCATATTGTACACAAGAAATGTACACTTTTATAATTTAAACATAAAACAAAGCCACTGAATAACCCTTTGAAGTGAGAGATTCAATCCTCATTTTACAGATAACAAACTGAACCACTAAGAGTTTAAGTGACAGCATGAAGGTGGCTGTATTTGGCTGTATTTCACAAAGTTGTCTCTTACACCAACCCACCAATTAGAGTGGCGATTAATTTGCATGCAGGGTTTTAGACTACATGCAACACCCCCCCCAAAGGTACACCTTGGATCCCAGAAACATTGTTGTAGTTGTCTTCATTGAGCTTCATCTCTTCTCTTGACAGAAACAGTTTAAGAAACAGTATCAGCTAAACAGTTGAACTAGTTTGCTATTTAACTAACTAAGCTTTTGCTTTCTAATGAAACCTTAGCTGTAAGATGGTGATAATACTGGAAGAGACAGGGGAAACCAGCCTTCATTACATTTATAAAGTAAGCCCTGGAATGTATCCTTCCCCTGCAATGCAGTGCAGTTTTCTTTGTTTGCCCCCCTCAATTCCTGTTACTTTGAAAAAAACAGTATGACTCTCAGGCCAAACTGCATCACAAACCAAGGTAATCTTTCTCAAGAGGGAAGTAAAGAGCCATAGAACCAAATTTCTTCTTTTCTGGAAGCTTAAAGTAAGCCACAGCAAATGACATGTCCCTTGCACATTATCTCAGATGAATAGATGACATGCTGAGTTATTTCCTTTGTGTGTGAGTATGTGTGTATGTTTGTGTGTGTGTGTGTGTGAGAGAGACAGAGACAGAGACAAAGTGAGAGAGAGAGAGAGAATTTCCCAATGTATCCATTTGCTTATTACTTAGGATGCTCATTAAATTCCATATATGATTACATGATGTCATTATAGACAGTTTGAAATTAGAAGAGCTGAGTCAAATTTAAACCCTGTTGATTGATTATTAAATAATCTTTATTATGACTTAAAATATATTATCACTTTCTACATCTTTAGTCCATAAAAATTTACTTAATGTTCTTGTGTATCACCTTTTCCATAACAATAAATAATAATATTAATAATAATAACCTTCAAGAAAGGTAGAATAATGAAAAAATGTTTATCATTAATGATATCTGCAGTCAGCCTAGAATAATGTAGTTTTAGTAACATTAAATGAACTGGATATTTGACTGTGAAGTGAGTGTCATCAGTTAACAGCCCTTCACTTTCAAACCCCCCAGAGCCTGGAATTCTCACAGATAACCTTACTTCTGAAGATAAGAAACCTCAGTTTCAGGAGCAGCAAGGGGCCATGATTCAAAGGATTTAAGGCAGTTTCATTTAACCTGGCAATAGGATTAAGTCCAAGTTCTCCAAGGTGGTTCTCAGTTCTGTCACCATTTCTGTCTTTGTCTCACTGTTGTGTCCTGCTGGCCTGGACTAATACTACCAGGCATTTAGCTGTGTTAATTAAAAATACCAGCCAAGCAAGATGCTTAAGAACATCGCTGCCAAAGGCAGTCTCCAGTTTGAAGCTGCCAGATTGATTTAAGAGCTTTTAACCAACTGCTCTATAAATTTTCCAGCCAATGGTTTGGTGCTATGCAGCAGCAAAGTGGAGGCTGAAAGCCCAGAGGTTTGCAGGTATCCTGCCATCTGAAGAATCCCCAAGAAGGGAGATAAGAATGAAGTTTAGCATCATCAGAGCAGAGGGAGATTGTCTAGGAGAAGACTCCTGGACAACAAATGGAAATCAAGAATATTACTCCCAAACTCAATGTAAAATAGCTAACCGCTTTAACGTATAGTAGTCCAAGGGAACTTGAAACAGACATTGAAACAGGAGGAAGGAAATTGGAATATTTCAACAAATTAGGCTTATTAAAGAAGTGAGGAGGCGGACTGGCAGTGTGATTGTTTATGAAAGTTAGGCTTACTGAGTTATTATAAAAGGAGGAGATGGGACTTCAGATTTGGAGCTGGGGAAAGACACCCTCTTCAGAAACTACCAGAACAGCTGGCTCATCTGTGGAGTGCCCTGCGGTCCAGATGGTGGGCCATGGGGAAGTCTCAACCATGAGAAAGGCACACTCTGTAGCCTCAGGAAGCAGATGGATGTTCTGTGCTTCCAAATAATCTGACTTCGTATGTCCCAACCTAAGCATGGCTTTTACAGGTCCAGAATATTCATTTTCTTTTTTTTTGAAAATAACAGATTGTATATGGCCTACAAAGCCTAAAATACTTACTGTGTTTTTATTGTTAGTGGTAGAGTAGGTCGAACTTAGGTCATCGAGCTCTCTGTTCAAGCACTCTAATACATGAGCCATGTTCGAAATTCCTTTTTGCTTTACTGTATTGTTGTTTCACAGGGTCTTGTGCTTTTGCCAAGGTTGGCCTCAGACCACCATCCTTCTACCTATGACCCTCAAGTAGCTGGGATTACAGGTATACACCATACCATCCATTTTGCTATGTTTATAAAGTAAAAGTTTGCTGACTCTTTTTCTAGCATAATTCCCAAAATTTAATTCTTATACCCTTGTATCATCTAGAGATTTCTCAAAATTCATAGTCCTGTTCTGGGTAGCTGGAACTGAGATTGCATTTTAACAACCTCCTGGGTCATGATAATGGGGCTTGCTCACACATCCAAAATGCTGATGCTACTATGCTCACTTTTAGAAGCAAATCTGTCTATTTGGATTTACTTGGTAGAAGTAGGGTCTGGGCTTTCCTTGGGTTTGCCAAGCTCATCAGCTAATAATAATGTATGAGGAACATGGAGAGGCACTGATCTGCTATGAGCACACAAGTGGAATGAGTCCAAATTAGCTGTCATCTTAGAAAATAAAACTGGCTCTAGGAATGTAATTCCAAACAGGTAAATTATAGTAGGAATGAAAGCAAGGAAGACATCTCTCTGCTAATGGGCTGTGTATAAACTACAACTATTTAATTCCTATGATTTTATGTTCTGTAGTGTTTGTCTGATTCTATGGTTTTATTCCTGTTGCAATCTTATGACTTCCACGGGTTATTAAATTTTAATCTTTATTTGATTACTTATGGAAGTGATTCTGGATTTATAACTTAGCTTTCCTGCACTTGAGGTACTTGCATGTGTTCTGTGGGTATCTGGCCAGGTACTCCTTGCTTCTTGTGCAGTTGATGTAATTGGTACCTGTCCATGTCTTGTCAGAATTCATTCATAGTCTTAACCCCAAGTTGAAAATATGGAATGATGGAATCTTGAAGTGTCACAGCTACATGAGATTTCTAAAGGACACCTCATCATATGAAGAAAAAAACCTGTCTTCAGTTTTCATTTCTATTTTTCCCTCTCACAGGTGTCTTTTCTAGCCATGAACTAACATAATTAGAATTCAAGAGAATAGGCCTAAAGATTAATTACTATCCCTTGACTATCAATCAGATAAAAGCAGATATTGACAATGAAAATAAAAATTGATTTTCTGATTTAGTAATTAAAGGAAAAGCAATAGTATTTCTCTTTGATAACTCATGCATTTATATATGTGCAACTGCTTTTCAGGTGTATCCTGGTGTGTGTAAATGATGACTATTTGGATAAGGTCTTCAACACCACTGGCAGTTTTACACAAGTGTAAGTATTCTGAGAATCTCTAACTTTAGGCAGTTTTTGACCCTCTGACTGACCAAGTTAAGGCTAACATAAACTATATCAACTAGCCTGACAAAAGTCGAAGATCATGACAAAGATCAGGCAAGCAGACCCATCAGCTTTCATGGTGGTGGCTGGGAAGAAACATAATGTAACAGAGGTGGTCCTTGCACAGAATAAATGCAAAAGCCAAGTGCTAGTGACAAGAAAAGCAATTCAATTCTAGCTCTATGGCTCTAAGCTAGCGTTGACCCAACCACTGTCAGCTGCAATGGTGAACAATGCACAGATCCAGTCACTGTGGCTGTGAGGAAAATGGATCAGTGGTCCAGGATTCACAAAGGTTAACTTTTAAGGTCAGAAAAAACTTTATATCAGTGCTTGGGCCCCTCTCTGTAGTAATTGTTAAGTTATATATGCCAAAAGCCAAGTTAAAATATCAGAAAAAGTGGTCATTGGCTACAGTTTGTACTTTGCACTTGCAAAGGAATTTACCCACTGACTAAGTATTTTCTGTCAATAGGCCCACTAGTCTATTCTAGATATAAAATGCTTAAAGCCTCTTCCACAGCAACCTTAGACTGTTTACTGTCAACACAAATATAATGCATGTCTTATAAGTAAAAAGGAAAAATAAAACAGTAAATCTTTCAAAACTGTTCTTTAGATTTGGAGATTCTAAAAATATATTTTAGCCAGGCGCTAGTGGCTCATGCCTATAATCTTAGCTACTCAGGAGGCTAAGAACTGAGGAACTCAGCTCAAAGTGGGTCCAGGCAAGGAAGTTTGTCAGACTCTTACTTACAATCAACTACCAAAAACGCTGGAAATGAAGATGTGGATCAAGTGGTAAATCACTAGTCTTCAGCACAAAAGCACAAGGATAGTACTTAGGCACTGAGTTCAAGCCTCAGGACAGACACCAAAACAAAACAAAACAAGACTGCCTACATACCTGTATAATCTATCATGCCCCAGAGTCATTTTTAGTTTTTAAATTTTATCTTATTTTTCCATCCAATGTGATAAGCTGTAGATTTATAGATACATTCTAGCTACCATAAATGAGGGAACCCATGCAACCTATGTTTCTCTGGGTCTGGCTTACTTCACTCAATACAATTCCAAGTCTTTCCACTTCCTTATAAATATTACATCATTCTTTCTGATAAATGAGTAGAATTCCATGGTGCATATATACCACATTTTCTTGATACATTCATGCACTGAGGAGCATCTGGGCTGATTCCATATCTTCATTATGGTACATAATGTAATGAACATGGTTGTGAGACCATATACTTAGGAGAGAAACACAAAGGCTCAATACCTGTGAGCATTTGATTATATATATTTATATATGTATGTATAGATAGATAGATATAGATGTACATACAGATAAATAGATCTCTAGGTACTCTCCTGTGGCTTTTTTCTCAAGTCTAGCATACTACCAAATTGATCACAGCTCTTGGTTTTTGGTAGTTAATTGGAGAATCTCATGGACGTTGCTGCTGGGGCTGTTTGAACCATGATCCTCAGATCTCAACCCCCTGTATAGCTAGGACTAAAGTCATGCACTACCAGTCCTCTGCAGAAAATACCACTTTAATATTGAGAGTTCACTACCCATCAGCCCAGTTTCCCTGAGGCATTAAGTAGAAATGAGGTAGGAGGCAAGTGCAGCTGCCAGGAACAAGATGAAGAAGGGGGCAGAATGAACACACAGTGTACCCTATCAAAAATCAAATTTCTTTTATGTCAGAAACTGTGAGTTGTATCTTTAATTTCCCACGACTCAATTTCCTTACTTATAAAACATAAACCCCAGCAAAAATGATCACCAGCCATAGATTTTTCTTTTGCCTTTGCAAAGATGAATGATGCTATCTTATTCATAAGTATTTTATGGCAAGTAATGGTTAATATATGCTAGGTAAGTAAAGGAAAAATTTTGATGTAAGTGTTCATGATTACTATTAAAATGTGACAATCATAAAATGAGAAAGGGTAATTAGCATCTTCCCTCTACAATTACTTCTTTTTCTAGGATAAAAGAAACTTAAAATAGCCAGATCTGATTTTTCTATTATCATGCATGCAATTGTAATTCGTCCTAAGTTACACAATTAGTAGGTGATTGGAACAAGAACTTGAATGTAGATCTATCACTCTTTATAACTTAAAGTTCTGTTCAAATTCTTGCTCACCTGCACTTGGGTATTTTGTTAAAACGGAGTTAGTGAACAGTACTGGCCCTTTGTTTGCAACAGACATCGAAGCTATTTTTTCAGGAGAACCAAAACAACTCAAAAGCCTACTTCAGCAGACACTCCCTGAACTTACCTGCAGTTTCAGCATCCATGGCAAAATGTGTGTCCTCCAAAGCATGAAAAGGAAGATGGATCTAGAGTCATATGGTACTCTCAACAAATGTGCCAAGTGAAACAGCTCAGTGTAAATATTCAAAAATATTATAGCTGTATATAAATTGAGAACAATCTGTTCATTCTAGGGTTCAAATGTAATAAGACAGTTGGAAATGACAAATGGCAATGTGGAAAATTTTTCCTTGTGCCTTCCACTGTGATGAAGCAGCACTCATGGCTTTTTCTGACAGCAGGTGTAACACAGCTGAGATACCTGCTGAAAGCAACTGTTCTCACCCAGGAGAATGCCTGGCTGATGATTTTATACAGAGATAGTAGCCCAGGGACGAGCTGGAGATCGCTGGAGGATTCAGTTAGCTGCAACTGAAGGAGGGAAAAAAATGTCAATGGAAAAATCAAATGAATCTGGTGATCCACAGGGAAGCCAATGTTCTCCTGCCCAAAATAACACTGGGTTATTATTTCTCTTGGCTTCTAAATCTAGACTTTGTTTTACAAGAGACTTGACAAGGCAATAGGCATGATGTTTGTGAGGCCTTTGTTTATGGGAGGGGAAGTGTTTTAAAATATAACCCAAACATAGCAGGCAATGTATGTACTCTAGAGAAGAGTATTTGAAAGAAGGAGATTTTATGGTTCTGTCCATGCCTTAAGGCAAATGCTTGTAATAAAACCATAGGCCTCAAGTAACTAGTAAATGTGTGATGAAGTTAATAAAGATATTAGAATGACGCTGCCTATAAGTTCTGTGTCTGAAAGCAATCAACCTACTTAACATTTAGTGTAAGTATTGTTGTATAGGGTTTTATCCAAATTAACTATACTAACATTGTTTAGTTTCATGAATATTTGTTCAACTTTCCCAGGAGTACTGAGAAAGAAAATTAGTTACTGCTGGGCAATATTTCAGAAAGCTAATTACCCAAGAGAGAATTTATGAAAGGTTGAACTAGGTTGTTCTTCATATGTTTCTGAAAAGGTGAGCTTTCTGTGCATGTGTTTTATTTTTCTTGAATCTGTGAACCTTCAAGACACATTGTACCCTGAATTGATGCTACTTTCCCTTGTCCTCAGTTGTTCTTGCAAATGACTAATTATCTTTTAAGATTTTTCTTAATTGTCATTTTTGGTTTGATGACTCGTCTCCTTTGCAAAATCAACCAATGTTTTTGAGTCAATAATGCACATAATATTGGCATTGTTAATAGTCTCTCATGCTTATTAATTATCTAGCTTCCCTTGGGAGGTGAATAGTCATCAATAAGACACTTAATAGCCAATAAGACAATATATTATTTTATTTATTTATTTATTTTTGGTCGGTCGTGGGGCTTGGGCTTGGGCGCTGTCCCTGCGCTCTTCAGCTCAAGGTGAGCGCTCTACCACTTGAGCCACAGCACCACTTCTGGTTTTCTATTGGTTTTTACTGGACAATATATTATTTTATTTGTATTTGCTTTACCTAGAATCATTCCTGAAATTTAGGTAGATATCATTACATGATTATGAAATAAAATGTAAAAAGAAGGGGAAAAAAGAGAAAGGAAGAGTAGAGAGAGAAAAAATCATCAGTACCCAATGAGATAAGAGAATTACATAATCCTGAAATTAAAAAATATTATGGGCAACAGGAAAGATCAGAAGACCTAGAGTCACAGAACACATTCAAATTACAATTCTACTCAATCTCTGTGATCCTTGGGAAATGGCTACACCTTAAGGATATTTGCAGTGAAATTATGTCTTTAAGCTTAAATAATACCTATCAGAGCACAGGACACATACTAATTCCTTTAAGGTTTCATTGTTGGCTATTGATGGAATAGTAACTTTTTGCGAATTACAAGCCAAAAAAGACCTACAAGGTAAACTGAGCAAAGTCTATGAATTCACAATTTCTGTATATCAGCATACTTTTCTTATTAACTTCAATTTCTTCCTGTACTGCTAAAGTAACAGCAATGGCAAGTTTTCTCATTGGTAGAATGCCCAAAAAAATCTTCATTTATACATAGACATTTTTTGCCAGAATTAATTCTGGGAATATGACAGACTTTTTATTCTTTTGGGTCCTTGAGAATGGTTTGTCTACATAAAATTCACTGAGCTCATGACTAAAGCAGGAGACCAGGGTTAAAGAATTAACTACAAAAATAGAAATCTGATCAGAAACATAATGATGCTTATTTCATGCTGGAGGATAAATTGAAAAATAATGGGTTAGCTGACAAATAAAATGGTACATGCATTTATTATACAAAATATGATACTTTAATATGTGCATGCTTTAAGGAATGACTAAACCTAATTAATATATCCTAGCCTTACACATGCATCTGCTTTTTTGTATGGTGAAGACACTTCAAATCTACTCTTTTAGCAAATTTCAACCATATACCCAATGATTAAGTAATTACTTTTTGCTATTCATTTTTGTACATTTTAATGGGCTTATCATGACATTTTTATGCATGGGTATAATGTACTCTGATCATATTCACTTCCCTCTACATTACTTTCAAATGAACTATTTCTGGTTCTTACCTTCTAGTAGACAGGTGCTTAGCAGGCATAAAGTCAACTCTTGTGGAAAGGATGTGAATATTTCCTTTTCCCTGACTGCTTCCTCTCTACTTTTTCCTAATCTCATTTCCTAATCTCTCAACTCCCAGCAACTGTTGTGAATTACTACCAAAAAATGAAAGCACAATGAATTGGGTTGGAAGATTTCCCTTTCTATATTGCAGGCTCACTCTATCTCCTGTAATGTGTATCTCAAGCTGGTCTAACTTTTATCACATTACATTTAGTGGACATTTACTTAAGATCACAATGGTCAATCTGTGCTTACAATAGGAAACAGCTTTACTTCAACCCTCCTGCTTCTGTGCACTGCCTTCCGTATCTAAGCCAAGATGTCAGAAAAAACAGAGAGGTGGAAAAAATAATATGGATCATAATAGCCATAATCTGTTTTACCTAATTGTATGAAATACATCATCTATTTTTATTTGTGAAATTTCTCCCCATATTTTAGGGTCTCCTTTTTTGAAGATACTGGAGTTTGAACTCAGAGACTTGTGGTTGGTTGGCTGACATTCTATTACTTGAACCATGCCACCAACTCTACTTTTTGCTTATACTAGAGACACACTGTAGGGAATTTACTGCCCAGGCTGACCATGAACTGTGTAGCCATTGGTATCTCAGCCTCCTGAGTAGCTAAGATTATAGACATGAAAATTGGTCAATAATCAAGTGTGACTCCGGCTGGTTTCGAACTTTTGATGCTCTTTACTCCTCATCTTCATCTTGTCGATTACCAGTATGCCCAGCATACTTTCTCCTATCCATTGTTCAAGACCCAACCCAAGCTCTCTGACTCGTCACTTCCTTTTTATATTATATCTGATTTTACTGTATGTCTAATAACTGCTGCTCTATTCAAGGCTTACTCTTTAATAATTTATTGTAATAACCTGTAAGTTAATACTAAATACTCTGTGCCTTATTCAATCCTTTATGTCTTCTGTACATTCTTTAAAAAATAAACTTATTTTAATACAATAAGTGCTTATATAAAATGACTGCTATTTTAAAATTACATTTTTATTAATTGTTAGTTGTTGGACAAAGGGGTTACACAATTTACCATGTCAGGTGATGAGTTTAATGTATGTTGATCAAGACCACTCTCTTCATCATTCGCCCCATCCCTCCCAATCCACTCTCCCTTCAGTTTTTATAGGATATCTATGGAATATTATGTCTCCATGATCCCCACTACCTCTCCTGATTACTTTTTCTCTGAAGTATCTTTCATTATTTATCTGTGAAGGATGAGTAACAATCCTTGACTGGAAACAGACCTTGCATAAATACATACATATACATAATTTGTTATGGGAAAGCAAAATGTACATCATAGTAGAGCCAGTCTCAATTCTAGCTTTTAAAATCTGCCAGATATGTTGTCTTGAAAAATATTTAAGACTGGATTTTCCAACCTTCCTTAAGAAAGTAATGTCTACTGAAAATCTTCTTTTTGGTGGTAAACAAAAATAATAATAGTATCTACTTCATAAGTTTAGTTGTGAGTATATTATGAGAAAAATATCATAAACTAAATATTTCAAAGTTGTCCTGAGCATGTAGAAGATATTTGATTCTATCATTATTGTTATTGTTGTTAATAAATAAATAATGTAACTAATATGATAGTTGCCACTAGATAGATCTCTAATTTCCTCTGTTTTTTCTCCATGGGTGTTTCTTTTTCTTGCCAAAATTTGATCATTCCAGCACATTCACTATATATTTTAAAGAGAAACTTATGCTGAATCCTTCCACATCCTTTTCTTGATAGGGGAATGGCTGATATATTATTGACTTTTCTTAATGAGCTCAAACTAATAGTTTAATGCTGGACAAAGATAATGCACCAAATAAGGTTTATCAACTTGTTCTGTAAAACTGCCAGAATCTCTGCTCCACATTGGATATCATCCCAGTGCTGGAAACATCGCAGTGTGAAAAGCCAACAAAGGATCTGGTAAAGAATAAGTTCATATGTTAGTGTAAAGAAAGAAATTAATCCACTAATCATATGAATAATAATTTCAAATCCTTACAAAAATAAAAGAAAAAGAAAAAAGGCTCTAGTGTGCTCTAGTGTGAATACAGAGATGAAGGTAAACTAGAAATGGGAGCTTCTCTTGACACTTGAGATGCAAGCTGGAAAATTTTATATATATATATATATATATATATGTATATATATACACACATATATATACATGTATATGTAGACATATATACACACAGACTGTAATCTAAAGAAATATTAGTCCAGGAAAACAAAGAAATAGCACAAAAACTCTTAAATCTTTCTCCTGAAGCAGGAGAAATGAAATGTTGTAATGATTATAAATAGAAAAGCAACAAATCAAAGATAACTGCACTTCATGGATGTATAGCCTCTGCATATTTTTTAGAGTCTAGAGCTCTGGCTAAGATCCTGCTCCTGACAAAAGGATGTGAAGTGTGAGTTCACACTTCGCATTTTGCACTCATCATTTACAGTGTCATACCGTAATAAACATCAAGCTTTTCTTCTTTATAGCCAATTGCTCTGCTTTAGGATAAAATACGGTAAACCCACATTTCCCTACTCAGCAAGGTTCCCCATCTAAGGCCTTAATTTAAGTATTACATCAATAATCATATTCCTAGATGGCATGTCATACTTGAGATTCAATTCATTGATATTTTACAGCTGATTAAGCTTTCTCTCTATTGTATCTTAGCTATAATGTGTCAACAGTTTTTGTCTATATCCATACCCTCTCAACGAAGAGGTGCAATTATTGTGCATCTTGTGGTGACAGACTTGTTACAAGACTGGCAAGTAGAAGGGGAGAAAAAAGTGAGTCTTGAAAGAAGCAATTTATGTTCCTAATGTTTAATGTTTATGTCTGAAGTAGACACTAAATATCTCTAGAGCTGATGCTTTACAAATAAGAAGATTGGAATTTCCCATTGAATATTTTATGCTATCAGCCTAAAGTGACAATTGCAAAATCATGACACAATTAATTTTCCTGCTGAAAAATAAAACAATGTCTTCTGTTTTTCTTTTACTATAAGATCATTCTGGCTAGGAGACTGAGTCAAGTAATTCATAAAGTGAATAGTCCTTTCTGCATTCATAGGCTTATTATGATTTCTAGTTAGAGTGAGACAAATAAGCCTAATCATCACAAAGTAAAATTACTTCATTAAAATTATAGAACACATTATTAAGAAAATAAGAAAGAATGAAATTAATAAGAATTACCAGCTTCAGAAAGAAGTATGATGAAAGGATTTTCTAAAGGTTTGAGATTTAGGACATTTCCAAAATTAGAGGATGATAGCCTTTACTGTAAAGAGGAGCAAATGGGTTTTTTAAAGCAATAGACTGGTTTACACAGCCCCTGAGCAAGCTCGATTGTTAGTCATTCATGGTACTGCAAGAAACACAACAGCAAAAGTCAAAGGTGGGGAAAGAAGTGGGCTAGTGAGAGATTTTACAGTACTTTGCATTGGAATTTTTTTCTGGTGGTACTGGTGTTGAACTTGGGGCATCATGCTTACTAGCATGATTATCTAACAGTGATTTGTTAGATAAAGTCTTCCGTTTTGTTTTTTAATCTGATTTTCTCTTTCGCAGAGGGCCTCAGACTGCAATCTTCTTGTCCATATGAACAGGGTAGCTTAAAGATGATCACTACCACACTTGGGTTATCTGTGGGGATAGGAGTCTCTCTAATATTTTCTCAGGCTTACTATAAACTTGGATCCTCCTGATCTCTATTTCCTGTGTGCTGAGAATTATGCACACTAGCCATTCTGGTTCTATATTTTGAGCTTGATTCCTACATGCAATGGGAAATCAGTAGCTAATGAATTTTAATATTGTCCATTGTTGCTGCCATTAGAATCAATCAGTAGAAGTGGCTTAAGAACAAAATTAGCTATACCAGCTAAAAGACCAATGGAAACAGGAGATGAAAGTGGGTATTTTTGATATAATCAATTTATGATCTTTAACAATAGTAGCAAAACTAATGGCAGAAATGGGAAAATTTGAGGTCCATTGGCAAAAAAAATAAACAATCAGCAAATAATGAAAGATTTAGATAGAGGAGGAAAAGGGAAAATGACTGTTACAAACACACCTTGAGAATCTTGGTGATAAATTGACACAAATATCAAGAATACTGATAAAACACAGTAAATATTGACAGTGCCAACAGGACAGAGGCAGCTGGAACTCTCTCTCTCTTTCTCTCTATTGTTATTGGTAGGAATTGATGATATTTCTAGAAATAAATTGTCTTCTCTATGGAAGACTTTGGAAGGGATTGCTTGTTTTGTTGCTACAATGTTAGGCACACATTTGTAATATGACTTAAGAATCCTGCTCCAGAGAATTTTAACCCAAACTAAATGAAACCTGAAAAGCTAGATTCATACAAAATTTATATGTGAAGGTGTATAGCAAGTTCATTTTTAATTCATCAAAAAAGTGGAAATCATTCAGTGAATGAAGAAATTACTCATCCATGTAAGAAATACTAATCAGAAATAATATTGAGTGAGTTCCTTGAATGATAGTCATATGGATGAATCTGAAATACATTATGATAAATGAAAAAAGCCAGTACTAGCCAGCACCTTTGTAAGATTGCAATTGTTTGTTATTCTGGGAAAGGAAAAACACCTAGTAATGGACAGATCAGTAGTCGCTGATAGGAATTAAGGATATGGAAATATTTTATCTTCTGGAGAGATAAAATTTGTGGAAGGCAGTGGTGACATTATTGTTTGATATGATGTTAATCACATGACAGAGTCTTTGTCAAAACTTATAAACTTTTTCACGAGAACTAATGCTAATATATGTAAGTTACAAAATAAATATATCAGTAAGTTCTACTACAAGCAAAATACTGTTCAACAATACTAATTCATACTGGGGAAGTAGGAGAATCATGACACTGTGGCTACTTCCTCTCCTGGTACCAAGTAAATGGAAGACAAATTGGACCAAACAAAGAACAAAGGAGGATAAATAATCTTTGAAACTGTATCATCCTATTTGAGGTCAGACCTAGTAATGAATTTCATTAGATTCTTTGAGTGTAAGGAAACTACCTTACTCAGTTTTTTGCTTTCATCACCTTTACATATTACAATACAAATTTTCCAGAATCTTGCTGAAATTGTCTATCCTGAGGTCCTTTTGTCATCCCCGCTCAGAGATATGTAATTTCAATTAATCAAATCCTCTTGTCTGAGCTATAATGAGTGAGAACAAAAACAAGAATGTGAGACAGCAAGTAAACTACATTATTTGCAATTCTGCATGAAGTGGCTCAAAACTTTCTACTGCTTTAGATTTGTGATCATATATAATAAGAAAAACAGTAGTAAAACATTTCTCCTACGAATTTTGGTAAAATAACAAGTTTAAAATATACCTGTGAAGGCAATTCAAATTTGGATTTTATTTTGGGGGAGATTGTTGCCAAATAACTGGATAATTATAAAATTCCTAAAATGAATTTCCAATGGAGACATAGTATTTTCTATTAGTTGGTTTAAAGACGTATACTATTCTGCCTTCTTATAATATCAGACTATTCAATTACAGTAAAAGAAATATATTAGATTTTGCATTAGGCATAGCTGATTTTATAATAAAATTAATAAGCTTTATAAACATGATTAAAAGCCAGATAGTGGGGTTTATCAAAAGATATTAAAAGCTGGATGCAAGAAAACAAAAAGGAATTGAATCTTGGACTAGTTAACAGTTATGAGGTTCTTGTATAACTGTTAATAAAAACATTGTGAGCCACCATGAAAATAATAACACCATTGAAAAATGAAGATGATACCCAGTTTAGAGAAGTGGCAGCTTATAGAAGTGAAAAGCTTCATATTGGGACCGTGAAATCCAAATATTCAGAAATCACTGTGGTACTTACTTTATACGCTCAAATATTTTAACATTTTCTATTAGCCTTTACTAGTTGTGCAGTTTTTGTTGTGCAATTTCCATATATTCATACACTGTGCCTTGATGAAATTCATCTATCACTTTCTGTAATCCTCTTCATTCCTTTAGGAGTTTATTGTTCCATTTTCATGCATATATATAAAATACTCCAAATATAATCAATCTCCTGTACCAACTTCATTTTCCCTCTCTTTCTCCTTTGGTACCCATCCCACAAAATAATCTGTCAGATCAACTTTTAGTGCCTGGAAATCTCCACTGAGTTGTAAAATTATCTGTGTTTTACAAGTTTATGAATGTCTTTTAGATTTATAATATGGTCTGAAAATGTGTAAGACAAATGTCTACCTATGAGAGCCTGGCGAAAGAGAACTCAGGTATGTTTGTCATAGCTCCCAATATTCAATGTGATACAAAACTATTGAGGTATTGCTATATATTCTACAAGGAAAAGGAAAGGGGATAGTTATCACAAAATAAAACCAAAAAGCTAAATCCAAAATTTAGTAAGTGGCTTGGAGGAATAAAGTTGAAAACTTCCAAAAACGTGTATTTGGAACTGAGTTATAGAGAAAATTAATCTCTTGGTAAAAACTGCACTGCAAAATGATCCATCACAATTTTTGAAACTGATTTTCATAAACTACGGTTGTATGACATTATGGGAAATGGACCATGTTGCTCTGGATAGTGTGAAACTAGATGACAACAATAAATATTAACCAAAAGTAAGAGGAATATGCCAGGTGCCAATTGCTCATACTTGTGATCCTAGCTCATCAGGAGGCTGAGATCTGAGGATCATGGTTAGAAGCCACCATAGGCAAGAAAATCTGTGACACTCTTATTTCCATTAAACTACTCAGAAAAAAATGGATGTGGTGCTGTGACTCAAGTGGTAGAGTGCTAACCTTGAGCACAAAGAGGCCATGAGTTCAAGACCCAGGACTGGCAATAAGTTAAAATAAAAAAAATAAATAATAATAATAAAGAAGGAGAAATATCATTCAAAATATATTTAGGAAATCAAATTTGGAATCCTAGTTTTCTATTGTATTTGTCTTTCATTGGTAATACCAGGGTTTGAACTCGGGACCTTGTGCTTGCTAGGAAGGGGCTCTACCACTTGATCCCTGCTCCTAACCATTTGTAGCTTTAGTTACTTTTAAGATATAGTCTTCCATTTATTTCTGGCCCAATCTGGACAAAATCCTCCTATGTTGCTTCTTGTGTGGCTGGGATGACAAATGTATACTGCCACACCAGCTTTTTATTGGCGGAGAAGGAGTCTCACTAGCATTTTCTATAGGCTAGGCTAGAACATTAATCATCCTGATTTTCATCTCTTGAGCTAGGATTACAGGTGAAAGACTTTAAATATGTAAACTTGATAATCAGGAACACAAGTAATCTGAAAATAACTGGATAACATCCAAATCTCATTAATATTTAAGTTTTCTACAGATTGAGCTTGTAATTTTTGGTAAATGTACTTTGCCACGGTCATTTGTAAACATAGTAAAATTATAGATATTATCCAAATATAGGTAAATGCTGCGTCTCTATGAGCTCTTATTTACAGATTTCAGATATGCTTCAAGGTGAGCTAATGTTCTATGTTTATACTTGAAGCAGGTAGAACTAGATAGTTAAAATACTCTGGTTATTTTTCTATGCTTGCGAACACCAGATAGATAACACTTTGATTTCTTTGGGAAAGATATCTACAAACAATTAGCTACTAATGAGCACGATTTCTTACTTGTTCCTACAGTATACAGTTCTATATGGGGACATGGCCTCTGGGCCACTGTTTATAATCCCCACAGTTTCATGAGCTCAGTCTGAGATACAACACAGCAATATCTTTATCAATGCCACTAGAAATAGGAATGAATTAAGAGTGAGCAATCGGTGCATGGAGGAAAAGATATATGAACTTAACCTGGCCTCAGTCACAATTGAATTGAGGCCTCTGTCTCTGGCTAAGATGTAAGTTCAGGGATATCTTCTTATACTTCAAGAAGCAATCCATATTTGGTATACTTGTTTTTGTCTAAGCAAGTACCTTAATCAACATCTTTCCGCTAGCTATTTCTAAACCACCAACTTACCAGTATGCAGTCCCAAATGGCAGAGTACCCAGAGACTTGAGGTATTTCTGTACTTTGACTTTATTGAAGTAATCCTGAAAATTAAGAAACCTTTGTCATTTCATCACCTTAATACTTTCCAAATCATTTTTACAAAAAGGAAACTCTTTGTTTTGAGATCACCTGACAATATTTCTCTGAATAGAATTCTGCAAATATATATTTAGAAAAAAGGAAGAAAAATGAGGGAAGGGGCAACAAGTTAGACAAGAAATGTAATCACTACCTTACTTATGTAACTGTAACCCCTTTGTACATCACCTTGACAATAAAATTAAAAAGAAAAAATGCTGTTTCATTTTTTTTTCCGCCAGTCCTGAGGCTTGAACTCAGGGCCTTGGCACTGCCGCTGAGCTTCTTTTTGCTCAAGGCTAGCACTATATCACTTGAACCACAATGACACGTCCAGATTTTTCCATTTATATGATACTGAAGAATCGAACCTAGAGCCTCATGCATGCTAGGCAAGCATTTAACAATTTTGACAAGAAATGTACTTATTACCTTACTTATTTAACTGTAAACCCTCTATACATCACCTTGATTGACAATAAAAAAGAAAATGGCAAAATTGCTATCCTTTTTTTTGTTTTATTATAAAGGTAATGTGCAGAAGAGTTATAGTTACATAAACGAGATTAAAGATTACATTTCTTTTTGAACAATGTTACCCTTTCCTTTCTGCTCTCTGTTTTTCCCTCTCATTCCCATTCAGATGTTGCATAATTCCTTTTCAAAATAGTGTCCAGTGAGCAGCACTGCTGTATTTGTTCACCTGTTGTCTCTCCACTTATATGCCTCCCATTATATTCCCAAAGCGATATAAATGAACAAACAGACCAAAACAGAAAGAAAACAAAAAACGGCAAAAAAAGAAAAGAAAAAAATTCTTATTACCTACCTCCCACTCTCTCATTTATTTTGAAGTCACCATAGTCTCTCCACATGAAGGATGTACACCTACTTCTCCTCCTCTTTTAATAGACAAGGAAATGTCACCTTGCCTTCCCCTTTAAGTTAGGCATAACCATATTGTTGCTAAAATTAGAAGCATATGAGCAGACATGTGGTATTTTTAGACAGAAGAATGTAATTTCTGGTGCAAGGCTATCCAGTGTGTTCTTGACCAGTCTACCAACTCATTATCATTCCTATATTGTGAATGACAAAACTAATTTTCAGAGAAGGATGAGAGGTTTCTAATTTGTGTGTTTCAAAGTTCACGCTTTTTCTAAAACATCTTGCTGCCTGAAGTTGATACATTGCTTTAAGAAAATTCATATTTAGGTATGCCTATCACCTATCAAAAATGAATGTTATTTCTTCAAAGGATTTATTTTTGCATCTATTATTCATGTGCAGTACAGAGCACTACTCCACCTAAAGTTATGGCTTCATTAGTGCAGATGGTTTGAAAGTGGAAACTAATGTTACTTATTTTCCAGGAAAAGTAGACATTTTATATATTTCTTCCTTTGAGATAGTAGAAAGATGATAAAATTACTATTTTTATATTTCATTAAACTACTAAAATTATGCTAATTAAAGCATACTAATTGAGGACACCAGGATATGTCCTTTCTCTTTGAAGTATTAAGAAAGTATCTAGTAATTTGATTTACTGTTCTGCTTCTATCACTAGTATTTTGTGTTTAAATCAAAATTTTCTCATTTGTTTAGGAAGCCTCGCTGGTTATTTATTTATACAGTCATTAAAATAAACTGCTGTTATATAAACAAACACACACACAAACTACTTTGAATCAAAAGACAGTATAAACTTCTAGTAGGATGAAATAAATCATTATTTTTCTTATTATTTTAATTCAAACTATGAATAACTATGTTCATTCTTTTCTGTGGAAAGTAAAAATTAAAATTGCTCACTATTTCAGTAATCTTTTATGAATTTGTTACACTCAACAATATACAAACTATTGATAATGTCTTCTTTCCTAAAACAAAGGATACTACAGGAGAAATTCATGTGAAAAATGACAAACCAACAGATTCATCATCACATTTCTCCAAAAGGTTTTAAATATCAGACTCTAGGCTTCTTCCTCCCACACTTTCCCTAATTATTTTCAAAATATAACTATTTTGCTAAAACTCCATTGCACACTAGAGCCACCTGAAAAAAATATATATATATATGTGAATTCCTGTACCCAGATGATTACCTATGTCTTACCTAGAAGAATTATGTTACACCACAAGTTCATTAAGTACCTTTTAAATATGAAGCATTATTTTAGCTAAGTAGCAGTGACACGGTAATTCACTAGATATTCAGTATTCTGATAATCAAGCCTTTATATGCAGAGGAAAAAACAGATAATAAATATATGAGCACAGTTGTGAAGGATAAGTGGATGGATGACTAGATTGTTGAAATGGTAGTATAAACAGTCAGAGAAAGAAGAGAATGATAAATCTGGATAGAAATGTGTTAGACAATAAAGCAAGATAAAATAATGACAAGGCTGTTAGATATAGTGTTGAGTACAAACTCCTCTCAGAAGGAATCATCTGAGCAATGAGGCAGAGACTACTGATAATTTATCTGATTATTAGTATTCTGTTCTTGATAATAAAATATTATTTTTAATAGACATGGGACTATCAAGAAAGTAACATACTTACCGTACTCTCTTACAACAAGGCATCTTTTTGTGACTAAGTTACAGCCAGTACCATACAAGGGTCTTATGGTACTACTTGAAAATCATCTAAAAAGGGAAGAAATGAGTCCTTTTCTGCAGTATACATATTCTTGCCTAGGTATGTTGGAACTCTCTTCCTGCCCAGTCTCAATAAAACCCTCTCTGATCATCATAATTTCAGTGACAAAAAAATCTCAAAGCATGCGATTGCATGTTCAACACAATTTTACAAAATGATCTTTAGAAAACCATCAATCTGTAAAATGATGAAGATCAATAATGTTGAAAACTGCAACACACAAGTTTCTACCTATCAGTCTGGTAATCTATAATCCATTTCTATTTGCTGAAGCTACTTGAAGCCTACAATAGAAAATCTGGAATTTCAGACTATTGCAGTGACAGGATAAAAAGTCTGGGGCATATGTGCAAAAGTACATTCAAGAAAGAAGATTAGCTCTGAGGAAGGAGTGTAGGGGGCAGAGTCTTAGGAAGGTGACATCGAGGAGGTCATTGCAACCCCTTAGGACAGTTTGATGGTAGCTAGTGAAGCTCCAGAGAGAGATGGGAAAAGAACCAATTTTTCAACATATTTCAGGAGAGAAGACAACAGGACCTGTTGAGAGTTCAGTGTGGAGAGTTGGCAAATGGGAAAATGATATCTTCATCATTAGCCGGGACCACTCTTTTAGTGGAAGGAAAAGGAAATTGTGATAGAGGAAGCTTGAAGGCAATTAAGGAATACATATACCTGCTAAGTCTGAGATGTCTATTAGAAATCAAATGGAAATATGGAAAAGATATTAAAACATCTGAATTTTGCGTCCTGGGGATAACATGAGGTTAGAAATTAAAAAACAAGAGAAAAATGTGTGATATTAAGCTATAAAGAATAAAGATAGGTGAAAAGTCATTGAAGGAAAATGAACAAAAGGAGGGGAAAAGATCGCTGTGTGTCACTGAAGCTCTCATGCAAGCAAAAAAGGCTAAGGATGTGTATAAATAAAGTAGTAAATAGATATACCTGTAACATGCATGAGCTAGGATTTGGTCTATTTAAATACCTAAAGTTAAATGATGTCATTTATATCTAAAAGTATGCATTTGAAATTGTATTTTGTTTTCAATGAGTAAATAGTAAAATTATCCACGATATTAAATTTTTAAAAAAGATTAAAGAAGCAACTTCACAATCAAAGAAAAATCTTCAGAAAAAAATCTCAACAACATCCCATTTCCTCTTTCATTTGTCCATTCCAAGAGGATTTTTATTCTTTCATTTTACTGGAACAGCTTTAATGTAGATAGATTGCAGTATCAACCCTGCTAAAATCATATTACATTTCATTCTTTTCAATTTCTCAGCAGTATCTGATAGCCTTTCCTGATATCCTTCCTGCCCTAGTTCTACGGGTCAATACCTCTAGAGTCCCTCTGAAAAGATTTTTCAGGATCCTCTTTCTTGAACCATAGATTGTTGGTGTATTAAAAGCAATCATGTAAATTTCTTCCAAGTAATTATTATATCATGTCAAATTTATTAACTTGTTTCAATCATCAAAAGTAAGCTCTAAAGCAAATATGCCTCACCTCTATGAATACCAAGGACTTAACAGGAGACATTTAGTTAAAAATCATTAGGTGAGCAAATGATATCAATGATAAACACATGCATGTTATTTCATCAAAAGAGTGTTTAAAAATCCTCACTAAATGGGAGTATCTATATTGAAATCCTTCTTCTATTTTCTTATTGCTGTCTTTTTAAAAAATCACATAATTGGTGAATTTCTGATTTTCCCACTATGAGACAATCCATAATAAAAGTGACTAAGGATCTATGAAATGATGTAGTAATATTGTGAGTACATGTGGGAACTGCCTATCAACATTTCTCGGGATGGGTGTGTGGCTTATAACCCAAGATTCTGAGTTCATATCCCAGTCTTGTCAATAAATAAAAAATAAAAGATTTTCTAACTGACACTTTATCATCTTTTCACTAAGATCACTAATTAGTAATAATCTGCTTAATGAGACTTGAGCTAGTCTTTGAATCCATTTGCAGTACAATTTTTCAAGAACACACAATTGGAGACGGCTAAAAAATGAAATCACGTTTTGGCTCCTAATGAGATGTACAAGTCGTTATGTGGAAAAACGAATGTTACAACTTTGGTGGAGGGGGAAGAGGATTGGGTGGGTGGCGGGGAGAGGATGGGAAGGGGAAACAAAAGAGGAGGCTACAATGCTTGATAAGAAATGTACTCATTGGGCTGGTAAGGTGGCTCAGTGGTAGAGGGCTTGCCTTGCATGCTTGGGGCCCTGAGTTCGATTCTTCAGCACCACATAAGAAAAAGAAGAAAAACAGAAGTGGTGCTGTGGTTCAAATGGTAGAGTGCTAGCCTTCAGCTGAAGAGATGAAGGACAGCACCCAGGCCCAGAGTTCAGGCCCACGACTGGAACCCTCCCAAAAAAAAGGAAAAAAAGAAATATACTCATTATCTTGCCCATGTAATTGTAACCCCTCTGTACAGTATTTCACAATAAAAATTTAAAAAAAACTATCCTCTCATTTATATGTTGGTAAATACCTTGGGTAAATGAAAAAAATGTTCAAATCAGCATTGATGGGAGAAAAATAATATGCTAAGGAAGCTTTGCAGCATCATATGTACTTTGAAAAAGAGAGCAAGTAGCCTCATAAATGAGGGTAACTTCTAAAACATAGTAGCATTGAAAGGGAATGGGAGGAAGATGGAAGGCTAATTAAAGTTATTTCTAAATCTAGTATAGTCCAGAGACAGAGAAGTTTCTCCATACATGACATTACAGTTGATATAGGTACCTGCAACTAAAATGAAGGCTGGATTTAGAAAAAAAGAAATACAGGGATCTTAAAGAATGAAATCTGGTGATCAAAAATATAGGTAAAAACAAAAATTTAAATTTAAAAAGTGAAACATTTTATGTAAGTATAAAGAAATGATGCTTGATAAGAAATGTACTCGTTATCTTGCCCATGTAATTGTAACTCCTCTGTATGGTATTCTCACAATAGAAAGAAAGAAAGAAATGATATTGAGAGAAGAAAAGGATAGGATGAAGGAGGGGAGGGTTAGAAAGGAAACATGAAAAACTAAAAAAAAAATTCTTAAAATTGGTTACTTGACTCAAATGGTTTTTCTTTCTTGCTATTGTTTCTAACATATTTATAAGATGATTTCTTTGTTGCTTTGTATGTCCCTCCCCCATGGTATAAGCCCTGTTTTCACTGTATTTGATGTTGGTATAATTTGAGGAGGGGAAGGGCAAAAAACAAATTGTTTAAATGAGGATACAGGTGGACCCATTGCAACAATGAGATCTTCAAGACATTATGTTGAAAAATGAACTTTACAACTTTGGGGGGGGATGTTGGTGGGGAGAAGGGGAATGGATGGTAAGGGGAAACAAAAGGAGGAGGCAACAATGCTTGATAAGAAATGTACTCATTACCTTGCTGATGTAATTGTAACCCCTCTGTATGGTATTTTCACAACAACAAAAAAAAAAACTTGGTAATATCGACTGGGAAGGTGGCTTAGTCATAGAGTACTTGCTTAGCAAGCATGAAGCCCTGGGTTTGATACTTCAGTACCACATAAACAGAAAAAATCAGAAGTGGTGCTGTGGTTCAAGTGGGAGAGTGCCAGCCTTGAGAAAAAGCAGCTCAGGGACAGTTCTCTGGACTGGAGTTCAAGGACTGACAAAAAATAAGAAATATAGGTAATATATTATTAGCTTAGTGCCGGAGGCTCATACCTGCAGTTCTAGCTGCTCAAGAGGTTGGGATCTGAGGATTTTAGTCATAAGTCAGGCCAGACAAGAAAGTCTATGAGACTCTGATCTCCAGTTAATCACCCAAAAATCCAGAAGTAAAGCTGTGGCTCAAGTGGTAGAGCACCAACCTTGAGTGAAAAAAGCTAAGAGGCCGCACTCAGGGCCTTGATTCAAGCCGCTCTAGTACAACCATACACACACACACACACACACACACACACACACGCGCACACACACACACACACACACGCACAAGAAATATATCCTAGTTTGTAATCATTTGGATAAATTCCCAAGAATGGAATTGCTGGATCATAGGCCATCTAGACTAACAAGTTAGGTAAATAAGTTCTTAAATATAACCACTCCAGTTTAACCACCTCTATATGATCTATCACTATTGATACGACAAACATGAATCTGGAATATCTATTAGTGAAACACACACACATATATACATGTTTATAAATTGAGATGACATGATGCCTAAGATTTGTTTGAAATTCTCCAAACCGACAAAAGGAGTATAGGACCAACAAAAGAAGTATGATAAAAACCTAGATAATTGTTGGGTTTGAGACACACTTGTGGGGTTGTCAAATGGTTGTCCTTATTTTGTTAATATTCAGGAAATTGTAGAAATGATCTTACTAACTGAAAAGAATGAAAAGGAAAACCAAGTTGTAAATTTAATAAAATCTTAGAGTAAGAAAAGGAAAAGGGCTTCTATGGCAACTAGAAGCTTCCATTAAGATTGAAAACACATAGCTAATTTGTTTTGAAAACTGAAACGAGCAAGCTGAACAACAAGCCATTTTGTATGAACTTTTCTCAAATTATAACCCTTGTAAATAGAATCTTCAAATAAAAATGGGCCCTGAGGCAATTTATCTTTATTATTCTGTGTTATGATTAAAACCAAGGAAATCAAATTCTACTTAAAGATAAAAATCATAATTGCATTTCTTTTCTTCTTGAGTCTAGCAGAAAGGAGGTTGGTAAATTTCTGATTTTCTGTATTTTCCTTTGTAACAAACCATTTAAGTGTGTTTGTTAGCTAGACCTCTTCTGTTGTGTGGTCAGAAAAATTCCGTGGGAGGATTTGGATGTTAAAGCCAGCAAAATGGAATTGTGGATGACAAAGTTGATCTAGCATTTGGCTTGTAAGAAGTGCTGAGCCATGTAATCCTACACTATCCCAGAGAGACCTGGTGGTGTAGTGTGGCTTTCTATCCATTCAAAATCAAAACTAAACCACAGGATTAGTTTACCTAGCAACAAACAATGAAGAGTAGGGTCTAGGAAATCAGTCTTGATCTGTGCAACTGGACATCAGTCACTTTACAATTCATCTATAACCCATCAATATGAGCATGGAACACTTGCACCAAATTGCAAAAATAAGTCAATTTGTCTTTTCACATCTCCTATTCTCTCTGGTTTCCTTCTTCCCATGTTGATATTGCCTTCTTTTTGGCCCATAACAATGATAAAGTGATGAATGTATTTACTACAGGGTACCCATGTATCCATAATGTATTGACACATTAGAATAGACCAATGACACATTAAAAATATTTATGCTTGAGAGTAGGGATGGGAGGGGACAATGAAAGTAATGGGAGGGATAACATTGATTAACATGCATTGTACTCATAACCTGATGCATGTAACAGTTTTGTACAAATAGTTCATGAAAAATATTAATGCTTGATCTCTAAGGGAGAGCAATCTAATAGAAAAACTTCAGCAATGAGCACATATTATAAATAGAAAGAGAAAACTCTCAACCACAATGCTATCTAACATAATTAAGCACAGAAGCTTAAAGTACATGTGCCATCTTGCTCTAAGGCGCTTTTCAAACAATGCTTCGAACTGCTTTACATGAACAACAAATTAAATCTTCACAAAATTTTTGTAATATAGATTCTATTATTCTCACTGAATTATGGAAAACTGAGGTCCAGGGGAATAAATCAGCTTCCATGAGTCACACAGGATGTGGTATTAGAGCAGTTGTGGCTGAGTTAGCTCCAAGCTAGAGATAGGAGTCAGATTCTATGGTAGACATTGAATTGTAAATTTTTTCATATTGCTTCTGTGACTTGATTTTTGGAGATTTATTTATTTAGTACTTGGGCTGAATTAATTGTGTAAAGTGATTGTTTCTGCAGTCTATAGTGCTTGAATTCCCTTCTCAGGTTCTTTTCTTTATGTCTTTTAACTTGGCTTCTCAATACATACTACATGTTGGTCAAAGCTAATGTTTAAGTACCATTGTTCTGTTAAGTTTTCTTCTGCTAACCCTGGTGGTGTGTATGTGTTTGGCTTAGAGATCACTTCACAGTTGAGGATGTTTACAATGTTGCCTCACTTTCAACCAAGTACCAATACTGCAGTAGTTTCCTCTCCAGGTACTCCTGAGGGGGTCAGTCAGCTATCCAGAGTCCTCTGGATCATCAAGGGAAAGGTGATTATTTTAAAGCTTAACTTCCTGGACTTCCTTTGGTTTGAGTATTACATGGTTACAGTAGTATTAGGCTACATACTGGCTTTGAGCCTCTTGATCCGATAGGTCTTCCCTTCTTGCTGACTAATCTGTGTTTCTTAAGGAATTATTTCCTACAGTAGAAATTGCAGGACAAACATCCCTCTCTTCTTGAGGGGACCAACCCCAACAGATTGCCTGGATTTGACATTTTAAAACCCTAGAGTTGAGAGGAAGCAGGCAAAGAAAGGGAGTAATTCCTCGTCCAGCTACCACAGATACTAACTCTTCTTGTTATGATGTCATAATTGTTTATATAAATGTTTCTGTATTTGCTGCATTATTTGGACAGTTTTCAGACTCCAAATGGTTGGTTGGTTGATGCTTTTTTTTTAATTTAATTTCATAATTTTAAATTATTAAATGAGGTATTGTTTTGTTGGGTTTGGTTGAGATTTATCTGCCATCCACCATAAAATAGCCATTCTCAAAATCCACTTCCAAGAGAAAAATTAAACTTATTTGTGTCTTGCTCACTTTTCTTAAAAACCTATTAGATAACAGGCTGACTAATGACCTAATTGAGTTTCTCCTTGCTTCTAGTCATGTTGAAGAAAAATGAGGAAGAAAGGAGGTAATAACAAAGGAGGGAGGAAGAAAATCAGGGAAACTGGAGGAAAAGCAGAAAGGGTAAAAAATTGAAGGAGAAGCCAATACTGTGGCAGAAGGCAATCTGTTGGGTTGTACTATTTGAAAGTTTCTATTCCAACCTAGGTGAAAAGAATATGAGAGACACTTTACATCTTCTATTTTCCATAATAGAATGGAAAATAAAGTATTCCTTCAGAGAGGTGCAGCCATACAAGCTAGCTAAATGCTTAATATGTTTGTAGAGGCCTTGAGTTTAAAACTAATTTCAGAAATACAAAACATTAACAAAGAATAAAAGCCAAACATTGTTTCCATTGTCTCTGATATGCTGGAATTCAAATAAAGTCATTAACAGACTATTTAATTGGACAGTGTGAACAACTATACAACCTATAATTATCAGCCCAGAAAAATTAAACTGATATTCCATCTTTAAGTTAATACTGTTGTCTTTAGAAGCCATTCCACAAAGCCTAAATAACCTGGATTTAAAAAATTTAAAAGCTTCCCTAATTTTTACACACTAATCAGACAGAATGCCCCAGTTTGTGAGTATTCCACCTAAAGCTTGTTCATCCCAACACATCTTTTTACCATTATAAAACTTGCTCACTCTTCTACCTGTCTGGAGTCTAGAAACCTAGGTGATATAATGGTGGTAGCAGATTTCCTTGCTGTGATAATGTAAGTATCAAATAAAACTACTGATTCTTGTCATATATGTAGTTTTCACTTATTTTCTGCACTTTGGATTCAAAGTGTTTCATAAACTCAGAATTAATATTAAGAAAATGTTACTACAGCTATCATTAGTGTAGTTCTTATACATCAAATTGTGAATATAGTGTTTTGGGTTTGTTTTATTTTAAATGAAAATCTGCTGGATTGTGAAAAAAAAAATCGAAGACAACTTTTCCTTGCTTTCTGATTAAGGACTTGACAGGTACCTCAAAAAGTATTGATTGCATTATTATTATTCAAATGCAAAAAGTATCTTACCTAGAGACAAGTAATTGGTTCAGTGACAAAGAGCTAGTTAGTAGTCAGAGATTTCTTTTATCTTCTAAATCCTTATCAAAGATAATCCTTTGTAGACCCTTACCAAGTCCATTAAAATGCTAGGAAAGCTGTTTTATTTCTGGAGGTAGAAAGAGCTGCAGGATTACACAAGCTCTCTGAAAAAGCTTAAAATTATATGTGAAGAGAAAGGGAAGGAATAAAAGATGATGCATTAGAAAATAACATATACCCAATCATCATGGACCAGAATTTCTTTTTAGTATTAGAGTCATTAGGTAGAACATATTATATTCCTTCTTAATTCTGATTTTTTAAAAAAAGTATGTGAGGGGCAGAGAAATATTTGGAAATGAGAGCAAGTGCTGTGGTGTTGAAGGGAATGCTAATCAGGAGGTAGCTTTGTTTAGGCAATGGTGGATGTGCCAATGTGTTGATTTGCAAGGATGCTTAAGAGACTAAGAAAGAAAATGCCGACTGACCCTGAGCAGCAGTGCACATTAAATGCTGTTGATTGATTTGAGCATAAATTGGCCAAGAAAATGAGGCTGCAATAGATAGCTCATTCAGGGACTCTGGATGGATTTCTAATTGGATTAAAGGCATATGACTAGGCAATCCACATTATGCTAGTCATCATGTCTCTTGTCTCCTATTTCTCTATAGGGAAGAAAGAATCAGGTGGGAGGCTGAGGAGAGTGCAAGTCATGGCAAGCTCTTCCATTGCCTGGAAATGCTCCAGCTGCTTCTTACCCTTCTCCTGGTCTACATTGTACAGATTACAGTTTTGATGAGAGCCATTTCATTGGCCCATAGAGTTCATATTTTATGTTTATCCTTTAAATAATGTACCTTTTTAAAGAATGATGGGTTATGAATGGGAACCATGTGAATTCAATCCACGCCAGTCTGAGTTTCCTTAAGGCAATGCTTGTTATTGTTGGGGTGTTTCTTAGTTAATAACTGGCACAGAAAAGCTTGCCATGTAGCCATTTGGTGGCAATAATTCACACACATCTTTTCAGGGAGATTTATAGATTGTTTTTCCATTTCCATTTTAACAAACCTATAAAATGTAATATTTTTTCTCCCCACCCTCCTGATGACACATAGATTTCATAGACACATCATTTCAGAGATTGTGTTTACTCTATTTCCTCCTACATCCTGTTTTAAGGGAATCAGAGAATCTTATTGGCTCAAGTTGAAAGAAACATTAAAAGCCATCCATCCTGATAGCCAATTTCATCTTATGAGAAAATTCACACCTAAAGATGTGTAGTCACTTAGGCAAAGCCATGGGAATAATTCGTGTCACTGCATGAGCCAGACTTTGGGTTAGCTCATTACTTCATTATATTTGCCTAAGAGATCTATGTATACCCCTAAGGGAATGTAACGTTTTGAATTAATTGGCAAAAAAATGGATGCTTGTTTGGTGCAATGTGTTCACTATGGCTAAAATTTCATTTTGTGTTAATTTGGCATACATGCCATAGAACTCATTGTGACAAAATTAAAATGAACACTTGGAAATCAAATAACCATATATAATTTAGATTGTTACTGCTGTTTTAGACCAGTTACAGAAATCATTTATCAAATAGGAAAACAGATGAATCTTTCATATGTAAAGATCAGCTATAAATCTAGTCATCTTAATTTGTAAACATATAATATTCATAACAAAATATTTTCAGGGCAATACATATATATACATATATATATATGTATATATATGTCTCCCTTTAGTTTTCTTAGATACAGAACTTAAAATGTCAGTTGTTTATGGCCATAATGTTTACTCAACTATGTTTGTTGCATGACTGAAAATATTTATTGGGTTTTACAATATGCAAAATAGCTTCAGATTATTCATAGGGTATTCTGTATTCATAAGAATAACATAACCAACATTACAGAGTCTCCATAAGAAGGATTTGGATATCAATAAATCAATAAATGTCTACTCCCAACAAAATCAGTATTCTTCCTTGAATCTGCATATTAGAATGCCTGACAGAGCTACAAAAAACACTGAGATTCTCAGGCCTCTCCTTCAGAGATCATATCTCAGTAAATTTGAGATAATACTACAGAATCTATAATTCCAGTTTCCTGTAGTTTCTGTCTCATAGCCAATCCTAACTCAATATCATTTTACTTTCCTAAAAGACAAATATATTATTGCAAGATATTACAATTAGTATTAAACATATACTACAGCATTTAATACCACAGTAGAGACAGTCTAATATAAGTTCATTTGCTTTTCCTTGACAGTTCTGAAAGATTTGTAATGTCTTTAGTTCTCTTCAGGAAGTCGTTTAGCTTCAAAGATATTATATAAATGGCCAGAAATCCCAACTTTAAGATTCAGTGGTTTGTGTTCTTTACACTATATCATGTTGTCTCTTCCTCACTACAGAATGTCTCCAAGATTTCCCCTTGTCTATCTTTGGTACACATATTTATTGAACATCTGCTAAGGGAAGTGCAATAAAGCTTAGTTGTATATGTGTTAGATCTCATCTTTGACATTTGTTTTTTGCTAAAACACAAATTAAAAAAATTGATTGCCAGTTTTTTTTTTAATGCAATGATTCTCCAAATGAAGAATTCAACCTCTGCTTAAACAGAGGCTGGTACCCATCGATGACAGGATGTTTAGCAACAAATCTTCTTCTCAATGACAGTCATTTTCTTTTTTCTTTTTTTAGACAGTCATTTTCTATGGCATCAAATTTGACATTACCACCTGGATTGTCTATGTGAGGAAATGCTATGATTTTTATGTGGCTAATCAATACTAAGAAAATAGAGAGGAAACATTAGACTCAAAGTCAGAATATCTCTTTCATTCCCCAGTTCTGCAATTAAACAGCCAACATTTATACAATATAAGAAAACTGGGGAAATGTTTCAATTCTAATTATCTCTAATTGCTGTGTCTTAAAAGTGTTTTTGGTTTTGGGTTTTGGATTTTTGTTTTTTTGTCAATTGTGGGGTCTGAACTCTGGCTGTGGGTGCTGTCCTTCATCTCTTTAGCTCAAGGCTAGCATTCTACCACTTGAGCTGCAGCACCACTTCCAGCTTTTTCTCCTTAAGTGGTGCTGAGGAATCAAACCCAGGGCCTCATGCATGCAAGGCAAGCGCTCTACCACTGAGCCACCACCGCAGCCCCTAAAAGTATTTTTAACCAGGAAATCATTCTACATTTTTTAGCCAATGTTTTCTTCTGTGCTAAGCACACATATTGACACCCAAGAAAAATGAGTGTCACCAACCTTCAGAATTGAGCTGCATTACTTCAGATATCTGCCAACATGTGATCTGTCAAATTTTATAGCTAGATTGTTAAGTAACCTTGTACTTTCTCTGCAAAATGGAGTGCCTTCTACCATCACAGCTCCTATCAGGGTATAGGGCCTTTAGAAGAAATAAATAATAATCATTAGTGGAAGCCTCGGTAATACATGTGTACAACCTGCTTAAATTAAACTGATGTTACAAAGCTGCACTTGCCTAGTTAGTTACTGGAGTTGTAGTGTTCAGTCCTGGCATTAAGGATCATGTGTTTTATTAACAGATAAGTATGCAGGGAGCTGAGAGGGATTTAGGGAAGGATGGATCTGGGTACCACATTCATTCAGACAAAAAGACAAGCAGTTGAATGTTAGCAGTTGGCAAAGATTTGTCTTAACAGTCTTTGCAGCTATTTCAATTCCAATGACTTAGATTCTGGAAATCATTATGGTATGAAGAAGATTTACAAACTGGGGCAATTTATTATCCCTTTTTGTGTTCCTTTCCCAAGTTATTCCTGTTCATCATTAAATCAGCAGCAGCTGACCTATAGTAAAAACTACCTTTGCTTCTGATGATAGACTTGATGATCCCTAGAGAGCAATTAGCGTCAGTGTTATACTTAAATCCTTCCTGCCACACACTCACATCTACAAGGTCTTTCCTTTTGGCCACTCAATTTATATGCACAAATCAGACAAGGTTTTCTCTCTCAGATTCATCCTTTTCTTTCTGTCTGTAGTCATTATTATACCCATGACTATCACTGGCTTAAATAAATTGCAATATCCACCCACCTTCTTTAAGACTCATATCGTGGAATTCTTGCATCTCTAACACGCGACTACTCTCTATCTATTCATTTCCATTCTCCTGATGCTTTCTCTTTATATAGATCACTAGAGAGTCAGTTTGAACTTAAAGCCTGGTTCTAAATGAAAATAGTAGTTTCTATATGAGCTATGAATATATGTGTGTGCATGTCTGTGTGTCTTCATATTTAAATTTCAGAGGAGATAAACACAATTAGATAGTAACTTCTTGTGGTATGAGGTTAGAGGCAGTAACCACATTTTGATAAAAGCTCCATATTCAACATAGTGACAGATGTCACCAATTGTTAGAATTGCAGTTTTTACTCCTAGAAAAAAAGTTTCAGTCATCTTTCTCACTCCTTATATTTCACTGGTGATACATCGATTCAAATAACTTACTCTTCCTTTCCTACTTGTAGGTAATATGAGTGGTGTAGGCTCTTTATTTATTTACTTACATTTTCCTATACCATAACCTTGTGAGATCAGGACAGTTTTCTCAAGAAGAATTTTGGTTTCATCTTGATATGATTCAATTTTAGTGCCCCCTATTGCCCTTTAAAAGAACTGTGGTAACACAGACAATGTAATTGCTTTGGGGAATTGACAACTAATTATCCCCAAGCAAAAAGAAGGCTAGGCATTTAGATAATGAAATGTCATTCAGTGTAATGGGAGTGTCACTGCTTTAATTCCTGTCTGGCTTTGAAAGGATTCTGTGTTATTTGAAGACAAGCTGGTTTCTCTACATCCAGAAATACTGTGAGCATATAGGTACCATGGTTTTCTTTAAAGATTTCCTTAAACATTTCAAGATTTTGACCAATTACATAGCTCCAATGACTGGTATGTAGAACGTGTGTATGTATGTATGTTTGGTTTGTGTGTGTGTGTGTGTGTGTGTGTGTGTGTGTGTACTGTCTGCCTATCTGTCAACTGTCAGGATTCTTTCAAAGGCTAAACTTCTTGATCTTTGAGTGCAAAGCCTGCTTTTACAGCTGCATTTGTGCAGATAACCAGGACTTTCACTTCTGAAGAAGCTGCAGTGCCCTTTATATGAGCAGTGCCAGAAATCGAACTCCAGAATATCAGGCCAGGATAAGGAAAACAAATTTCCATGAATATTTATGGCAAACCCAGCACTACATGAGTGAAAATGATAAAAAGGTACAGTTGATAATCAAGTTGGTTTGTTATGTATATGTAGCAATTTACAAATAGGAAAGGGAGGGAGAAAGGATGCCCTATATTTTATTAAATAATCCAGACATTAGAGCAAATACTTTATTCGCCTTGGCTTCTTCCCTATGCCAGGATCCAATTTAACCTCTTCCTACCCCTAAGTGCAAAGAGTTTCAATCTATCAGGTGTTGCAAGTGAGACTTTTCAGGTATGATTTCTTAAAACAGGGTCATGGTTAACAAACATAGCGCCACATAGCTTCAGCCTAGACTCATAAGGCTTCATCTGGGTTTCCAAGGTCAACATGACGAATTGACTATTGTAATTATAATAAAATACATAGAAGAATATCAAATTATTAGAGCTCCTTAATGAATCACTATAAACTGCAGCTGAAATGAATTGTTCAACGCTGAAAACTGCAAGTATGAAAACAAGGAATTGGCAGGATTGTACTGTTTCCAGTGACACTAATGACAATTTCTCATCCTACCTTCCCTCCACCCACTCCCTTGCTATATTCTAATGGCTCCAGACATTTCTTGGCTATGGTTTCAAAACTTATTTATGGTTCCCCTTTGACAAAGCTTTTCAATCTGTGTCTATGTCTGTTCCTCATCTATATTGTATAAATGTATGAGTCACTGGATTTAAGACTACCTGGATACACAAGAACAAATTTATTTTCATGATATTCTCCACTGAATAGCATGATATTCTCAACTGAATAGCATGACTGTTTATCATATTTAGGTGTGACACAATGCCACCACGTATAAAAATCCAGGCTATCTAATGCACAGTTCCTCAGATTGTAACAGGCCTGGCACCCTCTACAATTGTGCAATGGTCTGTCTTGGCTTATGATGTTACTTAAGTTGAGTAAGTCCTTTCAGCTTCACCTTCCTATTTACTCTATCTATAAAGGAGAGACATTGACATAAAGAGGCAGTTAATCAGAGTCATAGAAAGATTATGATGGGCATTGCTGTGTTCAAGTGATAATTCCGATGGGAAATCTTTCTTGCAAGTTTTATATTATGCTCTCGATGTAAAAAACAAACAACAAATTGGTGTTAAAATTCAGCAATCTGGAACATAATGTTAGGCCTACCTCTTACTCAATAACATGATCCTAGATAAAAATCTCTAGCCTTTTGTTTTATCATTTATGAAAGGAATGATATTTTATCCCTATAGAGCCTTCTTTTTTTACCTTCTCTACTATTTCTGAATGTTTAAGAAATGGCTTTTTATTCTAATTATGAATCTTTGGACAAATTGTTTGATCATTCTGTATTTGTCCATGAGCTCCATATATAATGTTAAAGTAAGTGAAAAAGCCTTAATATGGATAGTGTAATGCTCAACTGCACAGATCCTAATACCACATTGCCTGATTTTAAATAAAGACTTGGAAAAAATATATTAAGTGAAGTAAGCTAGGCCCAAAGAAACATAGGTCCCATGGTTTCCCTTATTTGCAATAAATAGTATATGTCTAGGACAAACAGAAAAGGTCGAAAGCTATGTACATATGACCATGTAAGAAGATACTAAGCAAAATGAACCCCAAGAAAGGGACACAAGGAGTTTTTATCTTTGTTGCTGTTGTTTTTAATGTACTTATAATGTATTTTATGATTTTTTTATTTCTCTAGTATGTTCTTCCCCCATGGTATAACCCCTATTTTCACTGTATTTGATTCCAGTGCCCTGCATCTTATATATACATTTTTCTAACTTGGGGATAGGAAGGGAAATAACAAAAAGCTGAAATAAGGGTACAGGTAGACTCATTGTAACAATGAGATGTACAAGACACTATGTTGAAAACTATCTTTACAACTTTGGGTGGGGAGGGAAGAGATGGTAAGGTAAAAACAAAGAAGAGGGTAATAATGCTGGATAGGAAATGTACTCATTACCTTACTCATGTAACTGTAACTCCTCTGTACACCATTTTTATAATAAAAATATATATTTAAAAAATTCCATCCCAACCATTTCATGGCTGTGTGACACTGAGAAATATCATTGAACCTCGAGTTTCTCTTATTATTTTTAAAATTATTTATTGTTTATTATAAAGGAAATTTACAGAGGGTTTTAGCTACCTAAGTCAGGTAAAGAGTGTATTTCTTTTTAGACCATGTTTCCCCTTCCTCCTTCATAGAGTTTTATAGATTAAGTGAGTGAATACACATGAAGAACTTAGAAAAATGTTTTGTATGCAAAAAATGCTATATGAGTGTGGCCATTATTACTAATGAATTTTAACATTGGTTAGAAATTTTAAAAATTATATTTCCTTTTTGTATCTAACTATGTGACATGTAATTTATTTATTGTTGTAAAAGTTTGATTTAATGCAGAGTAAACAAAGTATCTGTCATTGATCATAATTGTAGATGCAAACACTGTCTATAGAATTTGAAATTTTTATACATAATCTCACTCTCCTTATATTAGAAAATATTTTTAAAAATTCTTTCCAACAGTATGTTCACAAATAAAATAAAATTAAATTAAAAAAATTCTTTCCATTGGCAATCATTATTTCTTTCTACATAGCATGTATTTTTATGGAGTTATTCTTGTTTGAGATATATAGAAAGAGAGCCATCATTAAAATTTAAAGTTACATATCTCTTTTTGCTTTATATTTCCTTTGTTGCATGGAATTTTTACAACTTTTTTGAACTAGTAAATATGTTCTAGTGTAACATTTAAGATGTTACTTAATTTTTAATTTTTTTTAAAATTTTATTTGTTTTTCAAGTTGCTGCTCTAGAGTTTACAATATGAACTTTAACTTGTCAAAGTGCATTGCAGAATTGCATGCTAAATTCATTCCAGTGACAAAAATTTACACCTGTGTAGGTGTGCTTCTTATTTATTATTTCATGATATTGTTATACCCATCATAGCTCAGTATGCCCATATCCAAAAGAGACATTGTTGTAATTGCTGCTTCACAGAAAATTAAGTATCTGTAAGAAAAGCAAAGAGAAAAAGGACAGTAAATGTTTATTTGGACAGTTGATTGTACTATCTTTTTTAAATAGCATGCATTAGTAACACAAGGGATTTTATCATGATAATTCCACACAAAGTATATTTGGAACAAATTAATTTTGCTTTATATTTTCTTCTCCTTCTCTACTCCCCTAATTTTCAGGCAGTATTTGATTGGCTTTATCTATCTATCTATCTATCTATCTATCTATCTATCTATCTTCTATCTATCTATCTAAACAGTATTACATATACATACATACACATCTATATGTAATAGGTATGTATATGTATATAGATATATTACACACATATATGTATATGAATGTATATGCACATGTAATATATATGTGTGTTATATATGTATATATACATGTATATGTGTAATGTGTATATATAGATGTAGCTTCAACCCTCTTCACCCTTGTATAATATCCTTTTTGTTCCTTCTTATTTCTCATTCGTAGTTCCCTTCATTTAGTTATGTAGATTTAAATTACTACATGGTAGAGTTTCCTTCATCCCACAGTGCTTTGCTCCTATTTAACTTCTTATTGCTGCAAATCAAACCTTGATGTACTTCTTTAACATGTTTTCCTTTAGTTGCTTGAATAAATTTGTAATGGTTGTTCAAGCCAAACCTGATATTAAATTCAGTGTCTGAGCCTTCTTCAGTGTCTGCTATTTGTCTGATACATGAGTCACTTTTTATTCCTTTTCTTATAATTTCTTTTTGAACACTGGACGTTTGAAATGACATATTACAGCTATTCTGGATAGAAATGCTCACCCTTTCCTTAACCCCTGGGCTGCAGTTGCTATTTGCTGCTTGTTTTGTGGCAGGCTGGGCTATTTTAATGTGGTCTATTTCCCTCACAATGTGATGCTTGCTTTTGCTCCATAGAGGGTACAGCCTTGGGTTTGCACACAATCTTCCTGGTTGTCTCAGGGCTATATTTAACTGTCACTTTCTCTGGACATACGCAGATGTTAGGCTGCACTAAATGCTGACTGAATGCTCTATTGTTTTTGACAATTCCCTGGATTATAAATAACTGCACAGTCTGATTCAATTAACTTTGGGCTCCTTTGCAAGGGTAGTGTTTGAGGCCATTTTGGAGGTTGCTTTGATCCCAGAAGAACATGCTTAACTGTCTTGTTCCTTGGTTCTTTCTTGTGAACTAGATAGCCAATAGTTTGCTTATTGTTTTCATGGCTCCAATTTCTTTTTTTTTTTTTTTTTTTGGGTCCGGTCGTGGGGCCTGAACTCTGGGCCTGGCACTGTCCCTCAGCTCTTCAGTTCAAGGCTAGCGCTCTACTACTTGAGCCACAGCGCCACTTCCGGCTTTTTTCTTTTTGCTTATGTGGTGCTGAGGAATCGAACCCAGGGCCTCAGGCATGCAAGGCAAGCGCTTTACCACTGAGCCATCTTCCCAGCCCGGCTCCAATTTCTTTCGAGGAAGATCTCCCTATTTTTCCTGAGGTTTCCTTGAAGCTTGAATTGATGGGGATTTGGAGCTCTCTGTTCCACAGATTGGCCTGTGCTCCAAAGCCAAATTTCTTAACTATTTGTAAGGGGTAAGGACAGTCAGTGTCCTGCTTTGGTCTTAAGAACATCCCTATTTTGAGTAACTGAGTTGCCAGAAGAAGAAGTAGCCTTTTATCTTCTCAGATTTTCCTGCTCTGGAAACTCTACTATGAATGAGGAAGATGAAGGCCATCAGGACCAGGATTTTCAGTGTATCTTACCTGAAGGGAACCCTCCTACCACACACATAATCTATGTATCCTGTACAGCAAAACAACAACAACAACAACAGACACACAGAGAAGCTGCAGTTTGAGAGATCTGGAAAACTGGCAAATGGAGGCAGATTCTTCTCACAAAGGCCTGTAGTCTCCCGAATATATTTAATACTGTCAGAAAACTGAACCATGAGAGCCAGAGAGGGGAAAAAAAAGCCGAAAAATAATACCAACAAACCAGATCAGCTCCAATGGAGAGCTGAAAGGGGACACCATGGTGACCAGAGAAGAGCCAGGACACAGGACACAGGACACAGGACATGAGCCATGGCATAATGGAGTTTGAGCTGGTCTGGATCGAAACAGGGTCAAGTCAGGAGGCAGGAGCACAAGGAATTTGAACAATTTATAAACCAAGACTCGCAGGTTCAATATCCTATTGTCCAAGTTCCCTCCCCTGCCTCTAGAAATTTATGCATGCCTATCACCTGACACGAGGGACTTCCCTGTCTACACCCTGAAGACAAGATGGCACTAGTCAAACCCAATAGCCTATCATCCACCACATGGCCAACATGTCACCAGTTAGATTCAGCATCCTTCTTCCATATTGGCTGAAAGGAGTAAAACAGGTTGTGTGTGACTTCCTGGCCAAATCAGCTTGGAATTTAGTCACTGCAGCCCATTGCTCAAGGGTGGTGGCTGGTCCTATGCAATAACCATTGAGAGATAGTTTGCTTTTATTTATTTGTTTATTATTAATAAGTTTTTTATTGGGAAAATACCATACAGAGGTGTTACAATTACATGAGCAAGGTAAGGAGCACATTTCTTATCAAGCATTGTTGCCTCCTCCTTTGTTTCCCCTTCCCATCCCTGCCCTCCCCTCCCTACCCCAAGCCAAAGTTATAAAGTTCGTTTTTCAACATAACGTCTTGTACATCTCATTGTTGCAATGAGTCAAGAGGGTTGCCTTGCTGAGCTGGGAAACAGGAAAAGAAAAAGGAAGCCATAGGCTGATGCCACAGGCTTTTACTGCTCTCAAGTTTCAGTGGTTTTCTTAATTATTTCTTGGTTATATGTGCTTAGAATACTATGGAAGGAATGTGATGTTTTGGTTTTTGAACTTTTTCCTGAGTTACACTTGTTTCTTTGTGGAGCAAGTACGTTTATCCCCTCCACTCTCAATCTGCAAGTGATACCACCAGTCACACTTTTGCCTACAGTTTAGATATGTGCATTGCCATGCTACTTCCTGACATTCAGCTGTACTGCTCTTTCCCTAGTCAATGTACCTTCCAGTTACTCAGTGACATGCAGTATCTTGTTTGTAAGGAAGAGTGTTCTACTACAAAATAATATTTTCTAGATAGACCTTTAGTTACAACATTACTAGATATATTAATGTAGGTTTCTACATTCTTTCCATCCTCCAGCCTCCTCCCCCAACCCTTCATTGCTTAAAAGAAAATACGGTCACTTTTTCCATTTTTCTTTGTGTGTGTATATATATATATGCCAGTCCTGGCGCTTGCTATCCCTAAGAATTTTTTGCTCAAGGCTAGAACTCTACCACTTGAGCAATAGTACACTTTCAGATGTTTGGTGTTTATTTGAAAATTAGAGTCTCAAGGACTGTCCTGGCCAGGCTGACTTTGAACCTCCATCCTCAGATGTTAAACTCCTGTGTAGATACCATTTATAGGCATGAGCCACTGGCACCTGGCTCAATTAAATCTTTTATTTTGAATGCAAGTATAAGAAAAATCCCATCTGCACTTTATCTAGTTTTTCACAGTGATTAAAAGTTTGCAAGACTCAAGTACAACGTAACAATCATTATACTGACAGATAGTGGAGGCACACTTTATTGTCAGTATCCTCCATATTGACTTTCTATGGCCACACTCTCTTTGCTCCAGACTTCAATCCCTTCTCAGCCCATGAAAACAGTTAATCTGTTTCCTACTTCTATGACTTGTTCATTTTAAGCATGTTATTCAAATGAATTCAGAGTATTCATATTTGAGGATTTATGTATTTGTTTTATAACATGTTCCATTTGTAACTGGCATGTATTAATTGTACAGAAAGGTTTTATTGTCATTTTTCATGGATGTATACAATGTACTTTAGTTATGGCTTTCCTTACCAGGCTCCATTCTATCTAGACTCTTGGCTCTGTCCTCATCTGTTTGCATATGGGGTTCTGCACCTATCAGTAACTTCTGCTGGTGAACTTCTGAGATGCAATTTTACTCAAATCTACTGCGCTACCAGCCCTGCATTCCTGAGCTCTTCTGGAGGAAGAAGGTGTGAGAACTGCTGTTTAATCGTGTATGTCTATGATGAGACATGCTTTGGAGATGTCACTCAGCTGCTGTCTTACTCTTACTCTGAGTTTAGTTTGTACATAGCAGAATTCTCTGAAGATTAGTTTATTTTGTGTATATACCAGTAGTTATTTCCCTTCTGATGTCATGCTGTGAGGTCAAGTTCATTTAAACATTTACATTTTAAAGGACATTTAGTCTGGTTCTAGTTTTGCCCATTATTTATTTTGAAAAAGTTGTTATAAAAATTAATTTGTAGCTGGGTGCCAGTGGCTCATGCCTGTAATCCTAGCAACTCAGGAAGCTGAGATCTGAAGATCATGGTTCAAAGCCAGCCCAGGTAGGAAAGTTTGTGAGACTCTTATCTCCAATAAACCACCAGAAAACTGGAAGTAGTAGAGTGCTCACCTTGAGCTGAAGAGCTGAGGAACAGCACTCAAGCCCGGAACTCAAGCCCCACAACTATCAACAACAACAAAGAAGTTAACTTGTATTTTAAATTTTTGACATATATATCCATGAGTACCATCCCTGGGTAGAGGACCCCTGGTATTTGTATGTTCATTATTTTTTAAAGTTTTTTTATCATGAAAATACCGTACAGAGGGGTTACAATTACATGAGCAAGGTAATGAGTACATTTCTTATCAAGCATTGTTGCCTCCTCCTTTGTTTCCCCTTACCATCCTTGCCCTCCCTTCCCCCACCCCTCCCTGCATATTTTGATTATTTGGTAAACTACAAAACTCTTTTCAATGTGGCTTTATAATTTTATATTTATACTAAGAATCTAACTGTGGCCTAGTGTTATGGGCTATGCTAGGTTCATCCCCCAAATTCAAATTTATATTTTGAAGTTGTAACCCACAATGTGATTGTATTTGGAGAAAGAGCTTTTAGGAATGTCAGTTTAAATTCTCCCATGTTTCTCTCATTGATGATCTTTTAAATTTAACTTTAATCTAGAACAAAGTCAATTCTCCTGGTATCATCAGCTAGTGTTTCAAAACATAAAAAAAAACACAGGAGGGTATTGAAGAATAATTACTTCCTGCTCAAAATGTATATAATTGCAAAAGACAAACAGTGAAGGAAATATTGTCATAGTGACATTGGTGAGCTACTTACCAACAGTAACTCCTAAGGGACACTGAAAATATTAAGAAAGGGTATAAATCCAACATTCTGGCTGAATCTCTGTGTCCAACTCTCAAGTATGGAACCCAAAAGCCCAGAATATGGGATTGGTTTAAAACATAAAGAAGAATCTCACAGCACAACCAGAAAGCAAGTGGTCCCTTTATATATAAATACATTTTAGCAAAAAAAAGTCTAGGCCTGAATAAAGTATTTCCCAAGTTCAAGACAGGTGTGATAGACAGACTCCACACTGCAGATATGAGCCAACCATTAGGACCCTCATAGTTTATATTCGGAAGTAAAAGGCTAACTTGTAGAAAACATCAATTTTATCTCTTTGGTTTGCTGTAGTTATCTGGTTAGGCAAATTTCTTTGAGTTAGAGTTGCCTTGCTATTAGAAGATTTTTATTAAATGCCATTTCATAGAAGGCAATTTTAACATATTTCCATGCATTAGAAACATTAAAAAAAAGATTCCTGGCTCTTTTAAAAATAATTTCATTTCTTTTCCATGTCTTTATCCCTATTATACAATTCCTACTTCAAAGTAACTTCTGAGACAGTGGTAAGAAAAGTGATGGTTACATTTTAGGCGATGTGTTTTAACACAGTAATGCTTGTATTTGCAGTCTTTAATTGATGAAGATAGAAAATAATTAAACATTTTACATTAGTGACATGTTGATCCAAATCTTACATCTCCAGCTACTTAAGCCTATGAAAATTTCCTTTGATTCTATTTTTTAATTTCCTGGTCCAACAAGTAAAGTCATATTGAATAATAAGGAATTCATCTGGATTCCAACTTAAAGAATGATTTTGCTTTTGAGTGCCTATCTATAGAGTAACTCTTTTTGTAACATTAATGGAACAAGCAACTAGACTGCTAGCAACTAGGTGCTGTCTAAAATAGTGTTAATGAAAAATCAGATATTACCTAGGGAACACTGGGACTCTCTTAAAGGGAATAAGAGGAGGGCATAAGCCAAAGCAGGCCATGTGTGCTGGCCAGAGAGTGCTATGGTGAGAGGCAATTCCAGCATCACCTTTACAAATGGCTATACTCTATGGCCCATGAGCAAGGCAGTAAAGCTTTTCAGATGTCAGTGTCCTCATTTACATCACCTTCTTCAGTTGAACTCACATTGAGTCTCTAGGATAGGAAAATTTATGAAAGCTCAGGCAAACTCACAAGAAAGAATTGTGGAAGAAAACAGAATGACACAATAATGTTAAACTCTAGAACTCTGTCTATCCTCTTGACTTCATTTCTTCCCATCTGTTATTTTCTTTCCCTCCCTTCCCCCTTCCACCACAGGTGAGAGACCCTAGGTCCATCCTCTTTCCCATTCTTGTTACTCTCCAACACAGATTCTGAATGTATACACCATTGTAACTATATCGCCTAGGAGAACAGTACATGAGGAAAATTAGAAAAGCCAGGTGTGAAATTGTCTATGTCAGAAGACCTGAGAACTAGGAATTGAGAAACACTTTTCCAGAGCTCTGAGAAATGTAGATTAATTATACAAAAAAGTTAGTTTTGTGTGTATGTATACCAATTGTACATGACTACACAGAAATGTGTCCTTTCAAGATACCTTGATATAGGTTGATAAATCATTACACATATAAGCACATAGAGAGATGCACATACATACATGCCTATATCCCTTAAGTTTCTGCAAAATATCAAAACATACAGGCTCATCCCTGTCTGTGACTTACCCTTTCTGTGTGAACAGCATATCAAATGTCTATTCCCTCCTCTGTAAAATGAAGAAATTTACCCAAATCATTCCAGAATTAGCTAAGAATGATGCTAGTTCAAAGATAACTTATTCACTGTTATTCAATTTGATACATCTTCAAGTAAAAACCAGAAGCTGTTTTTCATCAGCAAATAAATGTTTGTTGTTACTTGTGTGAAAGGATACTAGAAACTAAATAAATTTATCATCATCATTTGTCTGTCTTATTTTAAGTATTTTTACAAAGGAGCTTCGATAATCATATGTGTTTTAATCATCAAAAGTCTCTTAAGTTATATTGATGAAATCCACTAGTCATAGAAGCAATTTGGGTACATCTAAGATCTACAGGTTTCCCAGACCAAAGGATTTGCAAATTAGCATAGTGGACATTCAGGGACAGATTGTTTGTTGTTTGTTTGTTTGCTTGCTTGGCGTGAAAATTGCAATTCTAGGGAATCAAGGTTTGAACACTAAATTTTATTTTCATCACAGGGACTAGAGCACTTCCAAATTTGATCTGAATAAAAGAACACAGATATTTTTCAGTATGAAGTAAGCCCTTAAAATACAATATGAATATTCTCACTGTGATCTTTAATTCCCTCTTTCTATAAAAATTTCCATGTATATTTTGAAAACATCCTACAGGTATTGCATAGATTTTTGTCCTATTTTTGTCATTATGATGTTAAATGTCCCAACAAGAGATGTCAATAGTCTTTGCAATAGCACAGCTGTATTTGTCTCATGGGAACACCTAGGGACAGGAGATGACACAAAGGTTTTCCCCTATTTTTCTCCAATTCAACTGTGTGCTATTCACAGAGAAGAATGCAAAATGTCTCTTTATCCTAAGACAACCCATTCAATCACGGTGAGACTTCAGGGGCATTAGGTACTGTTCCTTTACAGCTCAAATGTTTCTACTGCTTTAGTCAACTCAATTTTAAATGTGCTAAGCAAAACCCACATCTCTTATGTCATTGCACAAACTTCCAAGGGACTACCTAGAATCTATGACATATTATTCTATATATACTCTGATATGTTTGTTCATTAGGAAAAGAGATTGCCTTTCTGAATGCTGTTTACTTTTGATAAAAGGGAGAAATGATGTTAAATATGACAATATACAATTTCAGAAACTAAGCTATAATAGAGTTCATGTTTATTTTGCAGGCAAAGGATCAAACTCAGAAAAATGCAGATATTTGAAAAATAAAATAAGCATTTGTATTATAACTAACACAGCAGTTACAACTTACAGAGTCATCTGGTCCCTCTAGGATTCTGTTATGTCCCTAACAAAAAGAAAGGGATTTGGAAATTCTAAGTACCCTTCAGTTCACACACACTAGGATTCTTTATCTCATCTATTGGCCTATTATGGTGACAAGCCAGGTCTCCTGGCCAATGTCCAAAGACAAAAAGAAGTAGATTGAAAGATTCTTTCCAGCATAAAAGAAATAATAAAACTATATACAGGATCCTACAAAATGATATCAAAAGAGACAGAGGCAAATTTGCTCACTTGGGGAAAATAACAAGATGTGAAGTGAAATGCAACAAGGGGCTAGAAGTGGATGTTAAAACTGAATGAAAAGGATCCTTATATGAGGGAAGGCCACACTCTGGAACAAATGACATCATAGAGGGAAATTCTCTAACTATATAAGCTTTAGCAGTGGTAAGCTTAAGACCTTAACCAGTGAACCAAATGTTCAAAAATGTATGTTGTAGAAGCTGGTGATCTACATTTGTGAAAATATGCCCTGTGAAGTTGCTTTCTTTTTCTTTCCCAGCCACACTTGGCTAGCATTCTGTGCTACAAAGATAATTCCTAAGACTAAGGTTATCTTAAACTTCAAAGACCTTATCACAATGTTTTACCTGCCTGTTAAAATTCATCTACATTCAAGTAAATTGGTCAATGGATCAAAAGAGAAAAAAAATCCAAAGATATTTCACATAGGAAAACAAAAATCTGCAGACGCGGGTGGCTCATACCTATAATCCTAACTACTCAGAAAGCTGAGAGTTGAGGATCATGGTTTGAAGCCAGCCTAGGCAGGAAAGTCCAAGGCACTCTTATCTCTATCACCAGAAAAACAGAAGTTGTGTGTAAGTGGTAAGACCACTAGCCTTGAGTGGGTAAAAGCTCAAGGACAATGCCTAGGCCCTTAGTTCAAGTCTCACAACTGACAGAAACAAGGAAGAGAGGAATGGAGGGAGGGAGAAAGGAAGGAAGGAAGGAAGGAAATTAAGGTACTTTCCATTTTAAGAACTATACTTAGGCTGAGTGTGTGGGTTAGCCAAGAAATTCTGAGCTCTTGTGAGAATTTCTCAGAGAAGCAGCTGTGCACTAACTTTCTTGATTTTCCAGATTGGCTTATCACTTCCAAACAAGGTTTAATACCTTAATCCCAACTGTTCTTAGTGGAGAAAGATCCACAAGGCAGTTTTGTAGAATGAGTCAAGCAGAGAAAGGATTCCAAAAGTGCAAAGCTTTAGATGGAGTTTTAATTCACATTTGGCAGTAGGAAGCCAAATATTCATAATTAGGTACAAATTTAACTCTAGGATTCCTTCTGATCACTTAATCTTCACTATGTGTGACTTTTTAAATGAAGGCCTAACCCATTCTCTCAGGAAACATTCTGTTAGTACATCTTAGAAAGACAAATGACATCCTAAGGATTTAGATATGGAGAAGGCATTTGAAAACTCTGTGCTATTAGACTAGCCAGCTATCATCATCTGTTATAGTGGTGATAACTGTATCATGGTCTAGTGGATGAGAAATGGAGAAGCCTTTGTTCTAGCCCCACCTCTACCATTAGCTCACTGAGCTCCTTTCCATAAGTCAGCCCCACTTCTGAAGCTTGATTATTAACAGAATTAGTTGAAATCTGCATTTACACAAGACTCATGTGGAATATACTTTTTTAAAAAGTTGATTCTACTAAAATTTAAATCAGTTTTATTATTTATTTTATTATTCAGCTGATCATTTTTTAATTTCAATAAATTAAAGCATCCTTATTTTGAAAGTTACTATATGGTAATGAACTTCAACCCAAGTATCAATCATCAGTTTATAATGGAAATGTCAACTGTCAGGCAGGTCTCTTCCTGTTAGGAAGATAGAATTAAAGTATATATCTGTGTGATATTATGCCTAGATCAGATTCATTTTACTTAGGAAAGCTCTATTTATAGTCTGGTACAAATGTATGTTTTTAAACTTTTTTATTATTTTCAAGTAACTGAACAAAGGAGTTGCCATTTAACAAAGCAGTTTATGAATACTATATCTTGACTGTTACCCCTTTCAACATTCTCACCCATCCCTCCTTTACCAGCCCTTCCTGTCTCTCTTCTAAATTTTGTAGCATATACCTTGGATTCTTGGCTGCATTCTCTGCCTCTTCTCTTTATAATGATCCACCCTCTTTCCCCTTAACCCTACCCTACCCTACCCTTTTTGTGTACCCACTTCCTGGTGTTTTATTTTGCCAAACTTTGTTTTTGCTTTTTTTGAGGAATTACACTATTTAATTTCTCTCTTCATTCTACTATATTTCAGTTAATACATTTGTATATATTTGCATACCATTCAACATATTTACTTACAAATTTATAAGCTAAGTCTAGCTTCCACATATGTATCCTTTGTCTCTCTAGGCCTGATTTAACTCACCTATGATATTTTTTCAGGTCTTTCTATTTCTTTATAAGTAGCATGATATCATTATTTCTAATGAATAACCAAAATTCCATTGTGTATGTATACCACATTTTCTTGATCCATTCATTGAGGGGCATATTGGCTGTTCCATACCCTCAAGTGAAAAGAACAATAACATAGCTGCACTAGTGGTTTTACTGCATCCTAATCAAAAATTTACAATCTTTAAAAAAAATCAAGAATAAAATAGGATTCCATTTTAAAAACAGGAGAAAACAAATAGCAACTTTTAATTTTCCATGGAGTCATACAGTCTTACCAATTTTCTCGTATAGTAACTAAGGGAATTCTTGCTCTTTAATAATTTCTAGGTATAGCATATGGATGTACAAATTAAACTTATGGAACTATAAAAATAATGTTATGTACTTCTTGGAGTTCATTTTGATAAGCAACATTTTATATTGTCATATGCTCATACCTATTGAGCTATTGTGCTCCACTGCTAAGAATATCCCAGACATATTCTACTCATTACAAATGAGGGAAACCATGCAGCTTATGTTTCTTTGAGTCTGGCTTAATATAATTTTTCCAAGTCTTTCATTTCTTTATGAATGGAGCAATGTCATTCTTATTGATGGAAGCATAGAATTCCATCGTGTATATATACCACATTTTCTTTCTTTTTTTATTGTGAAAATACTGTACAGAGGGGTTACAATTACATGGGCAAGACAATGAGTACATTTCTTATCAAGCATTGTTGTCTCCTCCTTTGTTTCCCTTTCCCAGCTCTTCCCATACCCCCTTTCCCTCCCCCACCCCGCCCCGCCAAAGTTGTAAAGTTCATTTTTCGTCATCTCATTGTTGCAATGGGTCCAGATACTATTTAAACGATTTGTTTTTGCCCTTCCCCTCCACAAATTATACCAACATCAAATACAGTGAGAGCAGGAGTTATACCATGGGGGAGGGACATATAAAGCTTGATCCATTCATCCACTGAGGGGCATCTGGGTTGATTCCATGTCTTAGCTATGATAAATAAGGCTGCAATGAATATGATTGTTCTGGTGCCTTAAGTATGGCCTTGTTTGTGGTCATTTAGGTAAATGCCTAGTAGTAGGATTGCTGGGTTTTAGGAAACTCTGTTTAAGCTTTTGAGGAACCTCAATACTATTCTCCAGAGTGGTTAAACAAGTTTACATTCCCACCAACAATGCAGTAGGGTTCCCTTTTGGCCACATCCCCACCCACCAGCATCTGTTACTATTCATTTTGTTGGTAATGGCCATTCGAATGGGGGGGAGTGGAATCTCAATGTTATTTTGATTTGCATTTCTTTTATGGCCAGTGATGCTGAGCATTTTGTCATGTGTCTATTGGCCATTCTTATTTATTCTTCAGAGAAGTCTCTCTTTAAGTCCTTAGTCTACTTCTTAATGGGGTTGTTGTTTCTTTGAAGATTTGATTTTTAGGTTAATTTTTTGAGTTCTAAGTATATTTTCGATAGAGGGTCTTCCTTGTCTATGCATAGGTAGCAAAGATCTCTCCCATTATGTGGGCTTTCTATTATCTTGCTAGTATGTCCTTTGCCATACACACACTGTTAGGAAATGGAAAGACTTGGAAGAAATCATATTAAGTGAAGCAAGCAAGATCAAAGAAGTATATGTTCCATGGTTTTCCTCATTTGCAATAATTAGTATACATCTAGGATAATGTTATCAGATGAACAGAAAAGCTCAAAAGCTATGTACATATGACCATATAAAATGATGCTAAATGAAATGAACCCCAAGATATAGACACAAGAGATCTTTCTTTGTTGTTGTTTTTAATGTACTATGTGATTTTTTTTGTTTCCTTTGTATGTTCTTCCCTCTATGATATATTCCCTGTTGTCACTGTATTTGATTTTGGTATCCTGTATCTTGTATATACATTTATCTGATTTGGGGAGGGGAAGGAAATAACAAAACACTGAAACAAGGACACAGGATGACCCATTGCAACAATGATACACACAAGACAGTGTATTGGAAATGAACTTTACAACTTGGGGGGGGGGAGTGAGGTTGGTGAGGTAGGGAGGGGATAGTGGCAGAACAATAAGGGAGGGGGTAATGATGCTAGACAAGAAATGTACACATTACCTTACTCATGTAACTGTAACTCCTCTGTATAGGATCTTTACAATGAAATAAAATTTTAAAATATCTCTTCAGTTTGATGCAGTTCCACATATCCAGCCTTTCTTTGATTTGTGTTGTTTGCAGTTATTTCTTTTTTGCTTTCTTTTCCCTTTTTGATTTATTCCCTGTTGTCACTGTTTTAGATTTCTGTACCCTTTGTTTATTTATAATTTTATCTGATTTGGGCAAAGTAAGGGGAATCACAGAAATGATGGGACAAGGTGTGAAACAATTCAACAGTACTATTCACTAGGCATTATGTTGGAAATTAATTTTATGACTTGGGAGGCAAAGGGGGCTGGGAGGGGGAAAAGTGGGAGAAAAATGGGGAGTAACACTGATCAAAAAGAGATGTACTCATTACCTGACTTATATTACCATAACCCTTCTGTATAGCACCTTTCAATAAAATTTAAATTAAAAAATAATAAGGTAATTTTAATTATATTTTAGTAGTTGAACAAGGGATTTCATTGTGATATTTTCATAAAGACATATAATGTGCTCTAAACAAATTCACTATAATTCTCCTTTCTTCTCCTTAACAGATTTCATTGTACTATTTTCCATATTCATGAACATAAAGTCCTTTGACCAAACAATGTAGTAATTGAATTGCCTGACCTCAGACCTGTTGGAGCAGTGAGAATGTTTTTTGATTCTAACACTTTCACCGAGAAGTGCCTATTTCCACAACTCACTTTGCCTTGCTCCAATTTAATATTAAGCATGGAAGCTGTGTTCAAGATGAAATAAATCCTACTCAAACTCTCAAAGTCTTCAACTGTAAACAAAGCATTTTTTGCTTAATCTAATCACTATTCTTAAACTTAAGATAATTTTACCTCAGAATTCCATCTCAGGCCTGGTATATTACTAGCGAAGGATAATGGATAACAAATAGGAAAACAGCAAGATTAGAGAAAGGACTCATTATTTTTTCTGGAACACTATGAGATTGAACTTGGCTCCTTAAAACTTCCATGGAGAGAAACAAATGTATCCTTCTTTTCTGATCTTCTATCCATCAATTCTTCCATCCAATATGGAAACTTTACTATGTGTCAGCTATTGTGCTATGCATCAGTGGCATAACATTAGCTAAAATTGTTTATCATCTAATTTTTCAGGAAGATAAGTGACTAAACAAGTTGCAATTCAATGTGATCAACCCTGGGCTTACTGCTTCCTCTGGCAAAAATATTCTTTAGTCAAATAGAAAAGCATCAGGCACTTTCATGTGCTTGGACCTTTACGTTGAATTTGGAATGGCAAAGATAGAAAAAATCATCATGAAAACATTTCTGAGAAAAGTCTTTTAAGTGGAAGAAGGAAGGAGTGTTACTCAAGACATAAGGAAAATGAGGTTTCTGTGGGCTACTAGCTCACCGTATCCTAATCATGGGCTGAAAAATTAGAGAATAAATGCATGGAGACTTTTAGGGTATATCTTTCAAAGGAGCTGTCTATGCACATATAACGAAGAAGAAGCATGGTGTCCTTTCTCAAGGACAGTGCAAGAAATGGTGAAGCTAGGTCAAGTATGAAGACATTGTAGACATTTTATTGAATGTCAATTCCAAAACTGAGAATGAATACAAAAACACGTTCACTCAAGGGAAACATACAAATGTTATTCTTTTTTCAAAGAGTGGCTATTGAGGTAATAGAAATAATGTTGCTTTTAAACAAACAAAAGTCAACCTTCTTATTTCACAGATGGGGAAAGGGACAGGTAAGCCCTATATTACCATATATGCTATTACTGTAATTAAAATTTCCTAGGCTGGAAACCAGTCTAATAACAAATGGCATACCTTGTTTGTTGGTACTCATCTAAGAATAACTAGGATCTTAATGTAACCTGTCTCGCATTATTTAGGCAAATGTCTATCCTGTGTATAAATAAGATTTAAAGAACCTTTTATTATAATCTCTTTGATTCTTGGGCATTTCACTTTAAAATACAAATAACCTTATTTTTACATTAGTTTTAGGCAAGTGACAATTGTAGAATAATCATTCACTGGTTAGTTGAAAGGAAGACAACTTGATTTGTAGGTCAGGCTGAGGATTTTTTTTTCTGTGTATGTATTGTTTTGTATTAATCCATGGTCATTGATGAGAAACTTTGATGCTAGTCCCAATCAAATGTCTAATCATCTGCTACAGAAGAGCTATTTCATATTGTTGTGCCAACTGATTTAGTATATACACACATACCACTATATCTGAATCTATATACTTATATATAGTGCATATATATAGTATGTAATCACACATATGTGTTATATATTCATAGACTTACATATCATATATGATACGATGATGTGTTACACCCATGTTTTCTATATAGGACACACATATTATATATAGTATATGTATTCCATGCATATTTTATATAATGCATGTATGATGCCTACATTATATGTGTATACATATACCATCATATGCCAAGCTACTTATACAAAATATTCATGCATGTACATTTGTGCCACATGTGATAGTGTACTCATATATAACATGTACAGAATATGTACTGATCAAGTCAGAGTACTTAATAATTCCATTTTCTGAAATGATAGCAACTTTTTATTGACACAATAATTATACATATTTATGGTATAACAGTAACTTACCATTTCTAACCGAAACTGTTTCTCCTACTGCATAAACAGAATAACTAAAATGAAACTGGAAATAGACCTTCAGGGCAACTCTAAAACCTAATAGGTTTTTTAGATTCTAATTTTATTCAGACAAATGTGTAGTGGCACCTTCATGTTAAAAAAATCAGCTCAAAGACAAAAAGAATGTCTAAAAAGCTGCTATTAATGGCAGATGTGGAAGACAAACTTGGGTTAAACTATATTCATGAAATCAAGGAGTTGACACTAAAGCAAATCAAGATTTGCAGCTGTATGAAAGACAGATGGAATGGTGTTTGTAGAAAGTATTAAATGCATACTTACCCAGGCTAGGCTACTCAAAGTCCTATAATTGCAAATGTTTGTCAGAAATGGCATCAAAGGACGTAAACAACCCATGCAAGATATCATGCAACCTAAATGGAATCATAAACCTGTTAGAATAAATACGTTCAAGTATCTGAAGGAGCACAATTTGCTTCTTGTAGGCCTCTGATGAATGCAAGAAAGGAAATTAGCATGGTGAAGGAGAAACTACCTAAGATTTGCAATCAAGAGAGATACAAATTTCTGCCTTAGGATTCATTTCTGATGTCCTTATAGAAAAGCCATTTTATCTCTTCAGATTATGTGATTAACTGGAGAATTATACATCTATTTTATTTGCTTTAAATGCTTCATGTGAAGTTCATATGAAAAAATGTGAAGAAAATATATAAAGAAATATTTTATCCAAGTGTATACAGGGTATAGCGATCAAGCATAAAATAAATTGCTTCTATATAATACAATTCAGCGGGATCCACCACTTTCCAAAGTACTGGGGCAGGAGTTAAAAACTAGCATTGTTGAATACTGCTCAGTAGTGTCAGATGTAATTAGAATCATTAGTTCTGTGTTCAGTTTTTGTTGTCTTTACTGTAAACACCATTTTATTGTTTTCTTGTGAATTATTAAGACTGTCCAGAGCAGTCTGTTTATCCGTCCTTTCTCTTTTACCTGCCATCCTTCAGTAGGGAAGTGTGTGTTCAGTTACCCTTTGATCAATTTGCTAGACTGTTCTCAGGGCAACACAACTATTCCGGACATATTACCCGCACTCCCAGGGCACTGCAGTACCTGCACAGGACCACTGCAACCTGAAGATTAGTTCTGGTAATGGGCCACTCTATTCAGCCTACATCTAAAGAACTCTTACACAAGACAAGCTGTCCTGAACTCTTGACTTCCCTGCTCAGTCTGTAGTTATTCTCCAAAGGTCAGAAGGGAAGATTACCCAGGAGTCACTCAGCAGAAGACCTGTGATTGGTACAAGCTCAGTCCCTCATTTGCATAAAACAGGGATTCACCCCGGCTGGTGAAAACACCCTTACTGTGTATATAAACAGGCTATTCTGCTCATTTCATATCTGCTGGGAGACAATTCCCTGTGCTGCCTCCTGGTATTTCTTGCCTAATTCTGATCCTTTCCATTTAGCACAGTGGGCAGGGCTAGTGACATAAACAGGACGTGTTGGAATGGTAACAAGAGTGTTAGCAGTGGCAAAGGAAGCTGTGAGGATAGTGGCAACAACAGTAGTGGTAGCTGAGGAGTTTTCCAGAGTGATGGGGCTAGGCAGCAGAGTTGACAAGGGCTGTGAAGAGCAGAAGACTGAGAAGATGGGCCTGGCCACTAGCAGCACTCTATGGAGCTGCAAAGCCTCAAAATCCAGGAGTCCCAGATAGGAGAGTTGTCACATTAGACATTGTACCAGCTGAGGGCTCCAACCTGAGGCCCAAGCAGGAGCTAGGACACTGGCAGATGCCGCTGCTACTCACTGTTTCTGGAAGCTGAGGATTATTAAAGATGTCAAGTGCTGAGGCCACTGTTGGCACTCAAGAACTGAAGACAGCCAACAGCCAACAGTAAAGAGGATCTGCTTATCTAATCATGATTTCTATCCACAGAGAGTACATAGATCCAAGTCAGCTGACTGATGACGTAGATGGATCAACTGTACAGTGTGCACCTAAAAGACATTTATTTGACAGTTTCTAAAGCAAATTAAAAGGAGACCATTGGCTTGAGATTGTTTTCTTCACTGGGTCTCCATACCAGTTCATTATGGAAAATGAAAGGAACCTTTCCACTCAACCCAGTGAGAAGACACCAATAGTCTTCTAACTGAAGACTTTCGAACAGCTTATAATTGAAGCAAACAAATATTTAGGTATCGCTGGCCCCACTCCCAAATAATTTGCTATTTTGCTTTTGTGTTTGATCTGTAAATGTTGGCTTCTCATGTTGCAGAATAGAGCTCTCAGAATCTCTTCTGGGTTTTAGTGCTGTCTGCCTGGTTTTTGTTCTTTGTTCAAATAAACTTTGTCAAGTTTAATTCACCTGTTTTCCTTTCAGCCTATCATATATCATATACAAACTCTCTACAAGATATTTCCCATAGTGAACCTAGTAATATGTCATTAACATTTTACTGATCAGAAAATTTGGGCTCCTCAAGGTCAAATCAAGATAATACAATTAGTGTGTTTGCCACAAAATGCAATGGGAGAAACAGATGAATCAGAAAAATAGGAGGACAACTGGAAGAGTCCATGATTATGAGAGACTAATGAGAGGCTTTCAAAACAGAAATGATTTGATGTTTGATGTTTGAAGGTTGAGGATGTCACTGAGGACCTTTTAACTGAAAAGTGATATCCTTCTTTTTCATGTTCATTGGTTGTGAAAGATATAAAATTCTTTTTGGCCGTAGGCACTTCCATTAGCTTTTGTCAACACTGTACCATCATTTATAAAGTGGGGGGCTGATGGTTGGAGTGGTTGGATTGAACTACCCTTCACTCATCCCAAACACTTCCTTATTTTTGCTTTTCTTCCTGTTGTGGTTTTGGGTGGTTTTGAGTGGTACTAAGGTTTGAACTTGGAGCCTGTTCTTGCCTAGTGACCTGTTTCTTGAGCCATTCTCTCAGCTGTTTTACCTTAGCTTATTTTACAGTTAGGGTCTGGCGCTTTTGCCTGGGTCTGACATCAGATCATTTTCCTCTTACTTCCATCTCCCATATGCCTGGATATATGTCACCATGCCCCATTTGTTTATTGAAGAAGAGTCTCACTAAATTTTACCCAGCCTAGTGTCCATTCACACTCCTATCTCTGTCTCCTGTATACCAACATGTATTATCATGTACAACCCTTTTTTTGTTCCAATCCACATTTACCATTTAATTTCCAAGCCTCCAATAACTACTTCATCAAAAGGATGCAGGGTGCCGGTGGCTCACACATGTAATCCTACCTACTCAGGAGGCTGAGATCTGAGGATCACAGTTCAAAGCCAGCCCGGGCAGGAAAGGCCATGAAACTCTTATCTCCAAAACACCACCGGAAAACTGGAAGTGGCACTGTGTCTCAAATGGTAGAGTTCTAGCCTTGAGCTGAAGAGGTAAGGGAAGACATTCAGGCCCAGAGTTCAAGCCCCACACCTGACCAAAAAAAAAAGGCCATCTTCACTCAGTAAGAGAGAACTTTTCCTTTAAATCCTAACTCTGCTTCCTCATTTACCTGTAAAACATCCAAGCTCAGAGATACTGATACCCATTTAGTTTTTCTCATCTTAAAAGGGATATGTGGAGAGGTAATTTTAAAATCTGATTCAGTCATTGATTAGCTAGCAGACTTTCCTAACCCTTCCTTTTCTCTGCAGTAGATCTGATAACAATCACTTCCTCACAGAGCAGGTTGTGTAGATTAAATGAAGTTACATGAATGTGCTTGGAAGTAATTCAATGAATCTCTCTGAAGCTTCCTGGCAATAGCTTTTCTCAGCTCTCATGTACGTGTTCTCTCTCTCTCTCTCTCCTCTCTTTCTTCTCTCCTCTCTCTCTCTCTCTCTCTCTCTCTCTCTCTGTCTCTTTCTCTCCCTCCCTCTCCCTTTCTCTTTTTCTGGTCCCTTATGTATCTATGTATTTGTTTCATTCTCTTTGGTAGATGCAAAAAATCTAGGGCAGAAATTCCATTGCTTATTTTTGTATGTTATCTTTCCATTGCAAATGCTTTGCTCAGTGAAGTACCTAACAGTTTCTCTGTTCATGTATACATTTTTATCAAATTAGTATCTGTTTATACAAATCATCTCCTGAAGTCTAATAAAAGTGTTCAGTGATATATACACTTCCACAATAACAGAAACTCGTATATTTTTCCAGTTCTCTAATTGTTTCACATCCCCCGATTGTTTTGTAAAAGGCTAGAGACAGTTTTTGCCATAAGAAAAATTCCTTTTTTAAAAACAAAATGAATGGCATGATATATATGGGAAAGAGTGTATTCCCACAATTCACTTGGCCAGTTTGTGAGCCCTGCACAAATTTACCCACCGCTGAAAGACAATCCCCAAGAGTCTTGAATTATGAAATGTGAATACCCTCTCTAGTGCCATCTTATCTCTGACATTCTAGATACTACCTAAACTCTTCCTCCTTACTAGTTTCTTTTGAAAACTTTTTGAAAATTTAGCAGTTTTCCCTGAATCCAAACTATGAAACTATAAATACTTGCCTGAGAAACACAAAAATGTGTTTATAGGACTTCTGATGGCTCCTTGTCCACACCATAAATATGAAATACATTTTGACATTTCACAGACAAATATTCCATCTCCAAGATTCAATTGGCAGCACAAATTTACTCTCCACAAGGCAGCACCAAAATCTTATCAAGGCACTTTTCAATCAAACTCATACATGCAGCTGCATTGCATTCACAAAAGTGAAATATTATTAGGTTGCTTACCCCAAGCGGCCATGTCTTAAAATGATTATTCCTAAGAGGTGAGAAACTTGGCATGCTGGCATTACAAGCAACAAGCCTGAGGTTTGGATATTAAAGACTTGCTGTAGCTTCAGAATCCATCTCTGATAGAATCACAGATGTAGGAATCTGACCGATTTCTATTCTGCCACTTACACTTACAGGATGTGTCACTTGGGAAACTACTTAAGAGGTCTCTGCTTCAGCTTCCCCATAAAAATAAAATAGTCAGGAATATAAAAACTACCTAATAGAATATGTATGACACAAAAGGGAGATAATGCATATGAATTGCTTTGCCTAGTAGTTGGCAATTGTTAGCCCCTTAACTAAAAGAGTCCATTTGAAAAGAAAATTTGTATATCCATTATAAATTAGAAATATGAAAGCTGGATGGTTACTAGGGCCTCAAAGGGGTTGTCTCTTCCTGGGTCTCAGGAAAAATCTAGAATCACTCAGAGCTGGAAAAGTACAGTGGCAGAGCATGTGCTTAGCAGGTGCTTATTATGTGAGAAGCACTGGATTTAGTGACCAGCTCTATAAACCTACAGAGACAGTGAGAGAGGAAGAAAGTGAGATCAAGAGAAAGTGAAAGAGAGAAACACACACACACACATACACAGAATTACTTGTTTAAAAACATATTCAATTTTACATTCACTGCCATATTCTTAATACTGTAATACTGTCTGGTGTTCATGAGGAGTGTTGCTTTAAGTACTTAAGAATGATTATACTATATGAGAACATTATTTGAATGTTTATGTCTCCAGATGGAACATAATCTCTCATGGCACAGTTTATTGTAACTTTCTTTATCCTACCTCCAACAAAAGAAGGCCACTACTTAATTGGTGTTCAGTCAGCTCCTAGATAATACCTCTCAGGTACTGCTGTTATTTTTTTTAACTCAAATGTTAACTAATAGATGGAAAGGACCCCGTCCCTTAGCCCCATACATTGTACTTTATTTACATGCATCATCTCATTCAGTCTTCTCCATGCAACTTAGACACCTGAGGATAAAAAGAGTTAAATAATCTTCCTGAAGGTCATACGGTAACTAACTGAACCTGAATCCCAAACTAGACCTTAATGATTATAGAGCCACATTAATAATTAAATTCCTGTTCACAATCTTGATTGGCCCTCAACAGTTGCTAGATTGTGGATGGATTTTATTTTGTTTCCAGGATTTGCAAGTATGTTATCAAAGTTCAGTGCTTTAAAGGCCTACCAATATAGTTATCACATTTGACCAGAAATTCACAGTCAAAATGGTCTTTCTATTCTCCAAGTCTCAGTGTTAAAATGAACACCAGCAGTGTGGGGTTCTCTGTGTGAACTTTCTTGATAGGTGAATTGTATACCCTTAATGTGACCCAGAGATTTTTAATATTATCCTGCTATTTATTTTTTGTAACTTAGTTATAAAGACATATTGATGCTTCAGACTGGGTATCAGACATGCTCTTTCTCAACTAGAAACAGAGCAACGAAGTCTTAGTGGACAGGGATGTAAGGTTTAGACTGGTGATCAGCACAAGGAGAGACCATTAGTAGTCACCATGAGCATATTTTCTACAAAAATTTATTAACATTTGGATACTCCATGAGATATTTGGAGATATAGTTAAGATTTCTGAACATAGTCCTACTGCAGGCCAATTTCATGCTCAGATGATAACACAGGAATCAGGCCTAAACTATTAGCTAACAGTAAGCAGAGCCAGTGTACAATAAAAAAAAATGTTTGATGATGGTAGAGTCATTTATTGTTTATCAGCGGAAGTTGTTTTTTGAAATATTTCTTTGTAAGTCCATAATGCCTCCCAAACCAAATTAAAAGCTCTTCCAATGTTATTTTCTTTCAACCTTTCCTCCTTCCCCCTGCCATCAGCATACAACATCCTCTCATCAAATTTGCCTAATTGATTCTCTTAACATTGGAGGTGACATTCTCACATGGTTTCTTCCTAACCTTTTTGGCTGTTTCTAATCCTATTAACAACCTCCTATCTGATTTCATTTTTTGCCAAAACCCTATGAAAAGCAGAAGCTTATTAGTGACTTTTATGTCATGCAGTTTTAGCCAAGTTGAATGCTAATAAGATGTGATTGGGAGGAAAATTAGAGCAACAGGGTGCTTGTTTTCTGTAATTGCAACACAGGCATTAGTTCAAGTTGGGGGTGACAAGATTTCTGTTACTTCCTTCTGATTTCTGAGGCCCAGAACGACACTGTGCACTTAAAATTTTAACAGCCTTACAAATCACAGTGGAGATCAAGGAAAACAGAGGGAAGATAACAGTTGCATTGTTTCAACTGGCTGCCATATGTATTTCCTTCCTCCCTTGAAAGGAAATAGAAAAGGATACAGTATCTGGCAGCGGTGGTAGTCTTATCTAAAATAAACTTATTAAATGAGACTGATTCTTTATTAAACAGTCAGGAATCAAATGATTAAACAGCTTTTCTTGCCATTGAATCCCAAGTAGAAATCAATGTACATTATGCAGTGCAGGAGCTGAGATTGCAAAAACCCAAGCAAAGCATAAAGACTGTGATTTACTGCAACATTTCATCAGTGCATTGGGCAAGAGATTAAGTGCAGCTTTCCCATGCAGTTATATAATAATTATTATTAAATAGTTGTACAAAAGGATTGCCAGTTATCAAAGCAGTTTATGCATACAATGCATCTTGTTACTACATTCAGCATTCTCACTCCTTTTCAACCTACCCCTTCTCTTGTTTATCTTAGTTTTGTAGTATACACAATGAATTCTTGACTATATTCTCTCCCCTTTCTCCCTTTCATTTGATTACTCTTCTCTTCTTGGACCCATGCCCTCTCTTGCAAGTTCCCATTTCCTGTTGCTTATTTTGTTTGTGTTTGACTATCTTTCTAAGGAATTACGCTATTTGAGCTGTCCATAGACTATCATACTTCATTTAATTAATTTGTAACCCATTGCATCCCACCCATCATGTTTTGTATGTGTTAGAAATGCTACTTTCAAGAGGTTCCGGGAAGATGGCGGAGGAGAAGCTGGAGGCTAAACAAGCTCTCACTTAGAAAGCAGTTTTAGTGTTCCAGTGAACAGTCCTAAGCCAGAAAATCACACCAAGTGTGCCATCACAGTACAGAGAGTTAGGCCAGAGAAGGAAAATTCAGGCAAGGAGACAGATCTGAGCATTTGCCAGATGCCACCGCCATGGCAGCAGCGGTGGTGGTGGCAGCCGTAGCCGCCATACCTGCAACACAGAGAGTCCGGGACGAAGGCACCAGACATGGCAGGCGAGCAGATTCTACTCAACACCAACAAGAACTGACAAGAAGCAGACATCTTCATCCTGCAGTTCGCAGACCAGAGATGACCCAGGAACCAAGACTCCAGTGTGAGTAGCAGCCTGACATCCTCACTCCTTCTCAGGGAGCAGAGGAGGGAAGACTACCCCTCCCCTCCCTGCACTACCAGAGATCTCCATCTTTGATACTGACAAAGGCCTGGCTTAGCTGCTAGCTGCAACTCAGGCGTTGGAAGAAAACAAGAGTCATTTAGCAGCTCACAGGAACCTAACCTGCCCTGCTAGGCTCAGCTCCCCCTAGGAAAAAGTCACCCAGCTGCCAGCCTCAGGAGTGTCTTTCTTCACCGGGTAAACAGAGCCAGAGGCTGCCCCTCCCTACAGGAGCCTTGATAATCAATTGAAATTCAGTAAACATAAACTCTGAGAATGGCTCCAGGCTGGGCTCTGTGAGTTTCTCAGCACCTAGCTCCTCAGGGAAAAGCTGCTGTTTGCTGAAAGGCCTCAACTCTACCCAGAACCTAGCCTCATCACAGCATCTCCAAACTAGAGGAAACAGCCATCTCTCTCTTTTGTGATACTCAAAGCAGATCTCCCTCCAATCGAACTAAATTGGGAGGAGGATCACAAAATCCTGGGTAAAGCAGAGCATTTTTCTGCCTGTTCAAACAAACTGACTTAAGAAACCAACCAAGCTACAGGACCACAAGCAGACCAGAGACTCCAACAAGAGGCTGGTTACGGACACAAGGGAGATACAGGATCTTCCCATTCCCCCCCCCAAAAAAAAAAAAATCAAAGAACTCTTTTTTTGTACCTTTTATAAAAATATTTTTTTTCTAAAAATTTTTAAATTTTTAACTTAAAAAATTTTTGTTTAATATTAACTTTTTTTCTTCCTCTTATAACTTTTATTTTAGGGGTATCTGTGTGTGCATTTTTCTTCCTTTTTTTTTCTTAAAAAAAATTTTTTTTTAGCTCTACTGACCATTTGATTCTTTTTTTCTTTCCTTCTCATTCTTTTCACTTTTTCTTCTCTTTCATTATTCTTTGTGTGACTTAATTGCTGTTCTGTTCATCCTCAGTTATACCGGTAGTTGATTATTAGATCTTAGCCCCCATTTGTGTACATATTTAATCCAGAAATTTATTACTCAATTTAAAACCTCTTAGACTTAAATTCCTTAATAGCAGTACTACCTCTTTATACCTGTATAATATTTTAAGCATTTTTATTTTTAAATTTTTCACATCTCCTTTCTATCCCTCCCTTTCTCTTATTCTATCCATGTTCTTCTCTGAAAATTACATTTTCAAATTTACATAATTTTTAAGACTTGCACTTTTTAATTTTTAATTTTTGTTTTTCTATTTTTTCTTGTTTTTTTCTCTCTCTCTTCTTTTTTTTCTCTCTCTACTATCATTCTATCCAACCTATTTCCTGCTTTGAGATTAGGATTTAGTTAACTTGCCCACTGCCTTTCCACATCCCGCTATGCCTATTTTTACCCACATCTCTCCCTAAACCTAATAATTTCTGCTTGCCAAATTCTGCTTTGCAGTTCGTAGCCCATTAATACATAGTTGTTTGATGTTGAATAGATATATCTGTTGAACAAGATTGTATCTGCAGACTTTTGACTGTGCAACTACAGACTTTGGTTGATGCTTACCTTAAAATAGTGTGCTAGCACAAAACTGGTGTTACTTTCATTCCAAATGGGCAGAGCAACCTGGAAAAACACAAGAAAAATGGCAAGTCTGGGTATCTCAACCCCCACTCATGATAATCAGGGGACAGAAAAGATAATGAATAATCCAGAGGAGAATTCCCCAAAAGCTCTACAAACACTATTGGTAAACATGGTAAATGAAAAGATTGAAAACCTGCAAAGGACTCTATATAGGCATGATAGGGAGAGAGAGGAGGCAAAACAAAGGTTAATACAGAAATATCATGAGTGTGAGGAAGCTACTCAAAGATTGATACAGGAATTGCATGAGCAGCTTGAGAACACTCAAAGAGAAATAAAGGAATGGTGTGAGCAGGCTGAGATCAAAGAGAAAGTCAGGAATGGTGTACGCAGGCTGAGAACACTCAAAGAGAACTACAGGAACTGCGTGAACGTGAAGAAGCTAATCAAAGAGTAACAGGAATTGAGCGAGCCGGATGAGAATACAGAAAGATCACTAAAGGCATTCATGGAATCCATAAACAGAGAGCTGAAAGAAGTCAGGGAGACCAAAAAGGGAATGCTGAATGGAACCCAACAGAAGGAATGGGAGTCCAAGGAAACCATAACCAATCAGCTAAGTGATTTGAGAATAAACACTGAACACCAAATGAAGGAAGTAAAGAAGTTCATACAAGATCTAAAACAAGGCTTCAACAAAGAATTTGAAGCCATCAAAGCCGACCAAATAGAAGGAAAAGAAATAAAAAACAAAGTAGAAAGTCTTGACAGCAGGTTAGTCCATGCAGAAGATGGAGTCTTGGGATTGAAGACAGCCTAGACATTATAGAGAAAGAAAACACAACCATCCAAGACAAGCCCAAGAAATATGATAGATCTATCCAACACTTGGAAGACACCATCAGAAGGCCTAATCTAAGGATAATGGATGTAGAGGAGCACCTAGAGACAGAAGTTAATGGTCTAGGAAATTTGTTTAACAGGATCCTAGCAAAGAACTTCCCAAACATACAAAAAGATAGGCCTATTCAGATACAAGAAGCTTTTAGAACCCCAAATAGACCAGACCAGAATAGGACATCCCACCGTCACATTATAAACCACACAGGATCAACTCAGACCAAGGAAAAGATCCTTAAAGCCGTCAAGGAGAAAAGATCAATCACCTATAAAGGGAAACCAATTAGAATCACCTCAGATTTCTCAGCAGAGACAATCAAAGCAAGAAGAGGCTGGAATGATGTATACCAAGCCCTAAAGACAAACAACTATCAACCAAGAATTCTGTACCCAGCTAAATTCTCCTTCATAACTGAAGGTCAAATAAAAACCTTCCATAGCAAAGAAAAATTGAAACAATATATCTCCACCAAACCAGCCCTACAAAAGATTCTTAAAGATGTCCTACACATAGAAAACCAACAAGACCACAATAAAGGCCAAGAAATCCCACCCAAACTGAGAGTCCAATATTCATAAGAAGAACTCAGTTTTTGCAGCCCCCAAGAAGGTGGATAAAATGGCAGGAACTCCCAAATACCTCTCATCATATCTCTCAACATTAACGGACTTAACTCTCCAATTAAGCAACATAGACTGTCTAGTTGGATTAAAAAACAAGAACCTTCTATCTGCTGCCTTCAGGAGTCACATCTTGCCCATAAAAACAAACACATTTTCAACGTTAAATGCTGGAACAAAATCGACCACGCAAATGGCCCCCATAACCAGGGGGGAGTTGCAATCCTAATATCAGATAAAATAGACTTCAAATTAAAATTCATGAGAAGAGATAAAGAAGGTCGCTACATACTAATTAAGGGATCTCTCCTTCAGGAGGATATTACAATTCTAAATATCTATTCGCCAAACAACAGAGCACCCAAATTTATCCAAGAAACGCTACTTTCCCTCAAATCCCACATAGATCCAAAGACATTAATTGTTGGGGA
>NW_012267262.1:3144833-3178367 GCF_000151885.1 Dipodomys ordii
GGAAATGGAAAGACTTGGAAAAAATTATATTAAGTGAAGTAAGCCAGGCCCAAAGAAACATAGGTCCCATGGTTTCCCTTATTTACAATATCTAGTATATGTCTGAGTCAAGCACAAAAGGTCAGATAAGGTGATGTTAGGGAAATGAACCCTAAGATATGTATTCAAATGTTTCTTTTCTTTCATTCATTTGTTTCTAACACATTTATAAGATTATTTCTTTGTTGCTCTGTATGTCCCTCCACCACAGTATAACCCCTGCTTTCACTGTATTTGATGTCGGTATAACTTGTGGAGGGAAAGGGGAAAAACAAATCATTTAAATAGGGATTCAGGTGGACCCATTGTAACAATGAGATGTACAAGGTTTATGTCGAAAACGAACTTTACAACCTTGGTGTGCGAGGGTGGGGAGGGGGTAGTGGGAGTGGGGAGGATTGGTGTGGTAAGGGTGAGGAGGATGGGAATGGATGGGAAGGGGAAACAAAGGAGGAGGCTACAATGCTTGATAAGAAATGTACTCATTATCTTGCCCATGTAATTGTAAACCCTCTGTGCAGTATTTTCACAATAAAATAAACAAATAAATAAATAAATAAAATAAAAAATGAAATGCTACTTTCATAAATTCCTAAAATGCACAATGTTATTACAAAACTAGCAATCTAACCAAAAAGAGTATTCCTTCAGTTTAAGGCTTTTTTAAAGAATGGAAACTGCATTATGAAGAGTTTTATATTATCATTCAGCTGGAGATGGTGCTACCCAGTAGGTTTGGTCTGGCTTCGAACAAATGTCATGACCAAGGACTATTTAAATCAGTAACAGGTGCATCCTGTGCTACCTCCTAGCAGTAAATGGGCACATTGAAGTTTATGTATTCACAAATAGACCTTTTATGCAAACTTCCTTCAATACCTGTTTGTTTTGGTGAGTTTGTACAAATAATTGTTCTTCCAGTCTAAACATTATAAAAAGAACTTTGCATAATTTTCAAAATTATAATTTTAAGCTATGGTGCTCAGTAGCAAAAGAGTTTCTCTTTGAGCTGGGCACTTTCACCTGCAATCCTACCTACTCAGGAAGTAGAGCTATAAGGATCTGTTGAAGTAGGCATAGGCAGGAAAGTCTTGAGAATTTCATCTTAAATTATTCTTCAAAAAGCCTGAAGTGGAACCGTGGCTCAAGTAGTAGAGTGCCAGCCTTGTGTAAAAAAAGCTCAAGGCCAGCACCCAGCCCTGAGAGTTCAACACACACACACACAAACACACACACACACATACACACACACACACACACCACATGCATGCACACACAGAGTTTCTTTTTATTAGTAAAAATGATCTTTTTAATTACTTATGCAATGTCTACTGCTAAGAAAAGATTTGAAGGAGTGTATAACAAAGACCACAAGTAGTCAAAGGTCCAGAGGTCTAGCACTATGTATTATACCAATACCTAATAGTGGAAAAGAATAACCACTGCATTCTGTTAAAAACTCTGACCTTAGGTTTGGAAAATGGAGCAGTGGAGTGTAATATCAACTGGTGTGATCCAAGCACTTTTAATTGCTAAAGTTTTATATGTAGCCTGCTGGGTACTGGATTGGGTTTCCTCAGCACCATTCCTACAGCAGGTAGAATCTAAAGCACTTCCTTCACTCACAATCTATAACTGGAGCAGCCTAAGCTGCCAACTACCTCTCTCCAGACTTGCATCCCAGGGATAAAACCAACTTGATCGCAGCGAATTATTATTATTATTATTATATGTTGAAATCAGTTATCAACTATCTTCCTAAGGAGTTTTAGGTCAATGCTCATCAAATAGATTAAGTTACTAAAAATCATATTGTTATCAAAAAGTATAGGGTTATCTAATTTCTCTTTTAGTGGTCTCTTCAAATTTGGCTATCCTGTAGGTTCCAGTTGTGGGAAGTTCCTATGTACTTCGTAGGAACTGCAACTTGCGTACCCTGTGTCTCCTTTCATGTTGTTTTGTGTCCATGGCTTTTTCCATTAAAATGTGTCACATCCAGTTAGGTCTTACTTTATTTGTTTTTAAAGATTGATAAATAATAATGAACAGTAATACTAGAATATTGTATAGGCACAGTCATTTCTTACAATCCTCCATAATGGGGATCATAGTTTGAGGCCAGTCTCGGCAACAAAGTCCTTGAGACTCCTTTTCTTACAATGAAAGGCCCTCTCTCAAATATTAACTAACATAACAAGGGCTGACAGAATGTTTCACATGGTGAAACACCTGCCTGGAAAGCATAAGGCTCTGAGTTCAAATCTCAGTGCAACTACTCAAAAAAATGACCAAAGATATTGTCCACACACCCCCAAAAGAGAGATACATTTCAATGGGATCATTTGATACCTAAGTCTAATATTAAACAATGGTGGATACTACTATTTTAGATACCACTCAGGCCAAATGGAGCTGTGAAAGATAGTATTTAGTGGGTCATATTAAGACATCTATCTCAAAATTCACAAGCGGTTAGTTATTGCTGAGATATGTAAAGTTCAGCTGAGCTGTGCAAATGGTGTAGATTCTCAGTATTTTGGATCTTTAATGTTTTCTTTGATGGCCAGTTTGTTCTGACTCATTGACTTCAGAAAATTAGGTGAGATATAAGCAATAGGAATCATTACTCTCCTTAGATTGGGGTTGATTATCATGAATAATGAGATGAACTTTCTAGCAAGATGTCCCTGATCATTTCCATTCATGTATTTGCCCATTAGCTACCTGTACTTCATAGGAAAAAGGCTTTGGTTTTTTTTTTCTATTAGCATATTCTATTCTTCAGCCTTAATTGTAGTCATGGATTTTTTTAGTCTAATGTAACAGAACAAAAGATATGACAAAAATTAGTTCTAAGGGGAAAAGACTTCTTTTTATCATTAACAAATTTAAAAAAAACTCCATGTGGGCTCATTCCAAATTCTTTGCTTCTATTTATTTTCCATCCTCATGGGAATGACTGTTCTTATGAACTGAGGGTCAGCTAACTTTGGTTAGAACTGGAGTTATTAAGGACAGAGGATGGAGGAAATAGACCTTCTTCTAAGCAGACATTTTCAGTGAAGAATTACAGCAATCTCTCTCATCCAGTCTCATCTGAGACTGACATTTACAATAATGGAATTTATCATCATTATTCCTTGCCACAAAGAGCTGGGAATTAAAAAGGGACCTGTCCCTCATTGTTAAGCATTGAGCAATCTTGAACCTTCAAGACCTTTTGTGAAGATTTTTCTAGTCCAATTGATAGTGCTTTTTCCTTTCCATGGAAAAATTCTTCCATCTGTAATTTATTTTAAAGGCCTTCTGGCAGAGACCAAGCAGGTAACACCTCTGGATGAGCAGTCAGAGAAAATGGCCCAGATTAGAAACCCTTTTTTGAGGGATGAATCCAAGTGTAGATAAATGCAGGAGACCACAAGCAATTGTGTGTTTCAAGGAAATATGAGATTGTCTGGTCAATTAAATCTGATGCTTAATGGTGTCTTACAGGATTCAACAAACTGTTCATTTCTTGCAAGTGATGAGTGCTCCCAAGGTATGTCCTAAGACAATATTGACATAGGAGAAAAGACACTGAGGTCAAGGGTTACAGTTAGCAAAGAGAATGGAAACTGCAGCCAGCAGCTATGAATTTAATGCCATGGTAAGATTTTGAAAAGTTTTGTCATATTTCCCTTCTGTTATTTTTATTACCACCCAGCTTGTGTATCTGAATCTAGAAACTCAATCAAAGGAGAAATTAGGTGCTCTGCATCTTCCAACAGTTACTTGTGGGGAGATTAGATCTTCAAGGACAAAGTGATTGAAAGAATGAAAATGAGGTCATAAACGAGCTGAATCACTTGGGCTCAAAACCAAGTGTGGGGAGATGTGGGCAGAGCCACTACCCAGCCAGTTTAACTCTCATAAAGTCTTTGTAATTCATTTCCATTCATATTTCCCATTGTAACTGCAAGCCATGTCAGTGTTAATGAAAGAAAAGTTAGGACCATTAGGCAAATAACAGCATTGCAGAATTAATATTTTAGATGATTAATTAAATATTATTCTATCTATGCGCACATTCTCACAGCATTGGTACCATACGGAAAGGGCCAATGAAGTAGTCTTTGTGTCTATTATTCTGGAAAGGTCTAATTTGCAATATGTGAAGACTGAGGCATGCTTTTAGAAGGGAAATTCTTTCTCTAACAGATTTGTTTTCAAACTATAAACAAAAATTATAAGCATGTTCTTCCTCATATAAAGAATGTAATGCTTAAAAATAAATGACAATGCAACAACAATACTCACAAGACAATATACTGGAAAGTACCTGTACAACTTGAGAGGGAATAGAAGGGAGGGAAAGTGGGAGAAAAATGAGGGAGGGGGTAGCAAATTAGACAAGAAATGTACTTGTGATTTTATTTTTGGAACTGTAAACCCTTCTATATGTCACCTTGACAAACATTAAGTTACCTGCATTTTAAAAAATTGAACAACAGAAAAGGTCAAAAGCTATGTACATATGACCATCTTAGATGATTTTAAGTGAAATGAACCCCAAGATAGGGACACAACAGGTTTTTGCTTTCTTGCTATTATTTTAACATGTTTAAAATGTACTATGTGATTCTTTTATTTCTTTTGTATGTTCTTCCCCCACAGTATAACCCCTGTTTTCACTGTATCTGATGTTGGTGCCCCGCATCTTGTATATACATTTTTCTAATTTGGGGAGGGGAAGGGAAATGACAAAATGTTGAAATAAGGATTCAGTTTGACCCATTGTAACAATGAGATGTACAAGACACTATGTTGGAAAGGAACTTTACAACTTGAGGGGGAGGGAGGAGTTGGGGAGGTGGGAAGGGAAGAGATGGTAGGGGATAAATAAAGGAGGAGGTAACAATGCTTGATAGGAAATGTACTCATTACCCTACTCATGTAACTGTAACCCCTCTGTACAGTATTTCTACAATAAAAAAATAAAAATTAAATAGCATAACGTCAACTTATCTGACTATTTCTGCTTGTCGCAGACAAATATTAGTTATTGCAACTAAGGGAAACCATGGGACCTATGTTTCTTTGGGTTTGGCTTACTTCACTTACTATATTTTTTTCTGTCTTTCCATTTCCTAACAAATTGGGCAATGTCATTCTTTCTGATGGAAGCATAGAATTCCATTGTGTATATATACCACATTTTCTGGATCCATTCATCTACTGAGGGGCATCTGGGTTGTTTCCATGTCTTAGCTATAGTAAATAATGCTGCAATAAACATAGTTGTGCTGGTAGCTTTAGTATGGTGTTGTTTGTGATCATTTGGGTAAATTCCCAAAAGTGAGATTGCTGGGTCATAGGGGAGCTCTATGTGGAGTCTTTTGAGGAACCTCTATATTACTTTCCAAAGTAGTTGAACAAGTTTAGAATCCCACCTACAATGAAGATCCCCAAGTTAAGGACTCAAATGTTTTTTTCTTTCTTGATATTGTGTTTAACATATTTATAAGATATTTCTTTGTTGCTTTGTATGTCCCTCCCCCATGGTATAGCCCCTGTTTTCACTATATTTGATGTTGGTATAATTTGTGGAGGGGAAGGGAAAAAACAAATTGTTTAATTAGGGATACAGGTGGACCCATTGCAACAATGAGATGTACAAGATGTTATGTCGAAAATGAACTATACATCTTTGGTCCGGGCGGTGGGGGGAGGAATTTGGTGGGGTGGGGTGGGATGAGTGAGGGGAGATGGGAAGGGATGGGAAGGGGAAACAAAGGAGGAGGCAACAATGCTTGATAAGAAATGCACTCATTACCTTGCCCATGTAATTGTAACCCCTCTGTATGGTATTTTCACAATAAAAAAATTAAATAGCATAGTAGGAGAAAAAGTAATTAGGCTATAAATAATGAGAAAAAGTAATTAAAATGTAAATAACGTTATTTAAAACAAAAAATATTGATTGATGTGGGTTCTTTTATGCTTGTTTGTTTCCCAAAGATGATAGGACTCTGACCACTTGAGACAAAAATATACCCAAAAGTAGTGAAGAATTTTAATTTTAATAGGAGAAATTAAATTTTGGATTTGTTAATCCTTGGGTAAGAGCAGAAATAGCTATTATGAAGGAAAATAATAAGAAAATGATCGTGAAGAAAAGAGTTCAAAATGCTTTTAAATGTCAGCACAGATTTGTCCATGACTAGGAAATTCTCTATGATTTTACGAATAGGATGAACATATGATTCACTTTATCATCATGCCAAAATGCTACTTAGTAATGCTTACAGTAATCAATCTTCTATCATTAAAATTCTTTTAAGGGGGAAATCCTCTTAATTTTCTGGTAACATTACAAATTTGGTAAGGCATTTGGCGATACTGAACGAAAGCCTTAAATCTCTGAAATTCCATTGATCCTGGGAATTTTATTTTGTTGAAGAAACATGTACAATATATAAGCATATTTTATTATAATAAGAATAAATGTAGTGAGTCATGTTCTAGTAATACAAATTGGATAAAATTATTGATAACATATCCACAGGATTGAACATTCTACCAGACTTTGGTATAAATTATAGAAAATTATTTACTTTTATTGGAAAATACAAGAGACAATATATACTGATGTGGTTCTTTCATAGCACTAAAGTTGCATGAAAAATGTGAAGAGAATAGATGTATATAATGTGCTGGTAGGGAGAAATAAAACTGTCTTGTAGAAAGCCTGAAAGTATTGATTGGGTATTGCATTGATTTCTAACCAGGTCACAAGGCAACATCTGCTGAACAACAACAACAACAACAACAAAACACTACTAGAGGAAGTAAAATGTGTTATATTTTTAATTGTTCATTCCTTATTTATTTACTCACCCATTCATTTATTCAGTCATCATTTTGAGAATATGTACTCTATACTGAGCCCTTGATGTGAATGAAAAAATGGGAAGGGGAAACAAAGGAGGAGGCAACAATGCTTGATAAGAAATATACTTATTACCTTAAACATGTAATTGTAACCCCTCTGTACAGTGTTTTCACAAAAAAGAAAAAGAAATAGAGGAGGAAAAAAAAGAAAAGAAAAGAAAAGAAAAAATGAGCAGACATGAAACAGGTCACTCACACAGAAATGGCTCAAGATGGCCCTCTACATCTTTTGTCCAAAGATTTTTGGAGTGTTCTTGTGGACCATGAGAAGTTGTGATGCACTTGGAGCAGCAGCATTAGATTTTTGCTTTACATAGTTTAGGCAGAAGGGAGGAAGACCAACCAAAGAAGAAAAATACTATAGTTCTTGGATTTATTCCCTTTTGTTGATGTTTTTATTTCTGTACTCTTTGTCTTGTATATGTTAATCTGATTTGGGGAAGGGAAGAGGAACTGCAAAAATGGTGGGACAGAGGGTGAACCAATGCAACAGCAATACTAACAAGACATTATGTTGGAAATGAAACTTACAACTTCTGGGGGGAGGGGAGTTGCAAAGAACTGTACTCATTAACTTACTGACTTAATTATGTAACTGTAACCCCTCTGTACATCACCTTTACAATAAAAATTTAAAAATCTAAAAAAAAATTAAAAGTAAAAAGAAAAAGAAGATGAAGACCAAAGCCAGGGTGTGATTAGGCTTATGAGGTAGCTAAGAAGGTCCCCAACCAACACAGTTACTCTGGGAATGCACCTACCAGAAGAAATACAGAATTTTATTTGGTAATTATAATTGAACATGGAGACTGGAGACTACATGTGAGAAAGATGGAATAAATATAATTTTGGTGAAGTCTTAGGTGTGTGTGTGTGTGTGTGTGTGTGTGTGTATGATAGATGTTTTTGGTATTTCCTATAATCCTTATTTTTATATGTAGAAAAATCACTATTAAAATTTAAGCTTCTGAAATTTCTGATGGAATGGTAAAAGATGACAATAAAAATGAGCATTTATGGAGAACTGACAATGTTCTTAGGTCTGGATTTGAGTGTTTTAAACACATTGTATGATCCATTTATCACAGTAACACTTTTAGATAAGAATTCTTGACAGATGAGAAAATGAGCTCTCGAGGATTGTCAGTTGCCCTAAAATTATACAACTGGCAACTGGCATAGGCAGAATTCAAAATCAAGGTTTTTAAACTTTAGTTTGTATTTTTTGAACCAAACCAAGAACTTTTCTAAGGTTTCAGAAGTTCTTAGAACATATTTGTGAAAACATTATGATTGATAGATGACAGCATGGCCTGACAGAAATTAATGGTTGCACTGAGGGTTTAGAGTTTAGCTAGAGATAGACAACAAAATTTATAAGAATGAACAGATTCCATTAAGAGATACTTCTATTTTCTTTTTTTTTGACAAGATAAATTTGAAATTTCTTTTTTCCCCACAGGCAACAGAATTACAAGGCATTTTATGGACCCAGTATACAAACTAAAGTTTGTTGATTTCAGACAGAAATGCTGCTCTTAGAAAGTAGAGGCTGGGGGGCTGAGAAGGTGGCTCAGTGGTAGTGTGCTTGCCTCAGATCCATGAGAACCTGGGCTCGATTCCTCAGCACCACATAAGCAGAAATAAAGCCCGAAGTGGTGCTGTTACTCAAATAGTAGCGCACTAGCCTTAAGCTGAAGAACTGAGGGACAGTGTCCAGGCCCCAGAGTTCAGTCCCTATGACCGACTGAAAAAGAAAGAAGGAAAGAAGGAAAGAAAGAAAGAAAGGAAGAAAGGAAGAAAGAAAGAAAGAAAGAAAGGAAGGAAGGAAGGAAGGAAGGAAGGAAGGAAGAAAGGAAGGAAGGAAGAAAGAAAGGAAGGAAGAAAGAAAGGAAGAAAGAAAAAAGAAAGTAGAGGCGAAATGGCCTCTGATCTTTATCTTCATGTATTGGTAATTCACTTTAATTCCTTAGTGGGACCTCAGTCTTAGACTTGTAAAATAAGACACTGACTATGAAAACCTTTTTCTGTGTTAGAGATAAATACAATTTCATTTCTTTTTAAACCAGGGTGGTTAAAAGTGATATGATAAATCAGGTATGACCTAACCTTATTAACCATCTCTGGTTAGTAATAAAACCAGGTACCGGAGCAGGGGTAAAGAAGCAGTTTAGAAAGTATTCATATTGAAATTTATTCACCTCTTCCAATTCAGAGTAGTGCCACCACCATCATGGGAATGGCTGGGCACAGGTGGCTCATACCTGTAATCCTAGCTACTCAGGAGGCTGAGATCTGAGCATCACAGTTCAAAGCCATCCACAAGAGAAATGTCTTAAGACTCTAATCTCTGGTAAACTACTCAGAAAAAACTGGAAGTGGTGCTGTGGCTCAAATGGTAGAACACTAGCTTTGAGCACAAAGGGACTCAGGGACAGAGCTCAGGCTCTGAGTTCAAGCCCCAGGATCAGAAAAGGAAAGAAAGAAGGAAAGAAGGAAAAAAGGAAAGAAAGAAAGAGAGAGAAAGAAAGAGAGAGAAAGAGAAAGAAGAAAGAAATAGAGAGAGAAAGAAAGGAGAGAAAGAAAGAAAGGGAGAAAGAAGGAAGAAAAGAGAGAAGGGGAGGGAGGAGGGAAGAAGGAAGGAAGGAAGGAAACAAGGAAGGAAGGAAGGAAAGAAGGAAGGAATGCAGGTAGGCAGGCAGGCAGAAAGACTGAATGACGACACAATGTAATATTTCAAAATATCAATATTAAAATACTTTTCAATGTCATTCACAACAATCAGGCCCACTAATGAGGTAGATATTATGGCTAACCAAGTTGCCATTGGTTCAAAGAAAAATTAGAACAGGAAGATAATTGAGGTAAAAATTTAATGAAACTATATTTACTCAGTTTAAGGAAATCAGTGCATTTCCTAAAATTATGTATTCCGAACCCAATATATGTTGTTCTATTAAATGGTAATTATAAAGTACTTTCCGTTGTTTCTGTACATACACATTACACACTAGGTAAAATAATACATGAACAGTATATTTTTGAAGTTTTACTCTTGGATGAATTCATAATTTCTGTGAACTGCTGATCAAATCTGAGGTATAATGTCTTAAACTGAATTCCTGAGACTGTCTACAGTCTTCTAGCTTTTTATCTAACTTAAACTTAAATGGGAATAAGTAGATAACTAACTCAGGAGTAACTTCTTTCCATGCTTTTTGTTATTTCTTTGGTGCATTGTGTTTAATTTGTTTTATTGATACTATTATTTCTGTATACTAATAATAAGTCATAAAATAAGAAGTTATTTCTCACTTGTATTAGCTATAAATAACAGAACTAAGACTAATTTTAAGTCCATTGTAAAGTCCATATTTAAAGTCATCACGCTATGTTGATTCCTGCATCTCTATTAATAATGAAAAGTTCAATCTCTTTCCTGTGATAATTATTCACAAACGGAAGTTCAGTCTTCATGCTTTACTGAGATTTTTCTTAGCTCGAACGAACATGGCCCATTGCTTTAGGTGATGCTAATGTAATAGGGTTCCTTTCTGTCTTTTTTTTACCCAAGTAATCTCCTTATTTTTATTAATAAGTTTTTATTGTGAAAATACCGTACAGAGGGGTTACAATTACATGAACAAGGTAATGAGTACATTTCTTATCAAGCATTGTTGCCTCCTCCTTTGTTTCCCCTTCCCATCCCTGCTCTCTTGTCCCCCCACCCCCGCCCCTGCCCCAGTATTCTCTTAATTGGTGTGGCTCTCTGTTACTTGCAACTTGTATTAGACTAAATGCGAAACTATAAATGGAAGATGAACATTGTTTTGAAAGCTAACCCACCTGATTTTGCCATTGGTAACTTACATGACCTACTGATAGATATTTATTGCTCAGCTTGGAGTGGCAGTTTTCTCATCTATAAAATCACAATAATATATTCAACTTTTTCATGCATTTTAAATAGGAAATTCTGGTCTCAGTCCACAGAAGCCTTAAAGAAATAAAGAGACATGTAAATGTTCATGTCTATCTGGACTCTATAGATATTCATCGGTAAAACTGAGGTAAAAACTAGCTTCCCTAAAAAAGCTGGTTTCGCTGAATCCCCAAGATGACAAGCGATATCTTTCCATGGTTCTGAGTCACATCAGTATTCAAGAGCTATTTACAATTAACTTTCTATACTTGTCCCACAATGATCAATTGATGCATATGCTTTCTTGGAATTAGATTTTTACCCAAGCATGGCAAATTAAACTTCCGATTTCACAATTAAAACAATCAGACTGACAAATACGACTGTGAGTCTGATTTATTCTGGGTTGCATTCTGGCTCCCAGACATAAATGCGACTGTTTTCAAGAAGAGCCTGGCGGGCTGGCCGGGGTGGTTCACGCTTCGGACTGGTTTTGTTCCATCACACTCTTCAGGTGTCTCTACTAACATGACACAGCTTCTTTTATTTTTTTTAATTGTGAAAATACTGTACAGAGGGGTTACAATTACATGGGCAAGATAATGAGTACATTTCTTATCAAGCATTGTAGCCTCCTCCTTTGTTTCCCCTTCCCATCCCTTCCCATCCTCCCCTTGCCCCCACACCCAATCCTCCCCCCACCACCAAAGTTGTAAAGTTCGCTTTTCCACATAAGGACTTGTACATCTCATTGTTGCAATGGGTCCACCTGTATCCCTATTTAAAGAATTTGTTTTTTCCCTTCCCCTCTGAATCGTTATGGTGAATGCGGTGCCTTTCATCCTTCATGACAATTAATAACTGGTTTATTTTTACTTGTCTTTCATTTTACTTAAGCTAAATGAGTATTATTTTAAAAACGAAATTAGTAAAAGAAATACAGATAATAAGACAGCCTGGGAAGGCGGAAGTCTCCATCTCCGAAACTCAGCTGGAGATGTGGCTGAAGTCGATTGTGAGTCAATAAAGCAAGCTGAGCAAGTTCTAGGCCTAAATTCAATACTTGACATTGAGGGGGGGAAAGGATTTAGTAGGTTTTATTATGTGATTTTCATGCATGTACAGCCATATGTATGTATATATGGATGTATTGATGGATGAATGCATAAATAATATATATTTATATGTATATATAAAAATAATGTCTATGCTATTCACTCCATCACTCTCTTATTTCTCCCTATGCTAACTCTACCCTAAACAATCTGTCTTTTAAGATTACATATACTTTCTAATCTATATAGTTATGCATATTTTATAATTTAAGGTTATATGTCCTTTATAATGGCAAACAGGAACAGCACCGGTGTTTAATTCCCAACCATCTCAGACTTCTGAAATAAGACGTATCTCTTTAAAAAGATTACGGTTGACTCAACTCATAAAAGAAGGAAACAGATTAAGAAAAGATAGTTCAAAGAATTAAACCAACTTAATAGAAGTGGCTTATTAAAAGGAAGTCTATATGCTAATGTTAAGGCATTAAAGGCATTCTACCTTTAGCAAACTGTTAAATCCCCAGAGACAGAGGCAGAAGGTAAATGAAATCACTAATGTTCCTGCTTACCTGCCTGGTCTGCTTCAATGTTTAAATAATAAGCCTTACGACCTTAACGTATAGAACTCAGACCTCCTTTCTATTCCTCATTATGGCCTCAGTTGTCAGCAGGTAACAAGATCTAATCATTAATAAACAACCATGTGCTGAGAGCCCAGCAGAATTATAAATAAACATGCATACAGGGAGATTTTACAATTCAGTTTCAGAAATGAAACTTTTACATCCCCAGCATCCATTGTTCTTTTGCTTTGGAGTCATTTTCTTCATCTATCAGAGGGCCATAAGTTCCTAAAAAATAGGCACTACTTTGATGGTGAAGTGGAGGCACTGAGATTAGAGAAGAGCAGAGAGGGTAAGAAAAAGGAATGCCAATCTTGGATTATTATTTTCTGCCCTTCTTTTAAAATGAATTGCAGTGTTATCAGTTCCACCATGGCTATCTGTGTGTATTTTTTTATTTTTTATTATGAAAATACCATACAGAAGGGTTACAATTACATGAGTAAGGTAATGAGTACATTTCTTATCAAGCGTTGTTGCCTCCTCCTTTGTTTCTCCTTCCCATCCCTTCCTATTCCCATCCCCTTACCCCACCCCCACCCGGAGCCAAAGTTGTAAAGTTCGTTTTTCAACAGGATGTGCATTTCCCTACAAGGTACAGAAGGGATGTGTGTGTGTGTGTGTGTGTGTGTGTGTGTTAGTCCTTGGGCTTGAACGCAGGGTCGGTGTCCTGTTCCTCAGAGTTTTGCTCAAAGCTACAGGTCTACCACTTTAGCATAACTCCACTTCCAGAAAAGAGATTTTTTTGAGGCTTTCCTAGAGGAAAAATGAAACTGTCAAAAGAATTCCTAATGCTAAAAGATTAATATTATGACAATTACTTTGTAAAAGACATTAAGAAAGTATTCAAACAGCCTCTGCTGACTTTACATCTCTGTAAAATGCAGCCAAGCTGACATCTTACGGCCTGTCTGTGGGGAAGTGGGAGTTTCTTTGCTCCTATGTCTGGGGAAGGAATGTGTCAGCAGTTTCTTTCTCAGTTCTTACCTTCCAGAGTTTCCCAACTCTTTGCAATACAATCATGAATATTCCCTAAAAGCTGAAATTGGATAAACTGAGCTCCAACAGGCTACTCTAAAATGTATAAATGGATTTGGGTAAAAGAAATAATTGAGAAATGTTAAACAGCAAACCACTCTCCAATATCATCATTCTCAAACAGCAGAAAAAAAGAGCACTGATGGGTACAGTGGAGAGTCTGAATTAACTCACTGCCTCGTTATTAGATAGAATGCTGCCCATTAGGCAACTCACTCCACATCTCTCTAAACTCTGCTTCCTAGTATCTAGAATGGGAATAAAGCACCTTCGATTTTAAATGTTGGCCTAGTAACTTATCCAGTCAAAATTTGGCATCTTCTTCTGTAGGATGGAAAACATCATTCATACCTTACTTAGCTTGTCACAGAATTGTTGGCCAGAATGGTATATGATCTACCCATTTTAGGCAAAGGTTCTAACCAAAAAGACATACAGGTTTATACTTGAACTTAGTATCTGCCTTCCCAATACTTCAACTTTTCTTCAGTTGGTTCTGTAATGGAAACAGATGACTAACCCATTGCCAAGAACTCAGTCATTTACTCTTTATTCATCATTAACATTTAACATAGGCACACACATACCGGCAGTTTATTAATACATTAGAGCTTTGGGTCTGTGAATGTTTCTGCTTCAGCCACAAAGTGGAGATTTGGACATGTGACTCTTGAAAAAATTAAGTTTACCTTCTCCGAAAATAACATGCACTTAGTTAACAATTTTTCTAGAATGGTGTGAATTTAAATCTCAGTTTGTTCATGGTTATAGAGTCTACCTCAGAATTGAGAAGCAAGAGTCCTGGGTCTCATTCTATACCATATTTCTTTTGTCTCTGCTTTGTACTTCCCAAATTTCAGTTAATACCTCCTGAGGTATATTATTTTGCATTCTTTGTTTTGAGATAAGGTCTCACTGTGTAGATGAAACTGACTTCAAATTCACAATCCTCCTATTTCAGCCTCCTGAGAGCTCAGATTTTAGGTGTCTACCATGAAATCTGGTAGCTACCTAGGGGTTTTAGTATCACAGCTGATAGAATTTTGGCTAACATTGTCAGTTTCTTAAACTATAGTTGTTAAAAGTTTCAGTTGTCTACTCTTTGAGGTTCTCCTTGGCTACAAGAGATCAAATACAAAGTTTGTATTAGCTATTGCAGAAATTCATAAACTTAAAAGTGGCAAAGAAAGCTTGTTGCCCTGTGAGATATTTATAGGGATTCATTTTGCCTACTAGGGTAAGATTGCTTTTATAAGCACCTTTTTCGTTTTGTTTTGTTTTGTTGGTTTTGGGAGTGGAACTTGGCCTGGGCGCTGTTCCTCAGCAATTCAGCTCAAGGCTAGTGCTCTACCACTTGAGCCACAGCACCACTTCTGGCTTTTTTCTGCTTATGTGGTGCTGAGGAATCAAACCCAGGGCCTCATAAATGTGAGGCAAGCACTCTACCACTGATCCAACTTCCCAGCCCAACACCTTTGGTTTGAAAAATAGGAAAGAACTATATTTCAAGAAAAACCTCCCTGGAAGCATCTTCTCCATTGCTCAAATATCTCACGCCCAAGGCTGCCCAGGATAAGATAGAAGCTCTTTATTTGGGACAAAAGGTTTTCCTTGACCCAGGGTTACAAATGGATTTTTTTTAAACAAGTGAACAGTGCACAGAATTGTTGGGGGAAAAATCCCCCAATACAAAGGTTCTGTTTCTTACCTAAGAAAGAAGAAATTAGGAGTGTTCTTACAGAATCACAGGGTTTGTTTCTCCCTGATTGGTCCCCATCAGCTTTCAGCTTTTCTCTCCATTCCTATTCTTCCTATATAGTATCTTGATGGTTTGCTGGCTGTTTCTTGTACTAGACTGTAATACTTAAAGAAGCAATGCTAATTTAACTGTCCAATATGTTTGGTGCTCAGCATAATGAATAGCACATAGTGGGTACTCAATAAAGGCTTGTTGAAAGAGTGATTCCAAGCATTGATTCAGATACTTGCCAAAGATATGAAGGATCTTTCAACCCTAATGTGCGAATTTTTCAGTTTAAAGGGACAATTCTTGATATGCACTGTGTCTTATAATATGATTGTGCCTATCTCTTCTGAAATGTAATGCAGAATTAAATATTCTGCTTGAGATTTTTACTGCATTATGATGTTCAAATGCACCACAATAATAAATGTGCTCAAGAATACAAATCCAGTAATTAAGCTGGGTATGTTTCAAAACCAGCAATGTTTCTGAAAATATATTTTCCAGACAATAGACCTATGTTAGATTCTTCTTATTAATTTCCATTCTGTCTAGATAGCCTTCAGGAGCAGTAATTTTCCCCCCATTATGGCTCCTCTGCTTACTTTTTTATATTCCCTTAGACAGGTTGTTACTAACCATCCAATAAGATATTCTTCCTTTAAGATTTATGGGAGCAGAATAAAGTATATTGTAAGAAGATGCATTGCAAAATATATCCACCTAATAGTGTGCATATATATATATATATATATATATATATCTTTAAATGCAAACAGCTTCCAGAAGGAATATTACCTATTATGTAGTGAAACTTTTCAAGATAAAGCCCCAATGTTAAGAACTTATCTCCTTTTGGACTTCTTATAAGGTCCCTGCTGGGTTCCCACTATGCAAGTGTTTTGATTGAACATCTGGTTGTAAAGGTGCCATTCACCAATGAACAGAAAGATAGAAAACATCCTTAAATAATTTACTCCTGTTTTCTATTTACAGATGTTGCAGTCTGGCACATGCAATGTACGTTTGCATGACACACAGCAGTAGTGTTTGGAGGAATCTGTGCATATACCAGGGAACTATTACATAATTGATTAAAATTATCTTAGGGAACTGGCACAGCATGCCACTCAGCTTTGGCAATGGCCGAGCCAAGGACTGTGAGATGCATTTGAAAAAGCCAGAAATCTGATTTTGTTTAAACTAATTATCAAATATTGGTTTGAATACCTCCTCCATCACTCTGTCAAACATTCCTGTGCTCACGAATCATGGTATCTTATTAACTATGCAAGTTCCTTAGGTAAGTGAGAGAAATTCCAACTAAGCATGTTTTGCCTGAAAGTTTTCATTTTTTGATAAAGTTAAAAAAATGACTCTAAGTCCTGTACTCATGACATCTCATCTGCAAACATTTTATTAGTTCATCTCCATGCCAGGAAGGGAAAACATCCAGTTTTTCCCTAGATTATGGCCAAATTCTGCTTTTTGCATGAATAGTAATACCATTAATGAAAAATGTTCCTATTTATAAGATGATTTCTATGTTGCTTTGTATGTCTCTCCCCCACAGTATAACCCATGCTTTCACTGTATTTGATGATGGTATAATTTGTGGAGGGGAAGGGACAAAACAAATCATTTAACTAGGGATACAGGTGGACCATTGCAACACTGAGATGTACAAATCATTATGTCGCAAAATGAACATTACAACTTTGGTGAGGGGGGGAGGCTCGGGTGGGGGGAGGGAGGGAGTATGGGAAGGGATGGGAAGGGGAAACAAAGAGGAGGCAACAATTCTTGATAAGAAATGTACTTGTTATCTTTCCCATGTAATTGTAACTCCTCTGTACGGTATTTTCACAATAAAGAAAAAAAAGAAAAAAAGAAAAATGTTCCAATGTTCCAAAAATGTTCCAAACTGGTATTATTATTGGTATTTCAAGTTGGTACTATTAAAAAGTTTGTTGAATAAAATAACAGTTGACGTTTAGTAAATACTGTCTACCATGTGCTGTATACTTTGGCTTTATAATCACATTTTGCTTCAAAAATAACTTATAATGTTATTTAGTATTCTGATTAGTGTTATAATTTTATTATGAGGAAACTGTGCTTAAAAAGATTGACAACCATCATAGGGAGTAAGTAGCGATACTGACAAGGGCTGTTCCTCAGCCTACGTTTTTTTTTTCTTTTTTTCATTAAAAAAATTTTTTTTATTGTGAAAATACCGTACAGAGGGGTTACAATTACATGGGCAAGATAAGTACATTTCTTATCAAGCATTGTTGCCTCCTCCTTTGTTTCCCCTTCCCATCCCTTCCCATCCCCTCACCCTATCCTCGAATATGCAGAGCATTTTCTATGTGTCTGGATACACAACTCCCTAATGAATTAAGCTGCTAAAGTAGTCATAGTTGGGCCTACCAGAGGATGTAATGGAAGCATTCAGCAAGGCCCCATGTGCTAGGAACTTAATGGAGTCTGACTACAGTTTGTTACACTCACCTTCGGGTCAAACAGTAAATAATATACATAATGACAAACGATTGGATATGAAATCAATGCTGGAGTTTCATAACTGAATGAATGAAATCTAGAGTAAGACTGAGCTTGGGATAGTCACTGAGATGTAAACATAGGTAGTAACTTTCTACATTGGCATGTATCTTCATCACCATTTGCATTTCCTTAACATAATTATTCCTTCTCTGACTACTAAACATCAAGCTTTTTGTCTAGTGCATTTGTAATACAATGCCCTCTTCTCATGGATACTAGTCATACAGCTAGTGTTCAGAGGAAATGCTTCTAGTTACCCTCTTGTCCCTACTTTTGCCTTGTGGAGTAGTGCAGAACCAATCTGTTACATGAGAAAGGCCAGAGCCAGGACTGAGCACCACACTCTGTTGTTTCATGCAGTGAGCAAAATGATTCCAGTGGAAGATTTACTCAGAAGACTTCTACTAGAGAAGTCCATAGAATCTGGGGTACTTGAGGAAGAACACTTAAGCAGAGGCATACGAGAGGAACATCTCAACGACTATCAGATTGAATAGCATTCCAATTCAATCAATAAATATTTCTAATGTTAAATTACTATACCTGAGAAATGTGATCATAACCTGAAGTGGTGAATGGCAATCAAGATAGAAAACATTTTTGTCATATACTAACCCTATGCCAATGATAGAATGCTAACCCTCTCCTAACTGGGGGCTCAGGGGAAAAATATCTTTCCCAGACTCTAGCCAAGCTCTGCTTCATTCATTTCTAGCACTGATATTGTTGATAAAAAATTCCTAATTGCTATCACTACTATAAAATGAAATTACAGCCAATATTCTTTTACTATTTTGGGGAATTTGCTAGGCATTAGCACATTGAATCCTTGTAAAGCATTAGCACATTGTAAAACCTTGTAAAGCTATCTCATTAGTGTTCCAATCAGTTGATACTTTTTTGAATGTCAGCACCTTATATAAAGGTGTATTTTATTGGGACATTTGAAAAATCATCATTATCATCATTAAAATATTAGTAGTTTCAAAGAGGCTTTCAACTCAACATGTCAATTTATGTCTCTGACCCTAAGTACTGGCAATTAATACAAGACTAATCATTGGTCACAGATAATTCTGGTCTAGTAAAGGACAATAGGAAGATCTACTGAGTGTAGTCACTGAAGGCACTGAACTGATGAAGACTGCATTGTACCAGACTTTGGCATTAGCATTAGAATATCATGAAAAGATTTGAGCTATAGCATCAACTATTGAAGCTTCTGCTTATAGTTCAGTGCTCTAAGCATGAAACAGAATCACAACCATATTCCAATTTGGAGGTTAAATTTTCCTTCATACTTGGAAAGAAAGCTGAAATACTTAATAGATGGTACTGATGTCTGTCATAACTGTGAGTAGTTAGAAGATGACTATCAATTAACAGAGCAGTTAGAATGAGTGTAGTCAGCACTGAGGTTTAGAAGGAAGTCTTTTCAAAGAAGTACCTTTCCAGACATAGAATAGTCAAAGAAGAATTCTAAGAAAAACTGGCACATACACATTATGAGAACAAATGCAGTTGAATGAACAAGGAATTGGGAGCCTAACTGGCATAAAGGTAGATCTAAACCTTTAAAAAAGGCTAAAGACAAAGCCCTTTGGGCTTTAAAAAGAGCAAGGTAACAATATTGGGAAGTGAAAAATAGCAAGGCAACAATATTGGGAAAAGGAGTGATTTGTAAACTGAAGAAATAAACTTTGCTCAGTCCATACAAAGCTTGGTCAACCATTTAGTCACAAAAACAGTACTAGACCATTTGTGGCCTTTATAAAGTCCCTTGGTTGTAGTGTGAGTTGTAGATTGTGGTAGGTAGTGACCATATCTTATTTGCAAGGGATTTCTCATAGCTAACATTTCAACAGTAATAAGTATTATTACCTTTTCAACAACGCAGGAGCTGAAGGTAAGCTCCTTCACAAAGACCCCAGTATTATTAAATAGATGCTTTAAAAAGAACAAGAGAGTCAAAATCCAAAATGTGCCTGATATGGAAGTCTATGCTCTGCCCACATTAGAAAGATGTTGTCTCCTGGACACTCGAATATGGAGCCAATAGAACTAAAGCTCTGGAAATGCTTCCTTAATTAAGAACTCACAAAATAACCTCGATAGCCAAAGTGTGGTTTTAACTCTCAGGGGAAGTCAGCATATGTAGTATTTATACTTTCACCCAGGGTAAATGGGGCAGCTTTGAGAGGGACAAGATGACCACCCAAATGCTTCAGCTTCTGCAGGTCACTCAGGAAGGATATCAAAGGTGTTTTTGTGAGAGGAGTGCTAAGGGGAAAATGAGGCTGAAATGGGAAGTGCTTCAAGTGAACAGAGATATTTCCCCCCTGGTCAGAAGTGTCCGTCCAATCTAAGAACTAAAGGCCACCCTGAATTAGTCTTGCCTCTCATATCTCAAAATAGAAAAAAGCTCAGACAACTGCAAACAGTACGATTTGACAAGCCAGTGAGGATGATTGCTCACTTTTCAGCGTCCCTTGGCTCCACAATCGAAGGCGATAGAACTAGAAGTGATTTCCATATAACACATGGCAATCCTGTCTGAGAGTGATTTACTAAATTGTTGCTCATGGGCGTGTTATTTGATCAAATACATAGTCCAAGACTGTCTTTCATTCGGAACTCCAGTTGCCTTTGAATCAAAGTACTCGTTTTCAATTTTTGCAATTGCCTCTGTACTTTCCCTGGTGCTGACCAACAGCCCCAGTTAATCATGTTGGCAGCTCCTACTGTCTGATCAGTTATTTATCACATCTTAAAATAACAACTGAGCATGCATTTCTTTGATAAGATTTGTGGCGGCTGTAACAGAAATTAAAATGTACACTGTAATTCATTAGTGGATGCTGAAAGTTTGCAATGCATTTAAAATTTTGAATTGAAAAGAGTTTATTGTGAGTAATATTTTTATTTGTTTAAAGAGAAGGAATATGCAGGATGCTTGCATTTAATAATATTCATATCATTAGCTTCTTTGGCACAGGGATTATGTGATTCACTGTTCATATGGAGACACTCAGGGGGTATGAATGGCAAAATGAATGACTAATTTTTAATATTAGAAATAATAATAATAATTTTGTATTTCTATATAATTCAATGAACTATTTCCTGAAGTGAATAATCTCATTTTTAAACTCAATTGAATAGTTCAAATATTGTAGGAGATATACAGACTTTGTTTCACTATTTTCACCTAGGAGAATCTTTATACCTGGTAACTAATAAAAAGGAATTCGAATATACATTATTTCATGGCACTTGGAATGACTGCCAGCCTTGCTTTAAGTACAAAGATTTAAGGAAAATTGTGAAATAGAATAGCAGTCCTCTTTTGCCCACAGAACCTCTTACTCACACATCCTTTCCCACGTTGGGGACCCCCAGTGAAACCTGTGTGAGACCCTGAAGCCTTCGTGTATCTCTGATAATCCTCTCCTCACATTTTTCAAAAGGAATCCGAGAAGTGCTATCCTACAATACTGTAGCTTAATAGCGACCCCTTTTGGGAGAAGTTGTATCACAGCTCGGTTCACAATCTGGGCAGTCTACTGGTTTCCTGCCTTTCACAATACAAGAAGCTCAAAAGAACCAGCAAATATGGCCTAGGACTGGCCCAGCTTGCTTTCCTGTTCCTACACTGCACCAGCTCTGTGCTATCTCAAATTGGACCCTGTGATTTGAATCCAGATCATCCTAAATTCAGACATGCTATCACAACCTTAATAGGTCATAATCACCCAAGTCATTATTAGTGAATAATTAATATTAATATTCCTTTCTCTGACCTCCAAAGTAGTATCTCTTATATTAGCCATCAAAAGATAGTGTGTTTATTCAGTATCTGCTTAAGATTTATGTTTCTGATCTATTTATCACAGGCAATATTTCTTCAATGTAGGTAATACAACTATGTCTAAGACAGATCTAAAAGCTTTTCACACCTTTCCAATCTGTGCTCTGTGCTCCTTGTGCATTACTCAAACTTCCAAAGTTCCAATTTCAAATCCTACAGTGTTTACACTGTAAATGAAAGTGACAACCACACATTGCATTGAGCCTGAATTCAAGATTTGGTCCCTCTAGTCTAAGCTTATCATTGTTGGCCCTCAATTGTCCAAAAAGAGACATGAAAAAATATTCCTCTTTCTATTTTTCTGAAGTTGGAACTCTTACTCAATCATTGAACATCTAGAGTTCAATCTACCATACAGGGGAAAAATAGATATCTACCTATCAGCCCTTTTCTTTGCCAAAATCTCTAAATCCAAATGTCAGCTTTCTTTTACTCTTTATGTCTCTCCCTCACATCCCTTGAATATAGAAGTCACTGTAAATTCATACGCAGATCATGAAATATGCACCATATACATATGATGAGAGTAATGGACAATTAAGGACAACTAGATGATACTAATTTACCTCACATTTGAAGTTTAAACAGAAAAGCCTTAAAATACAGTTTCGTTTTGGTTGGTCGTGGGACTTGAACTCTGGGCTTGGGCGCTATCCCTGTGCTCTTCAGCTCAAGGCAAGTGTTCTACCGCTTGAGCCATAGCGCCACTTCCAGTTTTCTAGTGGTTTTATTGGAGATAAGAGTCTCACGGATTTTCCTGCCCAGACTGGCTTTGAACCGTGATCCTCAGATCTTAGCCTCCTGAGTAGCTAGGATTACAGGCGTGAGCCATCAGTGCCTGGCTTAAAATAGTTTTTTATCACAAAAAATTGTATTGCAAAGCAGTTTTCAATGATGATACATTCGGTGAAAAGTGATTGCCACACATGACAATAATGATGAATTTACAAAATATGCATAAAATCACATTTACAATGGGAACATATCATCTAATGACATATGTGATTAGGACAGAATAATGAATCCCTCAGTAGAACACGCTGGGCAACAAATCTCTGGATTACATTTCATATAATATTTATATTGTCCCCTTCAGCACATGTAAATTTGTTATTCCTATTTTGTGTTTTGGTAGACTATTGAAAAAATCCAAGAATTTATCAGTTCATCGAGAGGAATTTTACTGAACTCAGAGATGGAAATAATTGCCATTACATTGTGACCCTTTATAACTCTAAGGGTGTCCCCATTGCTTTTACTACTACTTTAACTTCTCCATTGTCTAGCATTTGTTCAGTCAAGAAAAGGAAATCAGGTGCTTTCAAAATAGGAAAACATAACCATAGTTCTTTATCCTAATATTTTGTTTGACAGAGTTCTAACAAATGTGAAATTATATCACCCAAGATCTACCTGTCCACATATTCATTGGTTACACCAAGTAGGAGTGTATCCTCATACCTAAATTACAATGCACACAGATCTCAATGACTCAATATAGAGTACTGATTTAATAATCTTACATGTTACCTCAGAGAATTTTGTCTAGTAAGGACACAACCAATTTCCTTCTTTGCCAACTGAAAATTCATTGTTTCTTTCTTTACTTTGTAGGATATAAGATTTAGAAAAAAAGCTATCCTTAAGTAGTTATACAAAGGGGTTTCAGTTCAACATATCAGTTTATTAATACAGTGGCTTTTGATCAATGTCTGGGACATTAGTTTTATATCTAATTCAGCCATTTAGAACGGGTCTTTACTTGTTCTTTGAAAAGTTGAATAAAATAATTGATATGTAAACTTGAGGATGACATTTTTAACTTTTAAAGTAATATATTATGGTGGTTTCAGAGACTTTTCTATCCAGAAACTTAGAAGTGCCAACTAAACTGAGCAACTTGAAGACAGCACTAATCACAGACACATCTCTGCTCGATTCGCAGAGTGTATCTTAAGGGGCAATAGAGAACCTTAATTTTTCTGACTTTCTGTGTCTCTGGATTTAGTTTTTGCTCTTTTCTGAGTATTTTTGTTTCTGACTTGAACATGGCCTCCTGGCTATTTTCTATTGAGATCCCTTTTAGATTGTGATAGAGATTTATTTTCTTTTTGATGACAATAAAAAATTTGATATGGTGCTTATGTTTGTATTTGTATTGGTCCTGAACTCAATTCAAGTAAGAACTGTGTGCCCACTGGGAAAGGTATGTATCTGTATTAGCCAGATTAATAAGTTTATGCATTATTTTAGCTTTAATTTTAGAATTGAAACTAAGAACTATACCTACAAATAAGCAAAATACAGACTGGAGGTATGCTTTCAGTGGTAGAAAATCAGCTGAGTGAAAGGTGAAGATCCTGAGCTTAAGCCTCACTTGGGCAGAAAATCAAACAAAACAAACTCCCTCAAAACAAAGGAAAAAAAGACCTAGAGTTGGAATAAAAATACGTGGATCCAGTTTTGAGCTATTTTCTTGCTACTGAGCTGGAGAATGTCAGATAACATCTGAGTTTTGCATATCTTGTATTCTGTAAAAGTATATTTTGTATCTGCCTTTTTCAACTCAGAAAATTGTTCATAAGGCCTCACTAAACAGTTCATGTAAAAATCTCTCTAAATTATTTATCATCTAAATACTCTACAGGATTGACAGGTAGGAATTTTTTAACCAAACCCTGGAGTCACAAAAGATGTTAAACATGGAACATATTTATCAGCTGGCATATTAGAATTATTCCAGATACAGTATGAGTTTGATACTAGACATATAAGGAAGCACAAAATTGCATTTAAGGAAATTGCCATCTAGATCTGAAGGACAGTGTTTTCCTGGGCAATTGTGTTATAACCAAGTATCATAGGGAAGATAGATTAAACTCTAGAAATTTATTATTACAATAGGGACCCAAGCTTTCATTTCGCCTAAGGCCTCTTTTTGTCCTATTGATGGACAGAGTCATTGTTTCCCTACATGGATAGACTCTGTAATACATCTTAACATGGTTATTTTTTTTGTTGGTGCACAACCTAGGTTTCTGATCATGAAACCAAATTTTCTCTTCCTATGAATAAAATAGAATGAAGGGAATCTCCTATTACTCCTCTTACTATTTCATAAGTCCCATTTCCAAACAAGTCCCAATCCAGAGGTACAACAACATGTTGAGGAAAAGTGATTTTTAATTTATATAAGGTAAAAGCAAAAGTGCTTATGACCAGGAAGAGTCAGAAAATTACACATTAAAGATTATGAAAAGTACAATTATCCAGGGCAAAGGAAATGTATGAAAAGTCTTGGAAGAAAGCGATCTCTGGTGAGCTTTAGATTAAAGAGGACTAAATGAGCAAATACTTACATAGAAAGAACATGTGACAATTTAATAGAAACAAAAATACAGGTAATGTGCTTACGCCATATTTTCCCTTCCTGTCACACTTCCAAATAATGAAAATAACATCCACTTCTATAGGAAAAATTTCATGCTGCAAAATTATTTCCACTGGTTTTCATTTGAATTAATTGTAATCTTCTAATGATAATCTATATTGCATTGTTTTTATAACCTGGATACATTGAATCCCAGACAATTTCTTGTTATGGCATTGTCTTGCTCTGGCAATGTAACTTTTAAAATGACACAGGAGTTTCATTTTTGGTTGATCTCTGACAATTTAATGCATACTGGTCTGGATGTTACATGACATGCTTTGGAGAAACCAAGACATATTAGAGGTGTAAGAAGTGTTTTAGAATGGGGGACAGATCAAACATGTGTTACTCAGGTAAGTCATAAAAACATTAGTCCTTACTATCATTGTGTGTAATAAATTGCAACTGAGAAAGTTTTCTTCATGCCTTTCCTTGAATCCAGAGAACCCAAGTCATTTTTGAAGAAGTTATTCCTGTCAACCTCCAGGTGTTTAGATAGAGTTTAATCAACACACTGAACAGGGTGCATACTTTAAGGTATAAAGTCATTTGATGTGATTTGAGTTTCCATATTTTATCAACATGCTACATACTTTATTTATATTCTGTACCAAAGATGCATTATAAATTCTTTTCTCAATGACAAGTAAGAGTCTGCACAAATTCAGCACTTGAAATACGTTGCTACCATAAAAACATGAGGACATGATCAGATAGCTGGAATAAAACATTACTTAAAGTGTTATTTAAAATGTCATGATATCCAAATGTCACAGGGGTCTGCTAGCAGGAAAAAAAACTTACAATGATGGAATTAAACAGAATTAATTTCATTTCAGTTTATCTGGCCATACTTGTCACTGGAGAATGTTTGTAAAGGGCATACTAAAATATGAATTTTTGAAAACCAACTATATTCCTAGTAAGATATGAAATAAATAAGTAAATAAATAAAGTAAAGACTGATACCTATGTGCTAAAAAGTCCATGAGAATGATATATGTAAAAGCCAATTCTAGTATATATGTATAGATTAAACTATTAAGGTGATTGAAAGCTAAATTATCTTTGTCTCCCACAAAAGCACACTATCGGCAGATATTTTCCAAAGTGACTTACATTAATTTAATGTGCAATGTACCACCATAACAACATGATTCATATGCTTAGTGAACATATTTAATTCTAAGATGTGGGAAAAGTGAAAGATTTCCTGAGGACGAGAATCCTTTTATGTAGGTTCTATTTCATCTTTGTGTTATTACTTTGCAGAGACATATCATGTACCCCAGAACTAATATTAAATTATTAGTAGCTACCATTTACTAAACTGATATAATTGCCAGACTGTCTAGGTGTTGTGCTCTTTTGCCAAATCTTTGTATGTCAGTTATGTCTCTAGTTGATCAGGCCAAAACTTAGGACTCATTCTTGAGTCTTCTTACCCACACTCTCATAATGAATTGATTAGCAAGTCATTTGGGTTCTTCAACAGCATTCCCATCCCTACAATCTCCCTTTTCAATGTGGCTTCTCTAGTGTAAATATCTATCATCACTCACCTGGACCAACTTAATAACTTCCTATATGATCTTTTGGTGTTTTATTTTTTCCATTCTTCACCAAACAGTAGCTAGAAGAATTTTTCCCATAATACAGGTCATATCATGGTACTTCTTGGCTTAAAACCTGGTATCTCCCCATTCATACAAAACATTTTGAAAAAAAAAGGCTAGTAAAACCATAGCCTAGAAGACTCCTCAAAGTCTGCTCCTATATAACTAAACCCTCTTCAGTTGTCAAGTTCTTCATTCCACTTCAGTTCCATTGATGTTCGTGATGTACCTTCTCCTCTGTCTTCTCATCTTGCTGCTGAGCAACTCATTCCTAGCCGTCTTTTGACTTTCAAAGTCACCATCTCAGAGAGGCAGTGGCAAAAACAGCATCTCCAACAGGTTCTACCTTATAGCATCAGCTTGATTATTAAATTTATACAAAATATCATCGAAGTATCAAATATGAAAGTGTAGAGGAGATTTATGGCTACCTATAATCTTCATCAGCACCCTCAGTGTCAAGTCAAATAATGATGTACAGTCAGTTTATGACTGTCTTGAAAACATAATTTCAGAGCAATGCATCCAGATGATCCTCCCCTTCTAAACAGAATCTATGCTCCAATATCTATGCAAAATCCTGGATGTGTAATGGAATATCCTTAAATATTATTCTCTAACTCACTTGTTTATTTATGTCTGGCTGTCACAGTGTAATGTAAACTTCCTAAGATTTTCAACATAAATAAAATACAGTGCATTGATTGTTCAATATCAGTGAAGTAAATAAATATGATCAACTACACAGATGTGGCTAGAACTATATCAATAGAATATGAAATCCATGATCCTGGTTTTGATTTTTGCCCCTTGCACCCCATGTTAATTGATTAACCCTAATTCATTTGTTCAAAACTTTTTTCATGTTTCTTTTTCAATGCTAACACATATTAATTGTAAAAAGTAAGAGGCTTCATTTCTTCACATGCATATAATGTGTCTTGATTGTATTCACTCCCTTTGTTACGTAATGAGCAATCATTTTAAATATTTGGACATGCTCACTGAATGGGGCTGAAGGAAGTGGTGTTGTCGCTCAAGTGGAAGAGTGCTAGCCTTGAACTTGAAGAACTGAGGGATAGCACCCAGGCCCAGCCTTCAAGCCCCACGACCAACAACAACAAAAAAGAACAAAGTGCACAGCACTGAAGGATTCATAGATTTCTCACAATTAAGTTGTAGGAAACAAAAAATAAATAAATAAATAAATACAACAAATAAATACCATAATAATTATGTGTGTCACGTGAAAGCAAATAAATAAGAATGGGGGAAAGAGAAGACATGATGGAAAGGTGGTGATATTAAATACAACACACATGCTATGTGACATTGTAGCCAGAGCTAATGGATTCAAACAACAATTACAACCATCGGCACAGGCTCATGTAGAACTAGTAGTGTGCTTGGATCTTAATTACATCGTAGAGAACCAGAAAGGCGACTAAAAGTTCTCTATATAGTGGAAAGTGAGTCATAACTTTCTCAAGGGATTTAAATATAACTAAGGATATTTGAAAGAATCTTAGCATTCTTGGAGTAACATCCATGTGTGTTAGATTGATGGGTATTGTTTCACTTCATGCTATAATGTGTTAGGTTATATGTGAGCACAAAAAGCTTAATGTGTTAAGTTATATGTAAGCACAAAAAAAACAGACACTAAGGACAAGGAGGGAATATGGTTAAATTTATAAACATGTATCTTAGTTTAACAGAAAAATTAACATTGTCTCTTCATGCCAGAGGCTCAAACCTATAATCTTAGCTACTCAAGGGGCTGAGATGTGAGGTTTGTGGTTCAAAGCCAGCATGGACAGGAAAATCCATGAGAATCTTCTCTGCAAAGAAAGCTAGAAGTGGAGCTGTGGATCAAGTGATTGATCACAAGTCTTGAGAAAAATAAAACAGAAAGCTCAGGAACAGTGCTCAGGCTCTGAGTTCAAGCCCAGAATGGGCAAAAAACTTACATACATGCATATGTATGTGTGTGTGTATGTATGCATATGTATATATACAAATGTATCTATATATGCAGAGAATATTGCTACCAATATCCTGTTATTTATATTAGCATCATTATTTACATCTCATTTAATCATCATAGCATCATTTTGAAGACCTATTATTTCTTCCATTTACCAAATGAGAAAGTATAGAAAGATTGAATTGAGCTAATCTCTCTAGTAAAACCGAACTAATGATTTCACTCCATTACACTTCCCAATTAAGTTGTCATTCATTTGTGAGTACAGCAATTAGGCAAAGGTTCTGAGACAGGCCCTTTACCTTTCTTCACATTTACTAGGGTGAAAACAAATGTGCTACCTTCTTTGACACCTCTATAAAGACTATATGGATTTCCCAAATCTAACTCTCTAGGCAAATTATTTGAATTGTTTAGGAATTTATGATACATAGCTCCAGTACCATGAAAATTTAAAAAAATAAGAAAATGAATTCTTAGTTAATTGGATGCTAACTGTAGTAAAGACCTAATACTACAAAACAAGTGAAGTTTAAAGAGAAACCTTAGAAATTTTGGGAATGGCAAATCCCTTTTAAACAATTATCAATCAAGTCCAGGAATGGAAAGATTGTATGTGCTTCTTTAGTTTCAGTATCATATTCAGCTGCTGGATTCAGTAATAATAAGAAGCCCAGAAGATGTTCTAGCAAGTTAAAGGAAGCCACAGACGCACTAAAGTAGAAATTTGGAATCTCCCTCTCATTCTCCCTGACGATAAATATAAAGATTTTAGACATTTAAAATTCTCCAATCTGATTTACCTCAATAATTTTATCCTTCTCATGCTTTCTTGTTTCCAATCATTATAAGTCAATTTATCTCCCAAAAGTAAAATCTGAAAAAATGCAAACCCATACATAGCATAATATATAATTACGTTATATAGTGTATGTTATATAGTGTATGTTATATAGTGTATACTATATAATATATACAACATGTGTTATATATTATATGTTATATAATATATATACAATATATAATTTCAAGGCAGCTTAGAGCTGATGTGATTTTTTGTCCCCTATTTTTATGTTGCTCAGAAAAAAGCTGCAGATCAATGCAGTGCCTTTTTGCCACCTAGTGGGAAACTTAATTTTGCCATTCATTTCTCCTGTTTTCTTAGAAATGATGAGAATCTATGCAAGCCTAAGTAAAAACCAGGAAGATTGTATGTATTCTTTCAACACAGCATATCAGAAAGACAATGAATGGTCCAGAAAAAAATGACCTGGCAGAGTTACAAGTACATGAGAAATATTCTCCCTCTCTGTTCTCAAGTCCAGTATTCTTTAATAACACTGAACTATCATTTTTTATACATTCATCTTTTGGACTGAACCCCATCAGATCAATACTATTTGTAAAATCTTAATCTGAAGCACATAGCCATAATAAGTTAGTTATATCCAAATTCAATGTGCTTATGGACTTCAAAGTCCTTTGAAAAGAAGAAAGAAAGTCAAAGCTAAAATGCCCAGCAATTAAAAATCTGCATCAATAATAATAAGAGGTGCAATTTAATGAAGTATGATGTATAGGATGCAATGTGATAATATATTGAAATGCTGAGCACAGTGGTTTTCCCATAGTTAGGACTCAATACACCAAAATTATTTAGTGCCACACACTGGGTGAATTATCTCTCATACCACTGTGCTTTATTCTAACTACTGCCTTCAAACCAACAATTATTTTCCCCATTTTATACTTGAGGAACTGAGAACCAGAAAGGTCCACTGGCAAATGGAGAGATTAGAAAATGACTGTTTGTATGTCTAGAGCTAAATCTATTTTACTACTTATGATATTATTCTCTGGTAAAAATAATAAACAAAGTAAGAAAATTTTTGTTCTCCTGTTTTCCTAATATATGACTTCATGAAATGCTATCAACCTTTAATGTAAGACTATAGTTTTCTATTGCAATGACTATACTACTTTAGAACAAAAAAGCAATAAGAAATAATCTTAACCAGAGTGTCTGTGAACAGATCAATAAAGATTTTAACATAGTGAAAGTTCCATTGTTGCAGAGGAATGGCTAATAGATTAGATGCCATTCACAGCAATGAGATATAGACATGATTGTCTGTCCACCATGGATTAATGGAAGAAAGTTAACACAGTGGAGTCATTGCTGGTATGCTTTCATAGCACATGAAGAACCATATGGTAAAATCATTATAAACATGGACTCTAGATCCAGATAGACTGGTTTGGAATGACAACTATGTCATTTACTAACTCAGTGACTATCTGTATTCACTTAACTCAAATAGTTCAACTTATTCATCTTTAAAAGTAGAAAAAAGTGAAGTAAAATTATGGTGGTCTCTTAGGCCAATAAAATGAGCTACTTGAGAATATAGAAAGGAATTATACCACAGGATCAACCCTTGGAGAACAAAAGTTAATGAAAATGTATTTCAGAGAACAAGCTCATGTTAAATCCCAGCTACTTGGGAGGTAGAGATAAGAGGATCACAGTCCAACACCAGCCACATTAAAAAATGAGTCCCTTTGTGAAAAATTCACTAAAGAAAAAGAGCTGGGATGTGTGGCTCAAGTAATAGAGTTCTTGTGAAATATGTGCAAGGCCCTGGATTTAAACTCCAATACCATCTACAAGAAAAAAAATAAAATTATTTCAACATATCCAATTGGGATATTGAAAAGACTAAATGAGTAACTTATTATAATGTCCTTATGATGGATGAATATTAAGTGGTAATAAATCATTGATATGATAAATAAGTCATGTTTTTCATCAGTGGCACCGCATATGTAATCAATTGTTTTAGTCATTGTGGGTAAACTGAGATAGCTCACTAGATTCAAAATGAAATACAGGTAAAGTGCAGGAGGAAGTTTTATTGTGAGATTTGTCCCAGAAAAAAAAGAGAGAATACTCCATGTCTGATTGTATGTCAGCATGGTGATGCAAGGAGAAGGAAATTTAGACCTCCTGATCCTCAACACTCCATAGGTCCTAGATAGAGACTATCACAGGTATTTGTATTTTAAGAAGTTAACATTAATTTGCATAATAGAAGAATGGTAACATAAAAGTAGAAGGATATTGGGAAAAGGATATGAGACAGAACATTTAGAAAGAGTAGAAGCAAAGAAAGTATGTAGAATTGACTACAAAGGATATACAAATGATGTTGCTTGGTAAAATTCATCCCTCATTTTCATTTCCCTACTAAACTTTAATGAATTTCTATGTTTTTAATCATGATTTCCTGTAAAGACATTGCTTTAAATGCAGAGGTGTTTTTTCTGAGGTCCAGTGGATGCTAGGGAAAAGAAGACAACAAAGGAATAAGAAAGTGCACAAAGATAAGAACTAAAGATCAAGTGACTGTGGGGATAGACATTGCCATAGCTGGGAAGCTAGGTAGGCATATGCAAAGAAACTAATTGGAAATAATTAATTGTTACTACTTCTGTCTTAATTCCTTCCTTCCTTCCTTCTTTCCTTCCTTCCTTCCTTCCTTACTCTCTTCCTTCTTTCCTTTCCCTCCCTCCACTCCTCCTCCTCCTCCTCTTCCTCCTCCTCCTCCTCCTCCTCCTCCTCCTTCCTCTTCTTTCTCTCCTATGTGGGGTGCTGGGCATTAAACCTATGACATCATGCATGTTAGGCAAGCATTCCTGCTCCCCCATGCTGCTGACTTAGTTTCAACTGTTTTAAAGATGTTTTGAAGCTAATAAAAATTTCAAAGCATGATTTAATTGTATTATTCATTTTATTCCATATTGATGAAGGACTATACTTGAATATATCTATGGGGTGCAAAGTAGTGTTATGATTTGTTTATAAATGTGAAATAACCTAACTGACATGTGATCACCTCAAATCTTTCATATTTTGATGATGAAAGCACTTGAATTTACTGTCTTGGAGATACTGAAATGCACTCTGCTCAGTTATTGGCTATATTCAATAAAAGTCTATGCACAATAGACTTATAAAAATAAACTTACTGCTATTGATTGTCTATATTTTTGTCATCTCAACATTCTCCTCATTTTCCATCCTTTGATAATCAGCATTTGTGCATTTGTACTAATTCATTCATTGAATGACTATAACCAGAAAGACATGTAGAGTTCTTTTATAAGACTATAAATGGTGATATGGTATCATAGAGGATCAAGATTATAGACTGAAGGGTATGTAAATCAAAGAACACAAAGGTCATCACACCTCAGTCAGAATAAACATGAACAAGAAAACAAATAATAAACACTGGCACGAATGAGAAAGAACACACTGTTGGTGGAGCTGTAAATTGGTCCTGCCTCTCTAGAAGTCAGTATGGCTGTTCTTCAAGAAAGTAAAAATGGAACTACAATAAACACAAGGCCTCTTGAATGTTAGGCACACAATTGACAAAGCAGCTAACCTCCTAATTGAGATGGAAATACAAGTTGAATGATCATTGGTCTAGAATTCATTAGTTCTTGTATTGAGGACAACTAAGCGTCTGGATCCATGTCAGGTGCATAATGTAAGACCTCTTGACTAACTAAATAACTAACATGGCCAAGAATCTATCATTATCTCCCTGGGGTAGAAAGCATATCAGTTGTATACCCAGGGTTTCTTCTTACATTCTGTACTGCAAACCAAATGTTTTCTTGAAAGAGAGGTAGGTAATTT
>NW_012267262.1:3180096-3195352 GCF_000151885.1 Dipodomys ordii
ACACACACACACACACACACACACACACACACACAGAGTGATCTCAAAAGCTTCCATTAAGTCTTACTTCTTAAAATGTTTCTATTACCAATAGCAGCAAGCTGAAGATTAAGTCTTTAGTACAAGAGACTGTCAGGACCAATGTCTTCGCATTGTTACATTGTTTTTTACCTTGCACAGTCCTTGGGCCACATTTTCAAAATCACTATTCCATTGTACATTGATTAATCACAATGAGATGAATCAAGTAATAGAATCATTCATAGTTTTCTAGTAAAGTGCAGGCAGAAAGCAGGAGGCTCTTCTACCTTGGAGGAGCTCATCTGATGGAGGCATGTGATGAAACACAGCAGAGAGAAAATCCTGGGCAAAGGCAACAGGAATGAAAAAGAATGTAGTATATTAGAACAATGGGGAGAAACTCAGAGTACAAACAGTCAAAAATAAGACTGGCAAGATAGATTTGGGATTAAGGAAAAATTATATGTATGCCATGCTTAAGAAATATTGAAGATTCTAAGTAACATGTACAGACTAACTAGAACGGTGGTAAATGTGACATGGTGAGTGGGACAGTATTATAAATGTCAGCAAAGTGACAGGAAGTGACCCGCTTAGGTTTTTAGCACTCATCCATAGAATTAGAGGAATGCAATCACTCAGTAGACTGAGCAAACTTATTGAACTAACTGAAGATCCTAAGTTAATGAGTGTTGCTCATTTATCTCAGCTAATAATAAATAGCATATGCAATTGTTGTTAGTATTGTCACTGTGAAATTTATATTTTAGATGCAACTCTAGGGACAGAGGAGAAAGGGAGAGTGGGAAATGAGAGCTAGCAGGAGGTTAGCAATCCACCAGGTGAGAGGTGAGGGGGCTGTCTAAAATGTTGCCACTGTGGTACTGAGGCTACACCAAGAAAAGCTGAGCCTCAGAGATGCTATGCTGAGCATACTGAGATACCTGGCTTTGGTGACACATTAAATAGGAGAGGGACAACAGGGCTCATTAAATTGTTTTTACTTGGACTAATTGGTAACCTAGTGAACCCATCAAACAAGGCTGAACTAAAGCAAGATTGTTGATTTGGTCTCACTATGTTGTATAAAATAGGTAAAGGGAAACAAATTTAAATTGTGACATCCAGAGAAGCACTGGGCAGTGAGACAATGCTTCCTAGCCTGAGAGGTTACAATTGGTGTTAAATAGAAGAAATAGTTAATAGGACAAGGCTATACAAAGGAGGTGCTGTATGAATGACTCCTCACAGTGAATATGCTAGTCATCCTGGGAGTTTTGTGCTGGTGGATGCATCAACCATTCATCCAGCAGCCAGGACTAGGTCTCTGCTTTATTCCCACCAACCTATGCTTCCCTAAGCCTTGTCAGCCCTACACAGGTAAGACACTGTGATCTGATCTATTTCTTCCTCACCAGATTCACTGATAATCTTAGTTATGAACTAAATTTGTGAACAAACTCATGTGCAGTCTCTGCCTTCCATTTTATTTACCTACTTTCTATTATGACTTTGTTTTTGAATCAGCATGCATTTGTAATATGAGGAGGTTTCCTTGTGGTATTTCCCTACATACACATATGGTCCTTTGCACAAATTCACCTCTTCCACCACAACCCCATTCCACCACTGTCTCTTCCCCTTTCTTCAAACAGCATTCATACATTTCCTTACGCTCTGTTCACACAGACATTCACACACACACACACACACACACACACACACACACACACACAAGTAACATTCTTCAATCCTCTTCATCTCCTCTCAGGTATCCCATTCTTTCCTTCTCCCCTTTCTTTTGATTCTCTCCAAGACAGTCTCTTTTTTTGTGATCTAGTCTCATTACCTTTAGTATCATCATCATCATCATCATCATCATTTTAGGTTTATAATCCAGAAATGAGCAAAGATATACTAATTTTATTTTGTGAGTTTCATTTATCCTGCTCATCATATTGATTACCAATGTCTTCCATTTGTGTGCAAATGATCTAATTTCATTTTTATTTATGGCTGAGTAATATTTCATTATATATATATATATAATATATTCTGTGAAGAGTGAGAATCATTCCTTTGATCCAAACTGTGATAGTTTTAAGTTAAAGAGGGATGCAAAATCATAACTATCCAAGACAAAGCAAGATGTTTACAATTACCTTAACTACCACAGTAACATTTACAAGATTTAAGTCTACTTTTCTGCGTAAATATGCACCAATAGCCTTTTATAGTTTCATGATCAGATTAAATTTCTTAGTTCTAAGGCCATGCAATTTTATTATATGCCTATTCCCTCTCTTGGGTACCATCATGATCTCCTCTTCTCTGTCTGTTTCACATTGTCACTGGTGACACCCCAACTCTATCATTCTTCTAACTCTCCATTCTTTCTTCCCTCAGTCTTGTCTCAACTTCTTTTTTTGGGAAGGGGGGCAGTTGTGGGGCCAGAACTCTGGGCCTGGGCGCTGTCCTTCAGCTCTTCAGCTCAAGGCTAGCACTCTACCACTTGAGCCACAGCGCCACTTTCAGCTTTTTTCTTTTTGCTTATGTGGTGCTGAGGAATCAAACCCAGGGCCTTATGCATGCAAGGCAAGTGCTCTACCACTGAGCCACCTTCCCATCCCAGTTTTGTCTCAACTTCTATACACTGGCCACTTCTTTTCACTTTCTGAATAAAATTATTTCAAGAGTCCTGTCTTCCAGGAAGACTTATATGATACACTAGACCTGGTACAGACTTTTATGTTCTTATAGCATCCTGGTATTACCATTTATTATAACATTTGCAGTGATATATGATAATTTGTTTTGTCCCTGTTGCTTTTAATATGGTAACAGAAGAGGACTCCAAGGAAAAGACTTTTGTTTTTATAGATCTTAATCCCAAACTTACCAAAGTATCTTGTATGTGTTCAAAGTTTAAAAGTGCAAAAATAATATCTCAGTTGAGCATTTATGGGTTAAGAATCACATTAAAGTCTGGCACCAGTGGCTCATGCCTGTAATCCTTGCTATTCAAGAGGCTGAGATCTGAAAATCATGGTTCAAAGCTAGCCTGGCCAGCAAAGCCTGTGGGAGTCTTATCTCCAATTAGTCACCAAAAGAAGCTGGAAGTAGAGTTGTAGCTCAGGAGATAGAGCGCTGGTCTTGATCAATAAAAATGAATGGACAGTGCCTAAGCCCTGAGTTCAAGCCCCAGAATTGGTGCACACACACACACACACAAAACACTTTGAAAGAAGAGCAACAGCAAATAAGGAGGATGTGTGACAAAACAAAGTCTCATCAGATTTAAGCAAATACTTGAAGAAGCTATTTTCCTAAAGAATTAAACAAGAATAAGGAAAGATGAAAATCAGAGCTGTATGTGATTACATAAAATAAGATTAGATTGTAGTGTCCTTGAAAACCAGGCTGGATGGATAATTGGAAGAAAATGATAGTTTTGAATCCTGAGATTAGTAAATAGAGCAAATCCAAGGAACAAAACCTTTTTTATAGATTAGTATATTAATATACTGGAAGTAAGAATAATTCTGGATTCAGACAAGGAACAAAACCCAGAATTTTTCCCAGAAAATACTTATTTTAGCTCCTACTGTTCATAGTCACATCTCAGTAATTTGAAAGTAATTTCAAATGATAAAATAATGGACTATGAAGAAAATTAAGGTGAATAAACTATGCATGTCTTTTAGCTAGTGATGAGGAAATAATTGTAGCAGTTCAGAAAGAAGGAATTAGAGAGAAGAGTCACTGAAACCGAATGAATAGTTTTGGGGCTGTGGATAGCCTTGAGGTAAAGCAAATATTAAGGTTGGTGAATTAAAAAGTAAACTAGAGATGTAAGTGTAAAATTGGGGCTATCCTTGGAAGTAAACTTTATACTGTTTGTAAATAGCAAGATGTAACAAAAACTCTACACATAATGTGTTGTGGTTGGGGGAGTGTTGACTGTGATTGTTCCTTGTTTTCAGGTGCTCAGATTGGCCCATTATCAAGCAATAGGCCATCTTTCAAGATGGCACTTGGTTATAGCACTCTGATATGATAATGGACCTCTTTTCCAATGCTAGTCTGTCCTGAAGGAGGACACATTGTCAGATCAAGACCCACAACAGAATAAGTTTTCAAGAGCCCATTAGTTTCTTTTGTGGCTAGACTGCAAGGTTTTATTTTGTTTTGTTTGTTTTGGTAACCAGGGCTGCCTGCACTTTCTGGCTTTACCCTCAGTTTTACCAATGGGTATGGATGGAACTGTACTGTTCCCCTACTTTTTAATTTATTGCTGTTCCCTTTCTCTGTTCTTATCTTATCCTGTCACCTGTTACTTGATTCCCAATGCTCTCTTTTTTATGATGCTGGCACCTGTCATTTGCTGAGCCTCACAAAGGTTGCTTTTAATCCAGCTTCTTTCCAAAGACTCTATTTTAAAGTCTACATATTGATGGCCAATTCTTCCTCTAAACAAAAGAACTGTTCCTTTCTTTTCTTCACAGAAGAAAGCTATTGGAAATCCTATTCTTCCCTATAATAGTATAAATTTATCATGTGTTTGCTGGTGTACATGGTCCCTTTATGACTCAGTGTTCTAGGACATTGTGAACTCTTGCTTTTAATTTGTGCATCTGATGTTACTCTAATGAATATAATATCCTGAATTTTACAACAATTTTCTTTTCTCACTTGAGATATTTCTGTACATCGTGAGAACTGTGGAAGCTGTTCTATTCTATTTATAATCACATTTAACCCTCACTTGTTTGCTTATTTCACACATGTAAAGCAGTTTAAATAATTTGTAAAAATATATTCTTGAACAGTACCATTTTTGACACAACATTCCATGTCTATCTATAATTGTCCTTAGATATTTACTACTTTACCTTGCTTCAAAGTTTCCCACGGGTGCTTCCCCTCACTTCCTGTAGGATTCATAAAATTCAGGTTTCCTTTTTCCATCCAGGCTCACTTACATTTATGTCTTTTTTTCTCTATATCACTATTTGGATTGTCTATTTCTTTTTTTAAATATACATATTTTTATTGTAAAGATATTGCACAGAGGGGTTACAGTAACCTGAGCAAGGTAATGAGTACATTTCCAGTTGAGCATTGTTACCTCCTCCTTTGTTTTTCCCTACTATCCCTTTCTTCCCCAACTCCTCCCTCCCCACCCCAAGTTGTAACGTTCATTTTCAACATATATCCCGTTGTTACAATGGGTCTGGATTGATTATTTCTCTCCCAACACTCTGCAGGGTTGGGTTCATCTGTCCTTTGTTAGGAAGATGGTTCAAATGTTACTAAAGCAGTCTCTAGACTTCTTAAATGAAATGCAGGGGCCTGTAAGGCTCTTACCTATCTTTTAATATCTAACTCAGAATGTAGACCTTCAGGCTTCACTCCCCCTTTTCCAGCCTGCTCCCTCTCCCACTACTGTTCCAATCTTCTAGGACAGGAATGGCACTGTCTCTTTAGGTTTCCACATCAGAGAAAGGTTATACCAAGTATGGTCTTCTTCCATTATTAAAACATTTCCTGGGTTGCTGGCTTATTTCCCAGACTTTTCAAAAGCTCCCTTCTGTGCTATCACTGATACGATTAGACGAAACTCCTCAAGTCATAAGACATACTCAGAGATAGATTATGGATCACAGGAAACACAGGCAATGGAAGAATTAGAGATGTCAAGGGAAAGTTAGACAGCATGCAGTACACTAACATACTGGGCCACTAAAAGCAGACTTCAAAAGTTATCCCCTACCAGTCCACCCAGGTCATGGATGGGGAGGATGTCCCTCAGTCCACCTGGACTCAGATTTATATTGTTTCACTGAGGGTTTTGGAGCTGTTCTGCCCAGAGGATAATAGTGCTTTCTTTTCTTCCAGATGGGAAATATTTCATCTCTTCCTTCAGGCTTCCCTATAGGCTACATTCTTTGTAATGTGGTACAGTCAACATACAACCTACCTGCCTGATCAAGAAGCCTGGATTCAAGATAGCACTCTGACGTGATCTTTTCATCCTAAGTTCTCTACATGGTGCAAGGTCACTATGTTCAGAATTTCTCAGGATCTGGCCATATGGAAGGACCAGTTCACGTTGATCTCCAGTTCTTCTCTTTTCCAGTCTGCTGCTTTTATCCCCTTCTTTCTAGCATAGTTTGCATTGTTTCTCCAATTTGTCTCCCAGGATTAGCCAGGGTGTCACTAGTCAAAATGGTAACCCTTGATGAGGACCTCCATACTTAAAACTCCATAAAGGTCCAGTGATTCATCTCCTATTTCCTGAGGAAACCTCTCATTATGTGCCACTACTGCACAAACTTTGCCCTTCCACTATCTGCCCCAAGGGAAAGTCTTTCACTCTCAGATATGTTTCATTTGTGTTGCTAATTAAAGTGCAAGCAACACTTGTCTTATCTCTCTCTGTGTGGTATCAGAGTTTAGGAGAAGTACTTCAATAGGTCACTGCCTTGAGCCTCAGGGGAGGAGGAGAGTGAAATTTTCAATTTATTTGTGCACTGTGTGTTTACTTTGTGCTTGCTTGTTATGTGAACTATGACTGACTTATATCCCATCTGAAATCTCTATGGGAAAACCTCAGGTCATAGCCTTGCCAGGTGGAGACAGGTTGATATCATACCATGGTAGGGTTACCACACATTCCCCAATAGCCAGCCCTACAGTGACCATCATTTCTATGATGGTGTTAGGATAGAAAGCATGAGGTCTTCGCCATCATGTGGCCTCTAAGGAAAATGGTAATTAATTAGCTTGTTAAAATGTCAGGAAATATTTTAGATTAATTTATTTGGTTATAGATGTTGTTTTGTGCACTGGTTTATCAAGCATTGGGATAAATGCTTGATAAATGTGTATGTCTTTTTTTGTGTTTTAATTTTTTTATATTTTTCTTTTTTTTTTTAATTGTGAAAATACCATACAGAGGGGTTACAATTACATGGGCAAGATAATGAGTACATTTCTTATCAGTTTTACATTTTTTAATTTAATTTTGTATTTTATTCTTATTGTACCAGCTTATTAAGCATTGGGGAACTAGCTTGATAAATGTATATGCTTCTACTCTATTTGGTTTTAAATTAAATTAATTTAAATTTTATGGTACTAGAACTGCTGCTTGAAATCAAGGACTGGACCCTGTCCTTTAGCTCTATCTGCTCAAGGCTAATGCTCTGCCACTTGAGACACTGTTCAACTTCCAGTTTTTTGCTTGTTAATTAGAGGAAAAAGTCTCTTGGACAGTCTGTCGAGGGTGGCTTTGATCCTCAACCTCAGCCTCCAGAGTAGCTAGGATTACAGGCATGAGCCACTGTTGCTTACTTATAAGTTGTTTTTTGTTTAAATCAATATTTAAACTTATTGAGGCTTTCTGCTGAGTTGTTCTTGTCTTGCTTCCAAGATTTCCTTTTCTTTTTGGCAATAATTTGACTATGATGAGCCTAGTCAGGTTCTCTTGGATCCTCTTTGGAGTTTGTTCATCTTAATGGTTTTTCATTGACATTTTCTCAAAAAATGCATTTTCATTGTTTATTCCTTCCATAATTAATACTATAGATATTAGCATGCACATTATTTCTGACTAATACTAAAGTCTATGTTCATCATTCCTCTGTTTTTTTTCCTTCTGTTATTTAGTCTAGATAACTTCGAGTTACTGCCTTCAGTTGATTTTTGTTGCAGTTACTGAATTATTATTATTTGGTTCTCTTATTTATAATAATTGTATTATTAATCTATAATTTGATACAATTCTATAAACAGTTGATACAATTCTCGAATTCACAAGACATTATTCTCAAACATTTCATTGATTTTTGGGATGCATTATTTTGTTATTTTTTTGGTCATAATGTTAATGTTTGATGCAAAGCTTTTATTTAAGAAGTTCTACATTTAGGCTTCCTTAAAGACTGTTTTTATCAATACTTTAAAGAATATGATATAGAAATTCAGACTCTTCCCACAGCTTGTTGTTATTGTCCCGCTATTGTTGCCATTTATTTATTTAGTAACTATATCTATATTCTTGGTTATCTGAGACCACAAAGTGGTATATATTTAACTTAGAAGTGTGTATATTTAACTTAGAACTCAGCTAGTAATTAGTCAGAGACTTCTTTAAGTGTTATAAGCTAATAAGGATCCCTGTTTTTATTATGGTGTTCTCTATGTGGCTGGAGCACAACTTCAGCCTTCCAGTAGTTTATGACTTTGCCTTAACCTTGATTTTTCTACTTATACAGAGAGAGTCTGGCCAAAGGTGAAGACTAAGGCCTAGGCCTATGTCTCACTGGCTACCCCTCTCCTTGCACATGCATGTGGCTTTCTCAGTCCCTAGAAAAGTTATAGAACTATTGAGCCTTTATGAATTATTCTTTAAACATTTATTTCCCTGCACTGGTATTGCTAGATCACGTAGTTGTTATGTTCAACAATAGACCATGATTTTGTTTTTCACCCTAGGCATTGTAGATATATGTCATTTATTGCGGAGTGAGCAACTGAGCTAGGTTAAAGTAAGCATTGTTAAAGGGACTTTTTCAGGTGGCCTTAAAACAAGTCAAATAATGAACGTGCTATGACGAAGGGGTTGTTTAGAAAGTTTCCATTTGTTCTGACATACCAGTGATTGCTAGATCGCTGTTTTTCACAGCTACTGAGCTGTATATTTGGAAGTGGAAATACAGCAAGTGGATGTTTCACAGGTGCTCTAATGCAGATCCAATTCTTTTCCTTGAATGAGCTCTCCTTAAATTGCTGTAGGCCTTAGATTAATATCATTTGATTAATTAAAAAAAAGCAGATTCTAACTTTTTGTTCCTTGGAATCAAGGAGAAGATAAAGATTTTTGTTATATTACTATTCAGATACAGCCTCCTTTGAATGGTTAAAAAATATGTTCCATTTTATTAAATGTCTTTTGTTTTACAGCTTTGTTGTGGTTCTGGGATAGAGTTCAAGGCTTCTTCATTCTGTGCAAGCACTACTAACACTATTTTATCTCCGTTCTGCTTTCTTAAATGTTCTTAAATTGTAACTGAAGTGTGATTGAAGTTACATCTTATTAAAGCATTATACACTTCTTCTGTATTATTATTATTATTTTTATTTAGAAGTGCTATTTTCTTCTTCCAAAATGCCTTTTAAAATTTTCTATACATGGAGCTACATTTATTCACTTTTTCTCTAAACCAGGATAAAGGTTTAGCTAATGCAAGGTAGCTAATACTTTTTTTTAATCTGTCGTGGGGCTTGAACTCTGGGCCTGGGCACTATGCCTCAGCTCTTCAGCTCAAGGTGAGCATTCTACCACTTATTAGAGTGGTTTATTAGAGATAAGAGCCTCATGGAGTGGTTTATTAGAGTGGTTTATTAGAGATAAGAGTCTCCCGGAGTTTCTTCCCCGGGCTGGCTTTGAATTTAGATCCTCAGATCTCAGCCTCCTAAGTAGCTAAGATTACAGGCATGAGCCACTGACACCTGGCTTACCAAATACATTTTTATAGTAAACTTTGAATTGTTGAGCACAGTGTAGAACATGAAAAATTATAATGGAGTTGGAAAGGGGCTTACAATTTATTAGTCCCTGAAAAACAGATCTAATTAGAATTCTTTTTTTTTTTTTGCCAGTCCTGGAGCTTGAATTCAGGGCCTGGGCACTGTCCTTGAGCCTCTCTGTGCTCAAGGCTAGTACTCTACCACTTGAGCCACAGCACCACTTCCAGCTTTTTCTGTTTATGTGGTACTGAGGAACCGAACCCAGGGCTTCATGCATGCTAGGCAAGCACTCTACCACTAAACCACATTCCCAGCCCCTAATTAGAATTCTTTTAGCTTGTATTTGGATACTTGCAGCAATGGCAAATTCATTACCTTACAAACTTCCTTTTTGTATTGGGACGCATTCAATTCTTGCAGTAAATTTGCTTCCTTAAAGTATTTGACATTTTTCTAGATTCTAGAGCATAATTTTTCAGTTTCAATATTACCAACATTCTGGGGTGGATGTATACATTTTGGGGTACTGATTTTATATATATATATATATATATATATATATATATGATGTGTTTGGGTGCTGTCCTATATAGTAGTGTTTTTAGCAGCACTGTTGCCTCTACTCATTAGATGTCAGTAGAACACATTCCATTTCATTCATAATAATTAAAAATGTCCCCAGACACTCTATTTGAGCACAACTGTTCTGGAGTAACCCAAAGAAATATAGGTATGGATTAACATAGGTATGACCAGTATACAAAATTCCATTTTGCCACTTACTTAGCCAAGCTGTATGGTGTTGCATGATTTACATACCCTTATGAAATTCAAATTATTTATTTGTAAATGGATACTAATAATAGGTACCTCAAAGTGATTATTTCAGGTTCAGCAAAAGCAAACACAGAACATATAACATGTTTTCTGGTATTGAGAATATAATCAGTAAATGTTATGTTATTTTATAGATATGAAAAGTTCTTCTGACCTATTCTAGTATAAAGTAACATAAAAGGTCAGATGAAATTATAAGGAAAAATGAAACATGTAACTATGGATTTACACAAATTTGAAACACCTCTCCTGAGTTCTGAAGCAACCATGGAAATGAGGAAGTAAACAACTCCTAAAAATACTCAAAGTGAAAATTATTTCAGCTCATAGATTTTAGCCCATATTTCAGCCTGCTGCCATTTTATGGTGTCAATGACATTTTCGAGTGTGTGGATACTATTATGCATTAATAGGAATCCAGTGCCAATAAATAATGTTATGTTTGCAATTAAATAGAAACAGAAGCTTAACAAAAATGGAGAATATGTTTCTATGAATAAAAATGTCTCCAAAATTTCCAAAGGAAATGACATTGTTAATGTAATGTCAGAATTAATTACATTCAAAATAGAACAGAACATTTCAATTGAAGTTAAATGACAAAAAACCAATGCAGTTGAAGAAAGGACTTCATTGCACTTAGAGTTTAAGTGAGACTAAATAGTGATTTGGATTTTTTTCTTCTTTCCCTCACTATTAGTCCTTTTAGATGTAATTAAAATCCAGTTAAATTTAAATATCAGATAAAAAATTATTCAGCTCGTGGAACATTCTTATATTTAGAGATACTTCACTTTTACATGAAGTTCAAATTTAACTGAGAATTTTGGGTTTGCCTATTTGATTTTTCTAAATCGGGAAATCCTAATCTAAACTGAACTATGTTTAGTTTAATTCAGGTCCTTGCTAACTTTGCCTTAAAATACATGTTCTAATTCTTTTAATCCTACTAAACATACCCACCTCAAATTGTTCAGAATAATGGGGTGTTCTTCATTACAGACATACATAGCACCTTTCAAAATACACCTTCAACCTCCATTTACAATTTTAAATTTCCATTTGTCCCTCAGAACTACCACACAAACACATTTCTTCTTTTTTCCAGGTACACCTTACCTTTTCTTTGATGTTTCTTCTACTTGTAACAAGACTTCCTTTCTGCATTCTACCATCTTTTGTCTATCATGTATCTACTCAGGTGTTTAATTCAAGCTCAAGTAAGGGCCCCTTTGTGAATGTTTCCAGTACTCCAAATAGAGTTAAGGAGTTGTTCCTTTATGGAAATACTCTCCTATAATTGTGTATCTATTTCAGTGTGGGTATACATACTATAATGAATTACAGAGAAACTATATAATGATAAGAAATCAGATGTAACTTGGTTGTTAATTAGCTTTTTGGCTGACTATTCTTATATCGGAGCAGGGGATGACCTACTAGTTCACTGTGGCATGCAGAAAGGTGCAGAATTTGGAGAAAAAGAAAATTCGGTCAAACTCTTGTTGAGGAAAGCATAACAAGGGATAGATGGTATACATCAAGGCTCATTCTCTCCTTGGGTCTACCTACCTTTAATTCCTATTCATAGCTAACTGGGAGCTGCCTGAGACAGTTCCAGTGCCCAGGAAAACTATTATACTGTAAATGCCTCTCTCTTTATTCATGTGTTTCTCTGGAATATACAAGAATAGTTGATTACGTGTGTAATAGAAAGTTATAGACTGAATCTTGTGATAGAAAGGAGGGTAACTGAGAGGAATATTTGTATTCAATAACTTCTATTATGTGACCTTACATTTTATAAAATTTCCTTTTAGATGTATTAATTTTAAGCAAAACATTCTCTCTTATTTTTCCAAAAATATTTGTTTTCCTGGGTGATACATTCCTTTTAAATGCAGTGAACATTATTTATTTATCTCTATCTGTATCTTTATCTTTATCCCAAATACAAGGTCAGACACAGAGTAAGTCATTTAAGAAGCATATATAAAAATAAATAAATGAAAGTTTGACATCTTCTTTATCAACAAATGAAAAAAATATTTTGGTTTGGTGTGAATATGCAAATACCCAGACCTGTCATTTATATTATTGCTCATTTTCATTACTGTTTCCCTCCCTGATGAAAAATTTTCCAGTCTTCATTATACTAATTAATAAAGCCTCTTGTGTGAATCTTGATAATGCTATTGTTGTGTCCTAAAACATCATACATGAGAATATTGATTCATGATTAAGGAATTACAGGTACCAATTAAATACAGCTTCAGGGGGTTGTTCAAAGCTCCAAGAACCACTACAAATTGCATGGTTTGCCCTGAAATGTTTTTATATAATAATTATAATATAATTTCCAACACAAACAACTATGACCATGCTTCCTCTGTTCAGAGCTAGTGGTATACATATGTACTCAGTGATATAAATAATAGCAAGAAAAGTGTGTTCTTGCTTTCAGTTTGTAAAGTTACCCATTTTCTTAATGTGATTACACATTCAAGAATTTTTGTATTACAGTGAATTTAAAGGATATAAGTATGATTTCTTTTATTGAATGATACTCTATCATTAATAAATGTTCTTCTACTTGGTGAAATCCTGTCATGTTAAATAAATACAAAGATTTACACAAACACATATTAAGAGTTTTAATATTAATATATACACTAAAAAATTCTGTCAGCCAATTACTGTTTTGCCTTCTTTGTTTTGTTTTCATTAATATTGTAAACAACAAGCAGGGTTTAGCCCATTCATTTTGGACAAAATGCCAATGAATTATTTCATGTCAGTAGACGCATTCTGGTTTAACTTTGACCATTCCTGCATTCAACTCCTTTGGCTATTCTTATATTTTATTCTCTTTTTCCCTTTTCCTTATTGGCCTAACCTGTCTTTTAGATAACACATAAAAATGTAAAGAGAAATATGTTACAAATAAAAATAAATCAATGAATAAATAAAAAAAAGACGAGGAGAAACAGTAAGTTCTAGTTGGTTGCATTGAATTGTTCTCAGGAATAATCTTTTATATTATATTGTAATGTCATGTATAATAGCCAGGATGGAACCTTTTTCTCATTAGGATGAATATGAGAATGATGCACGCATTTAAATAAAATCTGTTCAGAACACAATGCTCAGATCTTTAGCTTTTCCCAGGATGGTCTAAAATAACCTGTTTCATGACGTTATTAGCTTTAAGTATACAAATATATGTGTGTGTGTGCATGTGTGTGCGTGTGTGTGTATTAGATGACAGTCTTTCATATATATTTAATATATGTCTACCATGTTCTCTGTAATTCAGGAGCTGTTTACCTGGCCCAGCAATATTCGGTGAACATATCGTCTGTTTTCCAGTAAGTTCAGGGTAATTTTGAAGTGCTAAAGATGATGCACCATGTAGCAAAAACAGCCAGCTGTCTGAGCTGTAGTTTATGCCATGTATTAGTTTTGTATTGCTGCTATGAGAAGATAACACAAATCCTATCACAGCACAAATTTCAAGTCTAACAAGGTGTCATTGAGGTAGAATCAATATTGTCATCAAGGTTGCTTCTTCTAGAGACTATAATGAATAATACATTTCCTGGGAGTTCCCAGGTTTCGCAGGCTTTTCTCAGGCACTCTGCTCCTTTTGCATACATCTTTAGTATCAGCAATTTTCTATCCTGTCTCTGACCAGGCTTTGTGAGCCTGATCTCAGCTAAGAAAATTTAAGACTCTTCTAACTGTATTGGAACCGCATAAGTCCTCTAGATTTGTCTATGCATCTCAAAGTTTCTAATTATATCTGCCAGTCTTTTTCCAGGTTCACAAGCTCTGGGAATATAATGTGGACCTCTTGGTCTACCCATAGGCCTCATCATTACTAGTCTGTGGCCTTTGAAAACAGTTCAACATTTCTGACTCCCATGGCTTTTGTTCAATTACTTTCTCTTCTTTTTGTAGACATTGTTAGAAGAACAGTGTAAGATAAGACTTATGAAGTATTTTGTATAATAAAAATCAACTTCTATGAGTCCTGGGTTTTATACCATTTCACTATAAAATCCTGAACTCAGGACCTTGCTGTTGTAATCAAGTGTTCTATAATTTGAGCAGCAGCCCTAGTTCTTCTTGTTTTTACTTACTTTAACCTCTGGTCTCATAATTTTTACCATCACAGGCATTGGGCTGTTATATTTCTATCTCTGGCCCCCAGTATAGCTAGGATTACAGGCACATGCCATATCACCTAGCTTGTTTGCTGAGATGAAGCTCCACAAAGGTTTTGCTTGCAATGACCCTGTTCTTGATCTCAGCCCCTCAAGACTTTACCTAGTTCATTATTCTTTGAATCAAGTTTTACTCAAAACTATTATTTTGTTTTTCAGTAAATAATTGGTTGATTCTCTTTTCTTTTCTTTTTATCATTGCTTTTGGTTCCTGAAATTCTACCATGATATAGCTAAATTGGACTTGTTTTATTTCTATAAAAATTTGGTATGGTTTCCAAAGTGTGAACATTTATCTTTCTAATCTTTCAGCTCTTATCTTTTCCAGTATTGAATATTTTCTGCTTATGTAGGCAATTGGCTTTTTTTATTCATTTCTTTCTGTCCGTTAATCTCACTAATACATAATAACAAATATTTAAAATCTTTCTTAGTGTTACAAAATAACTTGAAGCCCTTTTCATACAAGAATTAATTTCATTATCCAAATTCCCTAGTAAGGTTTTTTTTGTTTTGTTTTGTTTTTTGTTTTTTTGGGGGGTCTGGTCATGAGGCCTGAACTCTGGGCCTGGGCGCTGTCCCTCAGCTCTTCAGCTCAAGGCTAGCACTCTACCACTTGAGCCACAGCGCCACTTCCG
>NW_012267262.1:3196873-3221031 GCF_000151885.1 Dipodomys ordii
TATAACCCCTGCTTTCACTATATTTGATGTCAGTATAACTTGTGGAGGAGATGGGGAAAAACAAGTCGTTTAAGGATACAGGTGAACCTGTTGCAACAATGAGAAGTACAAGTTGTCATGTCCAAAACGAGCTTTACAAAGTTGGTGGGGGGGGAGGATTGGGTGGGGGGTGGAGGCTGGGAAGGAATGTGAAGGGTAAACAAAGGAGGAGGCTGCAATGCTTGATAAGAAATGTACGCATTATCCTGCCCATGTCATTGTAACCCCTCTGTACAGTATATTCACAAAAAATAAATAAAAAGGAGTGGTTAAAATCTTTCATCTATAATTTTATTCTTCTCTCTTTCCATTATAATCTATATAATCTATATAGAATTTTGAGCTTTTGAGGCTTTACTGAGAATTGCATATGCATTTAAGAACTTGATCTTAGTCTTTGTGTGTGTGTGTGTGAAAATACCGTACAGAGGGGTTACAATTACATGGGCAAGGTAATGAGTACATTTCTTATCAAGCATTATTGCCTCCTCCTTTGTTTCCCCTTCCCATCTCCACACCCCCACCATCCCCTCCACCCTCCACCCCACCACCCCGCCACACACCAAAGTTGTAAAGTTCATTTTTCAACATAACATCTTGTACATCTCATTGTTGCAATGTGTTCACCTTCCCCTCCACAAATTATACCAACATCAAATACAGTGAAAACGGGTTATACTGTGGGGGAGGGACATACAAAGCAACAAAGAAATAATCTTATAAATGTGTTAGAAACAATAGCAAGAAAGAAAAAACATTTAAGTCCTTATCTTGGGGTTCATTTCACCTAACATCAACTTATCTGACCGTTTCTGCTTGTCTCAGACATATACTAGTTATTGCAAATAAGGGAAACCATGGGACCTATGTTTCTTTGGGCCTGGCTTACTTCACTTAACATAATTTTTTCCAAGTCTTTCCATGTCCTAACAAATGGGGCAATGCCATTCTTTCTGATGGAGGTATAGAATTCCATTGTGTACATATACCATATTTTCTTGATCCATTCATCTACTGAGGAGCATCTGGGTTGATTCCACATCTTAGCTATGGTAAATAATGCTGCATTAAACATAGTTGGTAGCTTGATTCTTTCCATTGCACAGTAATTTCCACTGATGCTTTGACATGACTTGCCTGAAGTTCTTCTTCATCAAATGTGCAGCTATTTTCTTGATACACATTTTGCCTTCTATTTTCAAGCATTTTCTGTACTGCAGTTCTAAATATGAAAAGAGGATAATGAGTTGCAAAGACAGTCTCAACACTTATTTTTTTCTCCAATGAGGAGAAAAATAGACTCAGAATTGGAAAGAGTGGACAACCTATCTATCTTCTCTTCCCCAGATGTGTCATTAAAGTGCTCCCCTAAGGCCAGTCCTGTGTGAATCAGTTCTTACTCTGTTTTTGTAATGGAGGAGGAATGACACAGTGTTACTAGTCACCTAGGACAGGGCAATATTCAATCTGGTTGAGAAATAAGTAACTCAGTCCAAACTTGACTGAATGAATTTATTGAGGTGGTCATCAGAGGTATGGTTAGACAGCTTACCTCTCAAATGTATTGACAGACAAAAGACATTCTCATTCTGAATATTATCAGCTGAGACTTTGTAAATCAGGTTGGACAACCAAAATGCAAGTCAATATAGTGAGAGACACTTAGAATAAAAGCCTTTCTATGGAACTGTGAAGGAAGATACATGGTCCCCAGAGCATCATGAACACAAAAGCCAGTGTGGGCCATACCAGATGATGTCACCTCAGCAGTAAGCAGGTGAGACATTATGTGTGCATAGAATTTCTTCCCAATGGCATCAGAATGAACAAAGATCCTCTCACAATGAACCATTATTCTGCTCAGTGGGATTTAATCTGAGCAAGGAATTTTCCTGCAAAAGTCATTTTATCAGTACCAACAAATGTTCAATATCTGTCATTGCAGCTTCTCTTTTGGAGGGAAGGGAAGCTGACAAAGAAATAAGCCAGAGTATTAGAGAATTCCTTGTTTGTGTAAGGTTGACCTTGTTCCATAACTTTTATTTCACTTTAATATTTTAGTGAAGGCATTACTTTAGGAACACACACACAGACACAGACACACACAGACACACACACACACACACACACACACACACACACAACTTCTGAAAAGTACCAGATTCCCAAATCTAGATCTGAGAATCAAATATAAGTTTCATGTCACCGTGCTTGCTTCGGTGGCAGCACATGTACCAAATTGGAATGATACAGAGATTAGCATGGCCCCTGTGCAAGGAAGACATGCAAATGTGTAAAGTGTTCCTTATTTTTAAGTAAGCCAGACCCAAAGAAGCAGGTCCCATAGTTTCCCGTATCTGCAATAACTAGTATACATCTAGGATAATCTTACCAGACAAGCAGAAAAGGTCAAAAGCTATTTACATAAGACCATATAAGATGATGTCAAGAGAAATGAACCCAAGATAGGGACACAAGAGATTTTATCTTTGTTGCTGTTGTTTTTCATGTACTATGTGATTTGTTTCTTTTGTATGTTCTCCCCCTATGGCATAACCCCTGTTGTCACTGTATTTTATTCCGGTGCCATGCATCTTGTATACGTATTTTTCTAATCAGGGGAGGGGAAGGGAAATGACAGCATGCTGAAACAATGATACAGGTTGATCCATTGTAACAATGAGATGTTCAAGACACTACATTGAAAACAAACTTAACTTCAGGGAGGAGGGGAAGAAGGAGTTGGAGAGGTGGGGAGGAAAGAGATGGTAGGAGAAAAATAAAGGAGGGGGTAACAATGCTGGATAGGAAATGTACTCCTCACCTTACTCATGTAACTGTAACCCCTCTGTACAGTATCTTTACAATTATATATATATATATATATATATAGAGAGAGAGAGAGAGAGAGAGAGAGAGAGAGAGAGAGATTCATGTCACATTTTCCATCATTCTCTTCTTATTCTACCCAATTTGTATGGCTGGGAATTCTTTCTGTTTTTATATAATGAAAAGTCAATAATATTTTTATGCTATAGAAAGGAGCAGAACATATAGAGCAGAAAGAAATTTATAGATGTTTTAGTTCAAAATCAGGAGTGATTTTAACCAATTTGGAAGTACCAGAAAAAATTTGTGTTTGTCACAACTGGGGACTTGTGACACCTAGTGGAAAGAGGCTGCAGATGAGGCTAAACACGCTTAGCTGCATGTCTATACCATCTGCAACTAAAAATTACCCAGTCCAATGGACAGTAAAAAAGCTAATCAAATGTAATAAAATTATACTGACAACATCTTTCAAAATGGTTAAGGAGACAAATTTTACCTCATGTCTATTGCACCATCATCAAAAAATGATAACATGGGGTCAGAGATTTCAACTGTTACCCAATGGCCAACAATTTTGTGATAAGACAATAGGAGAATAAGCACAAAAAGTTAAAAGTGTTTACTTAAATTGTCATTGTAGTTTACCCCGGAAAGAAAGAAATGGCTAAGCTGTGAATCCAATTCATTCCCGTAGAAATGGGCCCATACAGGTCCCAACTTGTACAGCATTTTCTGGTCACTCATTCTATCACACAGACAGACTAGCACTATCCATCTAGGTGGTTTTGCTGCTTAAATTTATGGCAGGGAAGAATACTTTTATTGCTAATAATGATCTAAAAAGTTTTAAAGTTACTGTCAGATGCTGTTTAATAATATCAGTCTTTGAGAAGAGTCAATTCTATATGCAGTCCACCAGGTCCCTGCCCCTAAAAATTTATAGTCTCATTAATTTTCTTTATGTAGATATAGACATGACCCAGTGTCAACCCTTACTTGTTCTTTATATGCACATTTTCCTCAGAACATTAGGTATCAGTAAATGAAACAGTGGAAGATATTTGAGAACAGAGAAGTATTTAAATTTTAATTTTCTTACATTAAAGTCAAAGAATTATCTATACCTTTCAATCATAACTATCTATTTTTAATCAGGTTGCTTCAGTTCAGAGAATATTATGTTAAAACAAATTGCATATCCTGAAGAGAGGTGCCATTTTGCAGGAGATCACTGAGGAAATAATGTAATGCTCAAGAAGAAGCCCCCATGTCAAACTCTAAATTATGTCAAACTCTAAATCTGAAGGCAGAAAGAAAAACAGCAATAATGCAAGATATCAGGAACTGTGAGAGTAGAATGAAGTTAAGATCAAGTTTAAAACTAAGAGTGATCTACTCAGAAGGCTGAGATCTGAGGATCTGGTTTAAAGTCAGCCCAGGCAGGAAAGCCTGTGAGACTCTTATCACCAATTAATCACCAGAAACTGGAAGTAGGTTTGTGGCTCAAGTGGTAGAATGATAGCCTTGATCTGAAGAGCTCAGGGTTACCACCCAGGCCCAGAGTTCAAGCCCCACAAGGACAAAAAAAAAAGACTGTGAGTGATGTTTTATGTAAAGAAAAAAGGGATTTTCTCATAAGATCTGATCAAAGCTCAATAATGGGGATTTGACTGTAGTATGAACAAGAAGAAAATGCTGAGATTATACAGTCCTGAATTTCTTTGGCTTAGAACCCCCAAAATAAGGAAACTCAGCTGTCATATTTTTATAGTCAGAGTTCCACCAAGGCTCTAATGTTAAAGCACCAGCACTATTGGGTGGTATTATTATAACATTAGCCTTTAACCATATGGTAGAAGGAATGTAGTTTATTGAGGGTACACCCTTTAAGGAGATATTGGACACTTGATTTCTGTCCTGATATCCCTCGTTCCCTTTCCTTCCCCTTATTTTCTCTTTCTCTCTTTACTTCCTCCTCTCCATTAGGTGAGCAGCTTTTGTCCTATAAGCTCTTTACTATGATCTGCTGGCAACCATAGATCCCAAAACAACAATACCAAACAATGATGGCTTTAAATCAATAAAACATAATTTATCATGTCAAAAAGTATGTGTATATACATACATATATATTTTCCTATATAATATATATATATAATCATTCAATTTGTTTACTTGTAGATTTATAGGAACATTCTACTTACCACAAATGATGGAAACCTTGCAACCTATGTTACATTTGCTCTAGCTTACCTTGCTTAATATAATTTTTTCCAAGTTTTTCCATTTCCTTACAAATGGAGCAATATCATTCTTTCTGCTGGATGAGTAGGATTCCATTGTGTATATATACCACATCTTCTTGGTCCATTTATCCACTGAGGAGCATCTGGGTTGATTCCATGGCAAATAATGTTGCAATGAACATGGTTGTGTTGGTGGCTTTAGTATGGCCTGTTATTTTTTTTTTTGTCAAATGGGTAAATGCTCAGGAGAGGGATTGCTGGGTCATAGGAAAACTCTGTATTTAGTCTTTTATGGAACCTCCATATTTCTTTCCAGGGTGGTTGAATAAGTTTATATTCCCATCAATAGTGTAATAGAGTTCACTTTTGGCTACATCCCACCAGCATCTGTGTTAGTTTTTTTGATAATGGCCATTCTAACTGGGGTGAAGTAGAATCTCAATGTTGTTTTGATTTGTATTTCTTTTTTAAAATACATTTTTATTGTAAAAATACTGTGCAGATGGGTTACAGTTACGTGAGCAGGGTAATGAGTACATTCCCTATCAAGCATTGTTACCTCCTCCTTTGTTTTATGGCCAGAGATTTGAACACTTCTTCATGTGTCTACTGGCCATTCTCACTAGCACATGATAAATTGCGTAGGACTCTAGACAGTCACATACTGAGGCCAAAGGAGGCTCAATATCTATGTGTATATGATCATATAAAATGAAATTTTATGAAATGAACTCCAAGGATAAAACAAGATATTTTTTAGTTTTCATTGTTGCATTTTTTTCTTTTTTAAAAAGTTTTTTATTGTAAAAATACTGTACCGAGGGGTTACAGTTACATGAGCAAGGTAATAAGTACATTTCCTGTCAAGTATTGTTGGCTCCTCCTTTGTTTTTCCCCTATTATCCCTTCCCTCTCAACTCCACAACTACACTCTCCACCTGACTAAATTGTAAAGTTCGTTTTCAACATAATGTCTTGTACATCTCATTGTTACAATGGGCCAACCTGTATCCCTATTTAAACATTTTGTTTTTTCCCTCCCCCTTCCCAAATTAAAGAATTGTATACACAAGGTGCAGGGCACCAACATCAAATACAGTGAAAACAGGGGTTATACTGTGGGAGAGGAACGTACAAAGCAACAAAAAAATCACATGGTACATTATAAATACATTAGAAACAATAGTAAGAAAGAAAAAAAAACCACTTGTGTCCCTATCTTGAGATGATTTTGCTTAACATCATCTTATCTGATCATATGTACATAGCTTTTGACCTTTTCTGCTTGTCCCAGATATATACTGGTTATTGCAAATAAGGGAAACCATGGGACCTATGTTTCTTTGGGCCTGGCTTACTTCATTTAATAATATTTTTTCCAAGTCTTTCCATTTCTTAACAAATGTGGTGATGTTATTCTTTCTCATGGAGGCATGGAATTCCATTGTGTGTGTGTGTGTGTATATATATATATATATATATATATATATATACACACACACACACACATATCTTACATTTTCTTGATCCATTCATCCACTGAGGGGCATCTGGGTTGGTTCCATATCTTAGCTCTGGTAAATAATGCTGCAATAGACATAGTTGTGCTGGTAACTTTAGTATGGTCTTGTTTGTCATCATTTGGGTAAATGCCAAAAAGTGGGATTGCTGGGTCATAGGGGAGCTCTATATGGGGTCCTTTCTTTTCTTTTCTTTTTGTCTTGTTTGTTGGTTTGTATTTGGGAGGTCTTGGGAGAGCAGAAAAGGTGAAACAAGGCTGAACAAACACAATAGTGTTACTTAGGAAATGACCTATATATCTTGTGGATAGGGGTGGGAGGGACAAACTGAAAGACAGCAAGAGAAGGGGTGACATGGTTCAAAAAGAATTGTAATTATTACTCATTACCTGATACACGTAACTCAGTACCTGTATATAAACTCTACAATACAATAAATAAATTAATTAATAACCAGCACAAAATGGACTAAAGGTGTGGCTGACATGTTAGAGCACTTACCTAGCAAGACCCAGTAACTTCCCCAAAAACACTGAATTGAAAATTAAATATCAATATTATCAACATAAATAATTTGAGGCTCCTCAGTAATTAATGCACTAAAACTCATATAGACTTAAAAAAATCAATTTCCTAACAAATGGGGTGATGTCCTTCTTTCTGATGGAGGCATAGAATTCCATTGTATAAATATACTACATTTTCTTGATCCATTCATCTACTGAGGGGCATCTGGGTTGGTTCCATATCTTAGCTCTGGTGAATAATGCTGTGATAAATATAGTTGTGATGGTAGCTTTAGTATGGCCTTGTTTGTGATCATTTGGGTAAATGCCCAAAACTAGGATTGCTGGGTCATATGGGAGCTCTATGTGGAGTCTTTTGAGGAAACTCCACACTACTTTCCAAAGTGGTTGAACAAGTTTACACTCCCACTAACAATACAGTATGGTTCCCTTTGGGCCAAATCCCCTCCAGCATCTGTTATTAGAGTTCTTGATTCTAGCTATTCTAACTGGGGTGAGGTGGAATCTCAATGTGGTTTTGATTTGCCTTTCTTTTATTGCTAGAGAAGTTGAGCTTTTTTTTTTTCATGTGTCTATTGGTCTTTCTTCTTTCCTCTACAGAGAAGTTTCTCTTTAAGTCTTTAGCCCACTTATTAATGGGGCAGTTGTTTCTTTGAGGATTTGTTGTTGCAAGATTTAATTTTTTGAGTTCCATAAGATGATGTTAAGCAAAATGAACCCCAAGATAGGGACACAAGTGTTTTTTTCTTTCTTGCTACTGTTTTTAAGATATTTAAAATGTACTGTGTGATTTTTTTTGTTTCTCTCTTTTTTTAAGATTTTTATTGTGAAAATACTGTACAAAGGGGTTACAGTTACATGAGCAAGGTGATGAGTACATTTCTTATCCAGCATTATTGCCTCCTCCTTTGCTTTTCCCCTACCATTCCTTCCCTCCCACCTCCTCAGCTACAGCCCCCACCCCTCACTTCCCCTCTCCTCCCCCAACAAAGGAGGAGGTTAACAATGCTTGAAAGGAAATGTACTCATTACCTTATTCATGTAACTGTAAACCCTCTGTACAATATTTTTACAATAATAAACATATAAACAAAGAAATCAATGAAACATGTACCAAAATGAACTTTTCATCCTTTTGTGTGGTTTGCATCATGATTGTGTCAGTGACAGAAAGCTAAGATAATAGTGGGTCTCTAGTACACTTCAGACTCTACCAGGTTGTAGAGATTATAAGTGTGACCACAGAATGGAAATAGTGTGAAAGATACACTAGTTCTAAGAAAGTGAATAGAAAAGTCACTGATATATAAACTAAATACTTTGATTTTTTATTTTATTGTAAAGATGATATACAGAGGGGTTACAGTTACATGAGTAAGGTAATGAGTATATTTCTTATGGAGCATTGTTACCCCCTCCTTTGTTTTTCTCCTACTATCCCTCTCCTCCCCCACTTTTCCCACTCCTATAACATGTATTTATTGTTATTGTGAGGTGATGTACAGAAGGATTACAGTTACATAAGTCAGGTAATGAGTATATTTCTTTTTTAATCATATCACCCCTTCCCTTACTCTCTCTCACCTTTTCCCTCCCATCTCTACCAACAAGTTGTTGGGTTTTTTAATTTTTTTTGTTGTTGTTGGTCATGTGCTTGAACTCTGGGCCCAAGTGCTGTCCCTCAGCTCTTCAGCTAAAGGCTAGCGCTCTACCCCTTGAGCTACAGCAGCACTCCCAAATTTATTTTTTATTGTTATTAAAAAGACGATGTACAGAGGGATTACAATTACATGTTAGGTAAAGGGTATATTGCTTTCTGTACAATGTCACCCCTTACCTTGCTTTCCCCCAGTTTTTCCCTCTCATCCCCACCTACAAGTCATATAGTTCATTTTCAACATAATATCCAGTGAGTACCATTGTTGCATTTGCTCCTCCTTTCTCCTTCCATATCTGTGCTTCCCTTGAACTTCCCAAGACATATAAACAAACTGAACACAATATCTAAAATAGCAAAAAAAATACCCACAAAAACCCTCCTGCTTCCATTTCCTGGAATTCATTTTGGCAAGTTTATTTTGTATACTCAGATGCACATAGGCATTGTTGCTTTCTGTTCCACTCCCAAGAGTATCTTCCTTTAGTCTCACTGTGTGAATACTTAAGAGATATGCATAATTTATTATGTCCTAGCATTTTAGATCTAGCTCCTGAATAGGAGAGAAAACATACGCAATCTGTGTCTGTGTGTTTGGCTTACCTCAATTTGTTCTAGGTTCATCCATTTCCCTGAAAATGACATTGTATTATTCTTTCTAATGGCTGTGTAAAATTCCATTGTGTATAGGTTCATATTTTGATCCAGTCATCTATTACATGGCATGTGGGCTTTTTCCACAATTTGTCTATTGTGAATAGTGCAGCAATGAACACGGATGCAAGTGTCTTTAAAGTATCCTAACTTATGATGTTCTGAGTAGACCCAGGAGTGTATGGCTGGGTTGTATAGAACTATGTTTAGTTTTTGGAGGAACCTCCAGACTAATGTCCAGAGTGGCTGTAATAGTTTACATTTCCATCACATGCCCACCAACATTTTTTAATTAATTTTATTGTCAAGGTGATGTACAGAGAGGCTACAGTTGCATATGTAAGGTAGTGAGTACTTTTTTTGTCAATCTTCTTACCCTTTCTCTTTTTCCTCCTACTTTCCCTCCCTCCCAACCCATCCCCAAGTTGTACAGATCATTTCCATCATAGTGTCTTGTGAGTATCACTGTTGCATTGGTTTGCCCTTTATTCTTTGTCTCACCAGTTTTTTGTTGTTCTTCCCTTCTGTGATTCAGATAAATGTACATACAATACTCAGGGTACCAAAATCAAATGCAGTGACAAGGGGGGACAAAACATAGGAAACGAATAAAGAAAAAAGAAGTAACTTCACATAGTACATTAAAAACCATAGCAATAAAGCAAAACCTCATTTTTCCATATCTTGGAGTTCATTTCACTTAGTATCATCTTATATGGTCATATGTACACAGCTCTTGAGCTACTGTATTCTTCTACTAGGACTATCTTAAAAATATCCTAATTATTACAAATGAGGGAAACCATTTCCATTTCCTTAGGAACAGGGCAATGCCATTCTTTCTGATAGAACCATAGAATTCCATTGTATACATATACCACATCTTCTTGATCCATTCATCTACTGAGGGGCATCTGGGCTGGTTCCATACCTCAGTTATGGTAAATAATGCTGCAATGAACACGATTGTGTCACCCACAAGTCATATAGTTCATTTTCCACATGGGGTCTAGTGAGTACCACATCTCTATTTGTTCACCCTTTGTCCCACCTTTTCTATTTCCCCCTCAAGCTTCAAAAGGCAAACTAACAAGTTAAAAGGGAAAGACAGCAAAAACAAAAGAAACAACAATAAAAACATCTAGTTTCCACTTTGTGGAGCTCATTTCTTGGCCATCCAAATACTGAAAAGATAAGACAAAATTTAAGAAAGAACAGAGATACAGTGTGTTGGGAAGATCAGAACACAGAGATGTTTTTGAGTAATAAATTTTAAGCAACTATCATCTATATGAAAGTAATAGGTGGTTGGAGATGATAAAAGAGAGAATATGTCATTGGCTACAGAAAGGATCTAGATTTCAATTTTCCTTTTTTCCACAGTAGTTTCTTGTTTGCATAATTGAAAATCTAATTGTTTGTATAGACTACTCATATCATAGAGTCTCACACATATGTAGAATCTCAGTAAGTTATTTTTCTGTTGTTACTGTCATGAAAACTTATTTTATTCTACTTCTGGTCTAAGACAAGTTCCTGGATTTAACTTCCAATCTCATGTGCTCACCACATACTCCTCATAATTTTTCCCAGCCATTCCCTGAATTATAGACAGAGTATAAACTTTGCTGTACTTTATGAACCTTCTTTCTGCTTAACTCATGTTCTAATTCCCTCTAGATATCAATTCAACCTTTTTCTTAGCTTTGTTATAAGATTTTTTTCTTCTTTGCTCATTATAGTTCTGGAAAACTTTAAAGACAGTGATCTGTCCATGTTGATCTAAACTAAAATAAATGAATTTACCTGCTTTAGTTTTATTTTGTTTTATTTTGCTGAACTTGGCTGTTGGCTTTCCAAGGAATTTCACTATATGAGATCTCACCTGAATCTACTGTATTTCAGTTAATAGATTTATATATACTTGAATATCACACAATGTACTTACTTATGAGTTTGTGAGCTAAATCTAACTTCCATATATAATAGAAAACACAAATCGTTTGTTTTGGGGGGCATTGTTTGCTTCACTTAACATAATTTTCCCATCTTTCTTTACAAATAGTACAATGTTATTCTTTCTAATGGATGAGTAAAATTCCATTGTGTATATATCCCACAATTTCTTGATCCCTTCATCCACTGAAGTACCTGGGCTGATTCCATACCTTGGCCATGGAGAATAATAAAGCCAAAATCAAAGTTCAGCAAAAGAAAACACGGAAAGTAGGTACTCAAAAGGGATGGGGTGGAGCCAAGAGGAAAGGGTAGATGAATGAAGACTAGAATAGGGGGAAATGAAGACAAGTATCCAATGTATATCCTACAAAATTAAGAAGAATGAGGGAAGAGGCGAGTAGGAAGTGATGGATGAGAATATTGAAAGGGGTGATATTGATCAAGATACATAAATTCCCTTGCTAAATAACAACTCCTTTGTAAAACCACTTAAAGATAACAATTTGAAATTTTTTGAAAAAAAAATTAAACTATCTCAGGTTAGTTAGAACAGACCTCAGTATCTCTGATCTGTTGTTTAAATTCTAGACTTTTCATCTTTTATAAAGTGACATTATTTGAAAGCGCATTAACGTACATTGTAATAGGTTGATAGACTTCTCTCTGCTTTGTACTATAGGCTTAGTAGAATATGAAACATATTAGCAACTAAAAAGAAAACTCAGTATAAAAGAGAAGTAAATCTAAAATAGTACCAGTACACAAGTGATGGCCACTCTCTGGTCTCTTGGTCATTTTGAGGAACTCCCTTTCACTGACAGCATATGTACACATTCATAAAACATTTGACCTCAAACTCCAGGAAAAGCTAACTCTTCTCATCCGAGTTAGGAATGGACCCTGCTGTATCTATCAAGTACTGTGCAATTAGCCAGTTTTACTGTGCTGTGAAGAGCATGATGTATAAAATCTACCAGAGCACCATTTAGTGTGACTACTAAGAATCAGCATATATTACAGTTTATATATATATATATATATATATATATATATATATATATGAAGTATATGTGAGATATAGAGGCTGATAAATTCTGCCAGAGACAAAGAGATAAGTCAGATGTTCTTACTATCATACTCTTATCAATATTGCACAGTATAAATGTAAAGCTACCTGGGACTATTTATGAATACCTGTAATTATTTTATGATGATCTCTTTTACAGTGATGAGTAAAGAAACTTCAAACAAAAATTCTTCTTTTCACAGAAACTGATCATGCTTGTGATATTATAGATGAAAGAAGAAGAGTTTAATAAAATTAATTGTGCTGAAAGAGTTACACATAACTATTATTGAAGATACCTCATTCTTAAATAACTTGCTCTGAGGCTGTCAAACACCTTTGTATACACTACAGATTACTAATTCTATTAAAAGTATGGTCAACAACCAGGCGCTGGTGGCTCATGCCTGTAATACTAGCTACTCAGGAGGCTAAGATCTGCGGACCATAGTACAAAGTCAATCCAGGCAGGAAATCCATGAAACTCTTCCAATTCACCACCAGAAAACCAGAAGTGAAGCTGTGGCTCAAAGTGGTAGAGTACTAGCCTTGAGCTACTATATATATATATATATATATATATATATATATATATATATATATATATAAACTACCTTGACCATATTAAGTCTCAGTCACTCTTTCAGTTCACCTGACAACCATATGTCTCCAACACAAAGTGACTTGCTTTCCTGTCATTCATTCTGGTGTGTGTTTGTAATCATACCAAGGGGTTTTGTGATGATATTTCGGATATGTACATATTATATTTTAATCAGAGTAACCCTTTCTATTTCTTTACCTTTCCCCACATCTCCAACAACAGCTCTCTCAGCAACAGCTTTCACTGAGATTCGTTATGTCATTTACATGAATAATTGCATGTATTTCAAAATTATTCTTCATCTATTTTTTTACCCTCCTTTCCACCCTTCTGGCTACCCTAACCAGTCTCATAGTTAAAAATCATGCTCTTGAATTGTGGCTGTGTGAAAAAATTATAGTACTATATTGAATGAGAATAGACAGATGTTCTTGGCATGTTCATGACTTTAAGGGACCCAATTTCAGTCAATCCTTATTTATTATGATATTGGTTGAAGGTTTGTCATATAGCCTTTATTGTATTGAAGTAGATTCTTTCTATTCCAATTTTCTTCAGAGCATTTATCACAAAAACTGACTTTTGGCAAAGGCATTTTCTGTATTTTACTTATGTTATTGATTTACATGGGCATTTACATAGGCATTCCTGGGATGACGCCAATTTCATCATGGTGTGTGATCTTTTCAATATGTTGTTTAATTCAGTTCACTAGAATTTTATTGGGACTTTATCATCAATATTTATGAAAGAGATTGATCTATAATTCTCTTTTACATTGTATCTGTCATTCATTAATAATTAGATAAATAGATGATAGAGATAGATGATAGATAGATATTGATAGATGTAGCATAACTAATGTAAGTTCATCCTTGACTTTGTTAAAAATTACTAACAAGCTGGAAGCTGGTAGCTCACATCTATAGCACTGGCTACTCAGGAGACTGAGATCTGAGGATCATAGTTCAAAGACAGCCCAGGAAGGAAAGTCCGTAAAAATTCTTATCTCCAATACCACCAAAAATATGGAAGTGGAGTTACGGCTCAAGTTGATGGACAGCACCTTGACCCAGAGTTAAGTCCCACACAAATTACTAACATTTTCCCAGAAGAACAGTTCATACATGTCAGTTGTTTCACTCTTTTATCATCAAGTTATGTCATTACTTTTATTTATACCATATTTCATTTTGTAAACTTATTAATTCTAATGAATGAATAGTTGTATTGTTTTTTGTCTTCGATTTTTGTTTGTGTTTATTTTCTTGACATTATGAGGGCTGGAACTCAGGGACTCACATTCTTGTTCATCTTTTTAATCATGGCTGGTGTCCTGCCATGTCAGCCATGCTTCTAATTTGGCATTTTGCTGGTAGATGAAATTTCAAGGAATTTCTGCTCACTGCCTTTGAAATGTGACCCGCTGGGTCGCAGCCTCCTAAATATTTGGATTACAGGCATGAGACACCCTTACCCAATGATATTGTGATTTTAATGTCCATTTTTGTAGATGTTTATTGTCCATTTGGATATCTTCCTAAAGTGTGCCATGTATGAAGGAGTATTTTTTTCTTGATGATCTATAGGAGTACCATGTATTTCTGTGATATGTATCCCTGTCAGACATATATGAATTTTATGAATGCTTCTATCTAAAGTTTCTCTTTTTCCTTTCTTAATGCTACTTTTTGATGAACCAAAATATCCAATTTGCTTTTATTTGTTGTTTCTTTCATTTGGTCCTGTTAAATAAAATTTCTATTGGGTGATTTTCTTGGAATAAGTTCTGCCCAATACACCAAACAATATGGAGTTATTTGTGTTAATATCCCACATCACCAAGACAAAACAAATTTATCTAATCTTCTTAGACATCAGGCTACAAAAAGAGATAATCTCTCAATGTCTAAAAAGGCTAGCATGATAAGTGCTCTCTAACTTTTACATAGAGTTTTATTTTGAAATGGCCAGCCTGTTTCTGCTCTCTTCAGCCCTTTTAATTTTACTATTTTACCATGAAAGTTTGCCTCCTCTTCTCCATTCAAGACATCCATTTTGCCTTGGAGCATATATGTAGTGCTTTCATTGTAGAACCACAAAAATACCACTGGATCTTTAATTTTGTTTGTAACTTTGTCTTTTGACAAATATTCAATATTTTTACCCATAGTAAGTTGACAAAGAAGTCCTGATATTTTCCCCCATCACATTTAGGGTTGTAGTCTATCTTAATTTGCAGTGCAGGTTTTTCTTTTTTTCTGGAACATTCAGTAGTTCTGATGACATTTACTAAAAAGACCTTTCCCCTCATGGAACCTTATTGTTATAGTCTTTACCAAAATCATTCTTTCTCTTTTACATCAAACTAGAGAGTGAAAATAGCTTTATTATATGGTCATTATGAAATTCAACACAAAATACTATATGGAGATCAGATAAAATTTGAGGTCAACTTAAGGATATAAGCAAGCTAGACCTCATATTCATTTAAAAATTAAAATCCAACATCATATATTATTTCTCTCTAATTACTTATTCATACCAGCTATAAGGAACACTCAACTTCTATTTCATATTATATATTGCTCCCTCAATCAAATATATCTATTTCTATATCTCTATATCTAACTATTTATCTACCTTTCTCTTCAGTTTATTTTTAATACGTATTTTTATTGTAAAGATACTGTACAAAGGGGTTACAGCTACATGAGGAAGGTAATGAGTACATTTCCTATGGAGCATTGTTATCCCTCCTTTGTTTTTCCCCTACAATCCCTTCCCTCTCCACCTCCCCAACTCCTATCTCTTCAGTTTCTAAATGATCTTGACCTGAAAATTTCTTCTGCTTGTTTCCATGATAATCTCTTCCTCTCAACTACAACAGTATGTGCTTGGTAAAATAGAGACAGTCCCTTACTCTGCAGATGACTTCGGATATATAACTCCTCATTCATCAAGTGATGGAGTCAAAGCGTAGATCTAAAAGCACCTTTACCTCCTCTGCTATTCTAAGATTCACTGGAGGAACTGGATGGTGTGCCTTGCTTAACAATATGTACTTCACCATTCATTACAGGGTTTGATAGGAAGGAAATATATTACAAGGTTTTCCCCTCTCACATCTTTTATCCAGCTAGTCAATCCAATGAACTCAATTAAAATTCAAAGTTTTAATTCATTTGTCTGATGTTTTTAAAAAAAAGAAAGAAAGAAAACCTCATAAGTGTAAATCTTTTCCCTCTCTCCTTCCAGGCTTGGCAGCGGTCATGTGCTTTTAATTTGAGCTTACCTCAGCCATTTGTGGTGACTCAGATTCATTATTCTTCACTCCTGTGTATTGATTACATATTTGTGTCTTTTACTCTAAATAGGGATGGCAATTTGCTTGAACATAATTTCAGAAATGTGATACAAAGATTATAAATTACTCAGAAATTACTAAAATTATTAGAGAATTAAGTGCTGTTAAATGGCTCTTGGCCAGATGAAATAGGTCAGCCTCACACATGCTATATTTGGAAGTGTTTTTTATCATGGGTCTCACATGGCCTGCTAAAGCTAATCCCTACATCAGAAGTTCTGCGATATGATGAAACCCCTTATGTCAAAATAAATTTCCCACAGCTGTATCTTTTCACTGATGCTTTCTTTCCTAAATGTCATGTTTACTTGTTTTCAGTATGTGGTCATTTTACACATCAAAATCAAACAAAGAAACTAGGTTTCAAAAAGGCAAAGATGACTGTGTTCTTTTTAAATTCTATAACATAGCTTCATAAATAATACTATAAAACAATGGATATTTGTTGAATGAATGAATAACTTCAGAGTTTTAAATGAATAAATTGATGTATTTAGTTGTACCTTTATTATTTTCTTTTTTAATTTTTTAATGTTTTTATTGTGAAAATACTGTACAGAGGGGTTACAATTACATGTGCAAGGTAATGAGTACATTTATCAAGCATAGTAGCCTCCTCCTTTGTTTTTCCCCTGCCATCCCTTCGTCCCATCTCTACAACTACAATCTCCACCCCCATTGTAAAGTTCGTTTTTTGTCATAGCGTCTTGTACATCTCATTCATCAGAAAGAATGACACTGTCCCATTTGTTAGGAAATGGAAAGACTTGGAAAAAATTATATTAAGTAAGTAAGCCAGGCCCAAAGAAACATAGGTCCCATGGTTTCCAATATTTTCAATAAATAGTATATGTCTGGGACAAGCAGACAAGGTCAGATAAGATGATGTTAGGCGAAATGAACCCCACGATAAGGACACGTGGTTTTTTCTTTCTTTCTATTGTTTCTAACGTATTTATAAGCTACCACGTGATTTTTTGTTGCTTTGTATATACCTCACCCACTATATAACACCTTTATATTTTCTTGAAAATTCTTGTCCTCTCCTAACAAGGATTTATTGTTATATCACTTGAGCACTTACTCGATACAGCTATTATGCTCAGAATTTTGACAGGTTTTAGTTCCCTCCTGTATCACTCAGCACAAATACAGGACAAAATTACCATTATTACTTTCAAATTCTCATTAATGAGCTCAAATGTAGAAATGATAAATAATTTGCTCAAGTATCAATTAAACAGTAACAAAATCAGCATTATTATTCAATTATAAATAACAAACTAGACATGGAGAAAAGCAGGAAAAAATAACATAAAGCAACTAATATGAAAATAATCACTCCCTGAAAACATTACAGGAAGGAACAGAAGAAACTCTAGGACTTCTTGGCACAGGCCGAAATTTTCTTAATAAAGACCCAGAAACACAACAAATCAAAGAAAGGTTGGACAAATGGTATTGCATGAATTGCAGAGCTTCTGCATGGCAAAGGACATACCTAGCAAGATCAATAGAAAGCCTACTGACTGGGAGAAGATCTTCACTAGCCATACAATGGACAGGGGTATCATATCTAAAACATACCTGGAACTCAAAAAAATTAAATCCCCCAACAATAAATCCTCAAAGAAACAACTGTCTGATAAACAAGTGGTCTAAAGAATTAAAGAGAAATTTCTCTGAAGAGGAAAGAAGGATGGCCAATAGACACATGAAGATGCTCAACCTCTCTAGCCATAAAAGAAATACAAATCAAAACAACATTGAGATTCCACCTCACCCTAGCTCGAATGGCTAGAATCAAGAACTCTAATAACAACAGATGCTGGAAGGGATGTGGACAGAAGGGAACCTTACTGCGTTGTTGGTGGGAGTGTAAACTTATTCAACCACTTTGGAAAGTAGTATGGAGGTTCCTCAAAAGACTCCACATAGAGTCCCCCTATTACCCAGCAATCCCACTTTTGGGCATTTACCCAAATGATCACAAACAAGACCATACTAAAGCTACCACCACAACTATGCTTATCACAGCAATATTTACCATAGCTAAGATATGGAACCAACCCAGATGCCCCTCTGTAGAGGAATGGATCAAGAAAATTTGGTATATATACAAAATGGAATTCTATGCCTCCATCAGAAAGAATGACATTGCCCCATTTGTGAGGAAATGGAAAGACTTGGAAAAAAATATATTAAGTGAAGTAAGCCAGGCCCAAAGAAACACAGGTCCCATGGTTTCCCTTATTTGCAATAACTAGTTTATGTCTGAGACAAGCAGAAATGGTCAGATAAGTTGATGTTAAGTGAAAAGAACCCCAAGATAAGGACTCAAATGTTTTTCTTTCTAGCTATGTTTCTAACATATTTATAAGATATTTCTTTGTTGCTTTGTATGTCCCTCCCCCATGGTATAACTCATGCTTTCACTGTATTTGATGTTGGTATAATTTATGGAAGGGAAGGGAAAAAACAAATTGTTTAAATAGGGATACAAGTGGACCCATTGCAACAATGAGATGTAAAAGATGTTATGTCGAAAATGAACTTTACATTGGCGTGGGGGGTGTGGGGGAGGAGATGGGAAGGGATAGGAAGGGGAAACAAAGGAGGAGGCGACAATGCTTGATAAGAAATGCACTCATTACCTTGCCCATGTAATTGTAACCCCTCTGTATGGTATTTTCATAATTAAAAAAATCTGAGAAAAAAAGAATTACACCATTTTCACTCTCAAAAAAAGAAAAGAAAATAGTGTCACTATTTTGCTCTAAATTTTCTTTCAAAGAATTTTATGCAACAGTGTTACTCACAAGATACTATGTTGGAAATCAACTTTATAACTTGGGGAGAGCATGGGGGGGCGAGGAATAGCAGGAGAAAATGAGGGACAATGTAACAATGTTCAACAAGAATTGTGCTCATTATCTTACTTATGTAACTGTAACCTCTCTGTACATAACCTTTACAATAAAGAGAAAAAAATTAAAAAGGAATTTTTGTTTTAGCTAAGGGTATCAAAAGCAAATGTTTTTTAAAAAGGTATATTCTAATTCTTGTATTAGGTGGCATTTTGGGTAATTATCCTAATTATTAATTAGGTAACTTTCCTTAAGGAATGAATGGTCTTGGAATTATGTCTTCTCCTGCCTGGCTATTTTATATTCACTTAAAGATAATAATAATGATTACACAATAAGATATCATTATGGGCTGTTGTTTTTATTACTAATGTTAGAATCAGAAGCTTACCATGAGTCAGGCACTGGTCATGGTACAGTGAGCACTTTAGATGTAATACCACACGGAAAAAATACGATTTCGCTAGATAATCCCTTGTCAGGGCTTTACTTGATAGCATGAGTATTTTTGGCTCCTTTGCATTTTACAGATGAAGTTTTGAAAGAGGAGGAGGGAAATGGAATGGTGAGGAAGAGATTCTACTTAAGAAGTTTAAAACTACACAAAATAGCTTGCTTCATTTTTTTGTCAGCGAGATAAAAGCAAGACTTCTATGAAACTATCGTTTGCTCACTTTTCCATCGACTCCTTCCTTTCCCTTCAGTATTGGCTTTCAAAAGAAAATGAATTGTCCAAGTCTTTTTTTTAGAGTTTTTCCTGTTTATACTTCAGTCTTTACTTCCCCAAAGGTTTCAAACCCATTAAGTGTACAGTCAAAACGAGTGTGATAATGAATCTATCTTACTGTATTCCACATCTCTTCCTCACTATTCTTAGTCACCCTATCTACCCAGAAAACACACACAGGAGGAATCCTAGGACCTTCCCAAAGGCCACAGGCCAGGTTGAGCCAGGCCCTGCTTGGCCAGATATCTAGTATGGCCATGGAATACAAGAGGCCCAAAAGGAAGGTAACCCATTTCCTTAGTTGTATGCACCCATGCTCTTTGTCTGAACTAATATTTCCATCTCACAAAACTTTTTGTATGGAATATACCCACCCAGTGATAGTCAATCTTTTCTATTCTTGGGCACACTTTAAATTTTAGAATTTGCATTTCTCACTTGAAGATTATATTTTATTCAAGTTATTCTGCTATTTTGTCAATCTGCCTTCCACACTATCCCATTACAAAGGAACACATTTGACTATATTACTTCCTTCACATATGAGAGGTCTTTCATCTTCCTCTAAATAAAACCATTTCTGTGTTATGCTATTCTCTTTGCTTTACTTACAGCAAAAAATTACTCACCTACATAAAATTTTGCACAAAGCTTTACATTTCCTCTGATACATGTCAGAGTAGTAATATAGAGTCTCATTTGCATCTAAAGCAGAATTTATGCAGCACTTTAAATTCCATAGCTAACCCAGTACTGAAACAGTTGTGATATCTGTGTGCCAAAACTGACCTGTTGCAAATCACATTCCTAAATGGGCTTTTGCTATCTATACACCTCTGACCACCAGTGAAAATCATTTCATTATGGCCTTCCTTAAATCAAACCCTCACACCTTCCACAGGTAAGAGTTTGTGAACTTCACCACCTGCACTCTCAGAATAATCAGTTCTTATTTCCTCTGTCACTCACCCCCCAAACTGCACCACCAAGCACTGTTTTTGTAAATGTTCCCATTTATTCAGGCATTATCAACTGCTTAATTTCTTTTCCAGAAACAAGATAATCTCACTGAAGAAAAGGAACATAAGAAACAACCTGGCATCTGGAAGTCGTTTTTTCTGGAATGGTCATTCTAATCCTCTCCTAAATATCTTTTCTGTGTTCCAAGATATGTGGCCCTGACTTGTTTAGTTTTTTATCTATCATTTTTTCTTTTAGTAGTGATATATGGATCATACCAAGGATCTTGTACTAAATGCTAAGAAAACACTTTACCACTCATCTTCATTCCCAAGCCCAGAAGAGAGCTGCAAGGGTAAAGCATTTAAATGCAATTGAGGTGATACATTGAAAATAGTAGTTTCTCTGCATTTCTTACCTAATAGTAAGCCACATGTATATATTTGCCACTTTCCTACTCTTATTAACATTGCTATACTCTTCTTGTCAGGAAAATAGATTCAATTTTATGGAAGTTAAATTCTATTGAAGAGATGTAACAAAAAAAAGATATAAATAGCAGGTGTGATGAGTAGGATGAAGGAAGGGTAGACCTCTACATTACTTCTACAACACAACACTTTTACCAGCCTTCCCTTTTACATGTAGCATATTGACCTATAAATAAAATGCAAACACTTGTACATGGAGATGGGTAAATACCGTACTCTGACTTGTATTAAACATGAATATTTCAAAATAGTACTTGATACTAAGGAATTGTTAACTGTACAATCTAGATAGAAAGTAACATGAGCCAGACTCATGAGCTATGGAAGACAGATGAAAGACAGACTGGTTTTTTTGTTGTTGTTGATTTTTTTCTTTTGTTTATTTTTTTACTGGTGAAATAGATGGATTTTTCTAGTTAAAGAGATAGGGAGGGTCTTAGAATCTCTCTTCTCAAGTCACTTTAATCTGAATGGTATATTCGTGTCTAGTAGAAAAGTATTACCATCTCTTCTTCAGTTTTTCTATCCAAAACTTATAGTGAATGACTCAGGTCCTTTGGGCACTTAGTAACTGTTAATTAAATGGAGATTACAAAGCAATGTGAAGAAACAAATATAAAACACAGAAAAATACCATTTACCACAGCTCAATTAATTTATTAAGAAATAAAGCTGGGGCTGGGAAGATTGCTCAGTGGTAGAGTGCTTGCCTTGCATGCATAAGGCTCTGGGTTTGATACCTCAACACCACAAAAGCAGAAAAAGCCAGAAGTGGCACTGTGAATCAAGTGGTAGGGTGCTAGCCTTGAGCTGAAGAGCTCAGGGACAGCCCCCAGGTCCAGAGTTTAGGCCTCACAACTGACAAAACAGCAAGCAAGCAAGCAAGCAAGCAGGAAAGAAAGAAAGAAAGAGAGAGAGAGAGAGAGAGAGAGAGAGAGAAAAGAAAGCTATTCCATGAAAATATCTTTAATTAATTACAGCAAGCAAGCAAACAAGCAAGCAAGCAAGCAGGAAAGAAAGAAAGAAAGAAAAAGAAAGAAAGAGAGAGAGAGAAAGAAAGAAAGAAAAAGAGAGAGAAAAGAAAGCTATTCCATGAAAATATCTTTAATTAATTACAGAGGAACATATGTATATGGGAAAAAAACTATCCAGCTAACTTAGAGACCTTGAGTTATTAGTAATATATTCAGATGTCAAAAGTAACAACTTTTCTTCTAGGGAAATGTCACCTGGTATGTTAAACTCAGTAATGGAAAGAAATATTAATAAGTGCATTAATGTAATATTAAGCAGTCAGTAAAATAAATACCATAAGCTGAAGAAATGAAATCTCTTCAGTCATCTATCATTTTTGTTGTGTTTAATTCAAACTTAGTCTTAAAAAAATGAACATTCTAATCAGGGTCTGGTGTTTTGAGCCTAGAGTCCTACCTGCTCCAGAGACTGAGATCTGAGGATCAACAGTACAAAGCGAGCCCAGGCAGGAAAGTCAGTGTGACTCATTGCCAATTAAGTACCATAAAACCAGAACTGGAGCTGTGGCTCAAGTGGTAGAACACTAGTTTTGAGAAAAAAAATCAAGGCTCAAGGACAGTACCCAGGCTCTGAGTTCCAGCCCAGAATTGGCATTAATGAAGTAAACCACACCCAACGAAATATAGATCCCATGGTTTCCCTCATTTACAATAATTTGTATATGTCTAGGATAATTTTATCAGATTAGCAGAAAAGGTCAAAAGATAATTGCAGGGCTGGGATGGTGGCACATTGGTAGAGTGCTTGCCTTGCATGCATGAGGCTCTGGATTCGATTCCTCAGCACCACATAAGCAGAAAAAGCTGGAAGTGGCACTGTGGCTCAAGTGATAGAGCAGTAGCCTTGAGCTGAAGACTGAAGGACAGAACCCAGGCCCAGAGTTCAGGCCCCACAACTGACCAAAAAAAAAAAAAAAAACCTGTGTACCAATGAACCCCAAGATATAGACACAAGAGGTCTTTGTTGTTGTTTTTAATGTATATGTGATTTTTTTTGTTTCTCTTGTGTGTTCTTCCCCCTATGGTATATCCCCTGTTGTCACTGTACTTGACTTTGGTACCCTGCATCTTGTATATACATCTGTCTAATTTGGGGAGGGGAAGGGGAATAACAAAATGCTGAAACAAAGACACAGGATGACCCATTGCAACAAGGATACACACAAGACAGTATATTGGAAATGAACTTTACAACTTAGTTGTGGGGGAGGGGGCTTTGAGAGAGGTGAGGGAGGGAAAGGATAGTGGGAGAACAACAAGGGAGGGGGTAACAATGCTTAACAAGAAATGTACTCATTGCCTTACTCATGTAACTCTAACCCCTCTGTATAGCATCTTTACAATAAAATAATTTAAAAAAAAGAAAGAAAGAAAGCAAAGCAAAGCAAATTCTCCAGTCACAATGCATGCATCCACTTAGGGAGCTGCTGTCTTTAATGAAATGTCAATGCTACATGGTCCTCCACATCCTTGAGCGGTATCTGAATTCCCTTATACCATAGATTGAGCTTTTAATCTTTTCTTTTTGTGTGTGTGTGGGGGGGTCCGGTCATGGGGCCTGAACTCTGGGCCTGGGCGCTGTCCCTCAGCTCTTCAGCTCAAGGCTAG
>NW_012267262.1:3223846-3283410 GCF_000151885.1 Dipodomys ordii
TATATATATATGTATATATATAAATACATACACATATCTTAACACTTGTGTTGGTCTGTATGCGTCCAACATTTCCTGGCAACTTTGGCCCTGGGCAAGAATCCAAAATAAGAAGGCATTGTGCCATTTTAGCAGATGGACATACAGAGAAGTAGCCAAAAGACTCTGTAACAAGTACCATGGAGGCGGCTGGAGGACCGGATATACATCTAATAACATTCAGTTGGCTCTTTATCCGTTGCTTAGAAACCTCAGGTCAGGAACACTGTCCTTTTAATTATGACTTGAGTTTAGGACCATCATAAGAACCAGGATCTGTGAATGCCATTGCTAATTATTGGGAGCAGAAGGACAGCTGGGGCTTCGCCACTGCCAATAGAGTCAGCAATGAAATCTGCACTGGGGATGAGAATCACTTCTGCTAAAGCTATGTCCAAATAAAGAAGAGGAAAAAAACACTCTGTGGGATTGTCAGAGGGGAAAGGCAAAGATGGATCCTTGCATGCTTGTGCTCTTTCCCTCTGCTTTCACTCGGAGTGAACAGGAAAATCAGGTGATGCACAAAGAGCCAGACCATAAATCCTTCCTAGACTGGAAAGACAGATGAGACTGTGCTAAAGCAAGATGAGAAAGGACACAAAAACAAATGAGAGAACTGGACTCTGGCTCAATATATCAAAGAATATTAGCGTGAAGCATCATGTTATGGGTTTGAACTCAGATTGCACATTATCTGTTTTTGACCTCAGCACCTTGCATACAAGCTGTGTAATTACAATACTACTAACGTCCCAGCTTCATTTTACTTGCTCACAATGTGGGGATACGATAGCCTATATGGAATTTGGAGGATTAAATGAGTTCATATTTAACTAAGAATATTAAATTAATATTATCCCATAACATTAACATTTAATATTTAGATCAAATATTAGCTCTCATTATCACAAGCAGAGATCACACTATCTTAAATAAGCTTAAACAGAGTTATGTGAGAACTCCAAAAAAGTTATGTGCTTTATACCAAGCGAGTTCAGTCTTATTGTTCCAGTCTTGTTTCTGATTATGTACTATAACCTTCCAGTAGAACTTCTGTTATCTAGTGGCAGCCTTCATCACATAGAACAAACCACACCCCACAAACTCCCATCTCCTGGAAGGAAACAGATAGCTTAAGAATTCATCTGAATCCATTGCTTATCCTTTTTTGGCTCATTTTACAGACATTTTTATGTCTAATTTGTTCAGTTCTATTGATTCAGCTGCTTCTCACAGAAAACAAAATTCCAAACAAATTTTCAGAGTGAGATATGTTTATTCAATCATGTGTCTATCAATCTATCTTTTCATGACCCACAAGTTCTTCAGACTTCGTGTTGACATGGTTGATTTTTGTGCACAATTGCCATTCTCCTGGAAATATGATGCATTTCTTCTATATCTGTCAACAATGTATATTTACTGGGTTGTTCTGATAGTCTTAAAAGTATACTGATATTTGCCATAATGTACATGATTGGGCTATAGATCTCTCATCTCAATGAACTTGCCACAAAGTTGCTTAAGCTCCTAACTTTCTCCCCACCCTACATCTCAGAAGTATAATCTGTCACCCTCCCTTGGCCAATCATACCTATAATTACCTTGTTCTCTTTCATTACATTACCCCTTTCTTTAAGTTTCTTAAATTAGATTTCCATATTTAGTTTTGTTCCAAACATATCATTCACAAGACCACCATTATAGGCATTTCAAACCTCAAATCTAACGGTGCCATTTTGCAGTTTAAAACTACGTTCACAGTCTCTAACATGTAAAAGTCAAAACATAAGTTTCTGCCTTGCAAAAGTTTGCAGCTAAATATGTGTAAATGAATTCCAAATATTTGTCTCCAATATCATCTCTCCCAAAGTGGGAGCTTAAAGGTACTTGTCTATTTCTTATCTCTGTGGAAACATACATTCCATGCTAAAATTTCTAAATTTAAACCCATAACTTTACCACATGGATCTATCTGCCTTCCCACTTTTCCGCCCATAATTAAATGGCAGCTCTTTAACTGTACTTTTGTCCAAAATGCCCCCACTCCCTTTATTCTTTATTTGTTTTATTATGAGTGAGAACTCATTCCTCTCCTGCCCGCCTCTTCTCTCACTCTTCTTAGTTTTGTAGGATATACACTGAATTTTTGTCTGCATTTTCCTTCTCTTCTCTTCATTTGTCTGTTCCTTTTCCCCTTGACCCCACCCACCCCTGCCTAGTACCCACTTCCTGGTACTTTATTTTGTTAAACTTTGTCTGATTTTTGTTGTTGTTGTTGTTCCAGTCATAGGGCTTGAACTCTGGGCCTGGGCACTGTCCCTCAGCTCTTCAGCTCAAGGCTAGAGCTCTACCACCTGAGCCACAGCACCACTTCCAGCTGTTTTCTTTTTGCTCATGTGGTGCTGAGGAATCGAACCTAGGGCCCCAGGCATGCAAGGCAAGCCCTCTACCACTGAGCCACCTTCTCAGCCCACCTTAGACTGAGCTTTTAATTTGGTATTCCTTTAAAAACAAACAAACAATGCAAGGCACCGACATTATGCTATTATCAAGACATTATAGTATCTCCTAGGGAATCTAATGTGTGTCTTGCCATCTCCACAAGTTCCCCTTTGCTCTCATCTGCAAGCTCACAGTCCCAGGAAAATATTTCCTTACAATCATCATTCAGTAGCACTGTTCAATCCCTTCTTCCTCTCCATGTCCACTGCCACCGGCTTGGCCAAGACCTTATTCTTTCTCATCTAGGCTATTCTTAGTTGCTTAATGGGTCTTTTTGTGTTTATGTGTATATATAAACGATACTAATTTTATGACTGGTAAATTAATATGGGGAATTGCTAATTGGCCTTATCATTTGCTTATCTTTCAGCAAAATTAGTAACCAGTTCCCATGGAAAATACTAAGATTATAACAGAGATCAAGAGAGATGTAGTCCCTATTTCCAAGCCTACATCCAACCAACATTTAAATACATTACAGTCTAACACTAACCTTTCACTCAGAAACAATTTTCCCTTACTAGACTTTAACTCTACCTGACATTCCACACATACCAAGTAAGCCTACTGATTACTTCTAGGTTTAGAATGCAAGTGCTCAGCAATCAAAAATAACCTCACAAAATAAGGTTATTTGAATTAATAAGAAGAATGTACTAGTGATAATGATGTGCTGTTCATGGAGATATCAGAGTTATTGATTTGAGGAGGAAAAGTAGATGTTTATTTGTTATATCTTTAGTAGACACTCAAATATGTCGACACAACAAATGCTAACATATCTTCTTGTTAGGAAAGGATCATTTAAGAAGTTATTTACATATCTTAAATCAGATAATGTAGACTATTTCATAAAATCACCCATGTGTTATTCATATGTGTTTGATGTTATTCAAGTTATTTCACATCCCTGTTTTTATTTTAAAAATTAAATGCTCTCATTCCAGTTCTTGATTTTTAAAAGTGAAGGATGCTGGAATTTTCTAAGCCTTATTTAGATAATCTCTATGGCTGATTAGAAAATACAATAGTAAATGATGCAATATTCTCTGAAACTTGTTTAGATCCTCTTTATGGTTTAGATAAGAAAATCAGGGACTCAGCCTGCAAATGTATGTGAACTTCAAAGGACTACATCCAAAGGTGCTAAGGAGCATTTCTTACAAAATCCAGACACCACAGCAAGATTTGGGATCCTCTAATTTTCTATTGTACAGACCAATGGTGTTGGTCCACAGAGTCTCTCAACTTTATCAGCAAGTTTGTGGCAACTGCCCACACTGAGGAAGGTTGAGGAGTGAAACCGCTACTCCAAGCTCTGCTTGTTGCAGGTTTTATAGTCACTTGGCAACACTTTAGTCTGAACTTTTCTCACACACCCTAGCACAAACCTGTTCTCTCATCAAGGGCATGGAGGATTTTGCTAGTGCTAGTTTTAACATGTGTTGTAACCTTTTTTTTTTTTTGCACCAGCTTCCTTCCCTTAGGCCCATTTCCAAATAGTCATGATGTTTGGAGGAGGACATTTAATAAGAGTAAATCATGTCTTACAAGGTCTCTGAATGCCAGAAGTGAAAGAGAGAGAGAGAGGAAATATGTATATATATATATATATATATGTATATGTATATATACATATGTATATGTATATATATATGTATATATATATGTATATGTATATATATATATGTATATATATGTATATGTATTTATATATATATATATGTATATGTATTTATATATATATATGTATATATATAAATACATACACATATCTTAACACTTGTGTTGGTCTGTATGCGTCCAACATTTCCTGGCAACTTTGGCCCTGGGCAAGAATCCAAAATAAGAAGGCATTGTGCCATTTTAGCAGATGGACATACAGAGAAGTAGCCAAAAGACTCTGTAACAAGTACCATGGAGGCGGCTGGAGGACCGGATATACATCTAATAACATTCAGTTGGCTCTTTATCCGTTGCTTAGAAACCTCAGGTCAGGAACACTGTCCTTTTAATTATGACTTGAGTTTAGGACCATCATAAGAACCAGGATCTGTGAATGCCATTGCTAATTATTGGGAGCAGAAGGACAGCTGGGGCTTCGCCACTGCCAATAGAGTCAGCAATGAAATCTGCACTGGGGATGAGAATCACTTCTGCTAAAGCTATGTCCAAATAAAGAAGAGGAAAAAAACACTCTGTGGGATTGTCAGAGGGGAAAGGCAAAGATGGATCCTTGCATGCTTGTGCTCTTTCCCTCTGCTTTCACTCGGAGTGAACAGGAAAATCAGGTGATGCACAAAGAGCCAGACCATAAATCCTTCCTAGACTGGAAAGACAGATGAGACTGTGCTAAAGCAAGATGAGAAAGGACACAAAAACAAATGAGAGAACTGGACTCTGGCTCAATATATCAAAGAATATTAGCGTGAAGCATCATGTTATGGGTTTGAACTCAGATTGCACATTATCTGTTTTTGACCTCAGCACCTTGCATACAAGCTGTGTAATTACAATACTACTAACGTCCCAGCTTCATTTTACTTGCTCACAATGTGGGGATACGATAGCCTATATGGAATTTGGAGGATTAAATGAGTTCATATTTAACTAAGAATATTAAATTAATATTATCCCATAACATTAACATTTAATATTTAGATCAAATATTAGCTCTCATTATCACAAGCAGAGATCACACTATCTTAAATAAGCTTAAACAGAGTTATGTGAGAACTCCAAAAAAGTTATGTGCTTTATACCAAGCGAGTTCAGTCTTATTGTTCCAGTCTTGTTTCTGATTATGTACTATAACCTTCCAGTAGAACTTCTGTTATCTAGTGGCAGCCTTCATCACATAGAACAAACCACACCCCACAAACTCCCATCTCCTGGAAGGAAACAGATAGCTTAAGAATTCATCTGAATCCATTGCTTATCCTTTTTTGGCTCATTTTACAGACATTTTTATGTCTAATTTGTTCAGTTCTATTGATTCAGCTGCTTCTCACAGAAAACAAAATTCCAAACAAATTTTCAGAGTGAGATATGTTTATTCAATCATGTGTCTATCAATCTATCTTTTCATGACCCACAAGTTCTTCAGACTTCGTGTTGACATGGTTGATTTTTGTGCACAATTGCCATTCTCCTGGAAATATGATGCATTTCTTCTATATCTGTCAACAATGTATATTTACTGGGTTGTTCTGATAGTCTTAAAAGTATACTGATATTTGCCATAATGTACATGATTGGGCTATAGATCTCTCATCTCAATGAACTTGCCACAAAGTTGCTTAAGCTCCTAACTTTCTCCCCACCCTACATCTCAGAAGTATAATCTGTCACCCTCCCTTGGCCAATCATACCTATAATTACCTTGTTCTCTTTCATTACATTACCCCTTTCTTTAAGTTTCTTAAATTAGATTTCCATATTTAGTTTTGTTCCAAACATATCATTCACAAGACCACCATTATAGGCATTTCAAACCTCAAATCTAACGGTGCCATTTTGCAGTTTAAAACTACGTTCACAGTCTCTAACATGTAAAAGTCAAAACATAAGTTTCTGCCTTGCAAAAGTTTGCAGCTAAATATGTGTAAATGAATTCCAAATATTTGTCTCCAATATCATCTCTCCCAAAGTGGGAGCTTAAAGGTACTTGTCTATTTCTTATCTCTGTGGAAACATACATTCCATGCTAAAATTTCTAAATTTAAACCCATAACTTTACCACATGGATCTATCTGCCTTCCCACTTTTCCGCCCATAATTAAATGGCAGCTCTTTAACTGTACTTTTGTCCAAAATGCCCCCACTCCCTTTATTCTTTATTTGTTTTATTATGAGTGAGAACTCATTCCTCTCCTGCCCGCCTCTTCTCTCACTCTTCTTAGTTTTGTAGGATATACACTGAATTTTTGTCTGCATTTTCCTTCTCTTCTCTTCATTTGTCTGTTCCTTTTCCCCTTGACCCCACCCACCCCTGCCTAGTACCCACTTCCTGGTACTTTATTTTGTTAAACTTTGTCTGATTTTTGTTGTTGTTGTTGTTCCAGTCATAGGGCTTGAACTCTGGGCCTGGGCACTGTCCCTCAGCTCTTCAGCTCAAAGCTAGAGCTCTACCACTTGAGCCACACCGCCACTTCTGGCTTTTTTCTTTTTGTTATGTGGTGCTGAGGAATCGAACCTAGGGCCCCAGGCATGCAAGGCAAGCCCTCTACCACTGAGCCACCTTCCCAGCCCCTATTTTGTTAAACTTTGATTTAGGCTCTCTAAGGAGTTACACTATTTGAGATCTCCCTTAAATCTACTGTATTTCAGTTAATACATGTATATATACTTGCACACGAAACAATTTATTTACTTATGAATTTGTAAGCTAAACGTAGCTTCTACACATAAGAGAAAACATACATCCTTAGTCTCTCTGGACCTGACTGACTTCACTTGAGATAATTTTTCCAGGTCTTTCCATTTCTTTGCAAATGGTACAATATCATTCTTTCTAATTCTTACTCCCTCCTCATTATTCCATTAACAAATTCCACTGACTACAAGATGCAATATATCTCAAACTATGTTATACTCCATAAGATCTATTACAGATATCACACCTAGGAAATTGTCATTTCTTTTCTGGATTTCTAGGGAATTTTTTTTAACTCTCTTAAAAAAATTCTTTTAAAAAAACTCTTTAAAAATTCTTTCCCTCTTTTTTAAAATTACCTTCATAGTTTGGTAATTTTATTTTATCTCCTTTATGGACCCATAGCATATTTAAATTTTTTGAGTCATTGCTCTGGAGTTTATAGTAGACATCTTCATGTCTACTATACATCTTCATGTTACTGCTTTCTCTCACAACTTTTTGGTATTATTGTTCACTTCACATTTAATACTTGTAAAACCCATGTGTAACTAGTTTTGCTTTAACTAATGAGGTGCTAAGGTGAAGAAAATACTGACCGTCACCTATGTTCTCTTATTCTTTGTATAGATCAACATGTCCAGTTAGTGTTACTTTCCCTTGCCCGCAGAACTTCGCTTAAATTTCCTGAGTACAGCTTGCTGTTAGGAAAAATTCTCATCTTCTAGCCATCTCCAAATAGTTTCTTCCATATTATTTTTAAAGATGACTTTACAGGGTGTGGAATTACAGGTGAACAGTTCTGTTATTTTAGTTCATTAAAAATGTCATTCTACATTGTGTTTGAATTGTGACTCTATTGTGTGTAATGCATTCATCTTCTCTGGTGCTTTTAGGATTTTAGTTTTATCAAAGGCTTTGAACAACTTGATTGGGTATAGTTTTCCTTACGTAAAGTCAACTTGGGAGTCACTGGCCTGGTGTTATGCTGGTACTTCATATCACCATACATGGAAAAATTTAGCTACACCTTATTCAAGTAGTTGCTTTGTTTTGCAGTTTAAGACACAGACATAAATCTGCTCCTCTTGTTTTACTGTGACTGAAAACTGAAATACAAAAGTTTTTTTTTACATTATGACCCTGTCTTGCCATTAAACTTTTCATAGTTAATCCACCAATTCTTAGAAAATCCTACAAATTCTTCTCCAAGGAAGGGTTCTAGGATCAAATATGTTTCATTAAGGCTTCATACAGTATTGTCTCAGGGATTCACAGTTCCCTGCAAAGAAATTGTAAGTCTTACTGCTAAAAGTCCAAAGTATTTAAACTTGATTGAATATTTTATATCTTTATTAGCACTTGTCCTACCATAGATGTGAGGGTTTTAGAATTCAGATAATAGATAACGCATGATGCGATAGTCCAGGGAAACAGAAGTGTGATGATAAAATAGGATTACAATTCTTTCTTATATTTTTATTTGCATTAAATTAAAAATAAATGTTATGGGATAAATATGGTCAATTGTTATGCCCTGACTACAAGAAAGCAGGAACAACTATCTGAAAATTCAGGAGAAAATGACATGGAATGAAAAATACCTCTGTCCTGGGGCTTTACACCCACATCTTTATATCTTCGAGAAGTTTCTAAACAGTATCCATGGTTCAGGGATTCAATAACTTAAAATGTTTAAGAGCACAGACACTCAGCATGCAAATTCAATCAAGTTTCTTAAATTCTTTAAGGCTCTGCTACCTCATCTGCAAGAGGTGAATAAGAAAAATTCCTAAGACAGAGAGCTGCAGCAAGAAATCAATATTAGGTATAAAGCATTTCACATCAAAATTTCACTATTCATCAAAGGTTCATTAATTATTAGCCTATGATATACTTTTTACAAAGAAAACAAAAACCAGAGAAGACACATCCATGGCTCTAGAGTAAACACATGAAATGATATTCCTAGAGAGATACATAGGAAAATGTAACTTAAAAAGCAGGAAAAAATTAACAGGAGTATAGATACAGCTTGGGTAATCCTTGGTCTTTTCATGTTGATTTAAGGTTTTTGAAGAAATAAATTCACCTCTCCTCATCTCAGTTTATTCTACTTAGTGTTGAAACAGAAATTTTCTTCTGGTGGGATGTGAGGTAAGATGAACACATGATACAACCGATATTACCAATCTGAAAGAGGACTTACGCATCGTGGAAAAAAATGTTTAGTGATGCTATTTCTAATGGGAATCCTATAATACCTAAATGCAACGAGTAGCAATGTCTAGTTCAGGCTCAGGAGGACAATTATCATTAAATATTTACAACAAATATACAGGAAAATGATGCAGGGAGCCCGATGATGAGTCAAGACCCACCAGATAAAGAATCAAGACTAGAATTTCAGGGTTTTAGCCCCATGTCTAATATTCTCTTTCAGCAGCACCTCAGAATGGCTGCCGTTACTTCTAAATAAGAATCTATAATGGCCCTTGATGCACCAGTCATGAGTAAAACCCTCTCTGTTTCTGTTTTACTGCTTTGCAGGTACCTGAGGAGCATACCCTAAAACTATATTGTGCAAAAACCACATATCTTCCTTGAGGTCAATGATATTGACATTTTCTGATTCATCTGAAGATGCTTTGGCCACAAGTCACAATAAATCTGACTTAGTTTCTTTCTCCACACTACCTGATAATAATGGCTTTGGCAGGAACATCCATCAGATCACCGAAACAAAGTGAGACAGCAGATCTAGATTCAGAGGTCCAAATGGGATATATGGTGAAGAATTCTGAATCTCAGCTTCTTTCTGTGTTTTTCACTAATAATGCAACTAAGCTCTAAAGAAAGTTGGAAATAATTCTGAAAACATACTGGATCAAGTCTTATCTGGCATGCTAAGTGGTCAATTGAATCAACAATAAATATATATTCATAAATAAGAGCCACAGACTGGACATGACATAGGCTAGAAGATGGGAGAAAATAAAACATCTTAATGAGATTCTTTAAGACCAAGTGGGAATTTATTTGAAAAGTATAGCCTTAGTCATTGTTTTTCCAGATAAGGTACTGTAAGTACTAGTATTCTCTTGTCATAATACATGGGCCATTACAAATCCAAATTGGGGAATAAACACACACAGAGCATCTGAGCCTGTCCTCCTTTCCCTCATTTGTAGTAGAGTTCTGGTTTATTTTCATAGTCTTTGTTTTTTCTAATAACACCACAGTAATTTTTCTATTTGGAGACAGTGTAACCACATTTCTTAGAAGGTTTGTGCAGCTGGCAAGTATAGTGCCTACACCTTCCAGCATAACACATGCACATGTGATTCAATATACCTCCTGCAAGATGATAGGGACTGGGTCAATGATGTCCAAAGGCGGAGTTGCTAAGACCCTCCTCCAGTAATCCTCTCCCAGCAGTTGCATCATTTTGATGAGCTATTCATGCACACACTATGTTCATTGAACTAAACCAGTAAAGGAAGAGACCAAATATTAGTTTTAGAACCATGATAAGGAAAGATCTATCGAAGAGGAAGGAAGAAATTTCCCATGTTACTATCCTTCCTAATGCTGAGCAATGAAATTTGGAGACAGACACTTTCTGCTTGTGAGAGGGAGAGAAAATAAAGATCAAGCCTTTGGTCTTTGGAAAATAGTGAATGTTGGCTGGGAACGTGGCCCAGTGGTAGAGTGCTTGCCTTGCATTCATGAGACCCTGGGTTTGATTCCTCAGCACCACATAAGCAGAAAAAGCCAGAAGTGGTGCTGTGGTAGAGTGCTAGCCATGAGCTGAAGAGCTGAGGGACAGCACCCAGGCCCAGAGTTCAGGCCCCAAGACCAGAAAAAAAAAAAAAAACAGTACATGTTGGTCTTTAGTACCAAATAAAGCCTCATGATCCCTGTTCCAGGCCATTCTCTGTGAGCCAAACTGCTGGGCCTGTACTAGCCAAGCACACACAGAAAGACAGATACTTAATGATAATTTGTGAAGTTTGAAAAATATATCTTACAGAAGTTGAGAGTAGTAGAGTAATTTCTTGAGGTTTAGAAAGGGACAGAAATAAAAGATCAGAAAAGAATTACCTGTGGATATGAATTATAGGCTCATAAGAGTAAGAACTTCTGTTGTTTAATTACACACTGTTACTATAGATATTATATTATATAGTATTATGTAGTAAGCTATAAATCTGTTGTTCAGAAAAAATAGAGGCAAAGTTTTTTTAGGTTTTTTTTTTGTTTTTTGTTTTTTGTTTTGTTGGTCGTGGGGCTTGAACTCTGGGCCTGGTCACTGTCCCTCAGCTCTTCAACTCAAGACTACTGCCCTACTACTTGAGCCACAGCTCTGCTTCTGGCTTTTTTCAGCTTATGTGGTGCTAAGGAATTGAACCCAGAGCCTCATGCATGAGAGGCAAGCAACTACTGAGCCACTTTCCCAGCCCAGAAGTAAAGTTTTTAAGTCTTTTGAAACCACAAAGAAATGATTACTATTTGAAAGCATGGATAAGAAGTTTGCCCTGATTTAAACATAACAGGATATATGCATATATTAAAATACCAACACACAAATCCCCACAAATATATATAATTTTGTATATCAAATAATACTAAGAAGAAATAGATGGCCAAAATATGTCCAAGATTTCCATTATATTTGATATCTGAGATGTGAAAAGAAGCCAAAATAAGAGATCACAAGTAATAATGCCATAATAATTTGGAGAATGTAACCTACACACAGAAGAAGTTATGGAAGGTGGAGACTAAGAACACCTAACACTACTGATATTACTTGAGTCACTGTTATTACTGAAAATAAAGCTGTGCCTCAACCTACAGATATGAAAAGCAATGTGTTTACCTTTGTTTTTCTTGGTTTTGTTTCTTTTTTTAGAATGTTATTTTAAGAGCTTTATTGAATAGCTTTTTTTATTGTAAAAATTCTGTACAGAAGGGTTACAGTTGATTGTGTGTGTGTGTGTCTGTGTGTGTGTGTGTGTGTGTGTGTGTGTGTTGGTACTGAAGCTTGAGTTCATACTGTATACTGTTTCTGGCCTAACTTGCTTATGGCTAGTGATATAGTACATGAATCCACCTCAGTCCAGCATTTTGTCGGTTAATTGGAAATGGAATCTCATCAACTTTTCTCTACCTGGGCTGGCTTTGAGTTGTGATTCTTGGACATAAAACTCCTGAGGAGGTAGAATTACAAATGTAGGCCACCAGTGCCTGGTTTAATATGTTATCTTCAGGAGTTCATATTGAGTTTCTCTGGCTTGTGGGGATTATTATCATAATCTCTATGACTATGTTTTACCAGTACAAAACGATCTAAGACAACTGTTGACTACAATACACAAGTTAAGCAAAACCATCAAAGAACATGAGATGGGGGCCATCTTTAAACTTGTGATTTTACTTACACACAAAAAATAAATCTGACTGAATGTAGAGGCTCATGCGTCTATGAGTAGGGCACCTGAGAACATTACCACAGACAGGAGAAATGTATTTCCCTACCAGCCCAGAAAAAAAAGTCAGTAAAACCCATCTCAAAAATAAATCATATTCAGTGATACTTGCCTATAATCTGAGCTATATGGGAGACGTGATGAAGATGAGCACTTAAGGCTGGCTCTTGGGGGGAAATGTGAGATACTATCTGAAGAATATGGCTGAAATGGAAGAGCAAAGCCCTGATTCAAAAGCAAGTGCTACAAAAAAAAGTCAAATTCAAGAAAATGGTGATTAGCCATCTCTCTCTACACTTATTTACACTGATGTTCATGAAAGGTTATTTTATCAATTGCATTTTCTCCATGTAAGTCATAGCCATATCAAAATTACCTCATTGTAGAAATTAAGTAATAGTGATGTTTGAATTATTATTATTTTTTTGGTCCAGTCGTGGGGCCTGAACTTTGAGCCTGGGTGCTGTCCCTTAGCTCTTCAGCTCAAGGTTAGGGCTCTACCACTTGAGCCACAGCACCATTTCCGGCTTTTTTTCTTTTTGCTTATGTGGTGCTGAGGAATCGAACCCAGGGCCTCATGCATGCAAGGCAAGCGCTCTATCACTGAGCCACCTTCCCAGCCCTGATGTTTGAATTATTAACTAAGATATTTCCATTTCTCAATCCTTTCTATTTAAAGCAACTGAGTAGCTTTTTTATTGTAAAGATACTGTACAGAGAGGTTACAGTTATATGAGTAAGGTAATGAGTACATTTCCTATTTGGCAGTTACCCCTCCTTTGTTTTTCCCTTCCTATCTCTCTCCTCCCCACCTCCCCAGCTCTTCCTTCACTCTCCTGCCCGCCCCACGCCCCTGAAGTTGTAAAGTGCGTTTTCAACAAAGTGTCTTGTACATCTCCCAGACGAGCAATTGAGCATCTTGATTTTACAGTTCTAGCTATGGGATGACTCAGAAGGGTATCTCTGTTAGTGGGTAAGGGTTGAAGTAGAAGAGGGTGGTAAAAGTGTGGGGAGCAGGAGGGAAAGGTGAGATGTAGGTGGGATTCCTGAGAAGAAGATTAGTAACACTGAAATACTAGTGTCTGGGTAGCACCTGCCAAATACAGCACTGCACCTCCCTCTTCCTGCTCCCCAGTGAAGTCCAGTAGCAGGAGAGCAGCTCAAGCTTCCTGCGAATGCTTCAAGGCAATGGTGAGAGACACACATAGACAGAAAGATAGCAGAGCAACCGTCTATGGGAACCAGTGACTCAGGACCAGAACCCATAACAGAAGAAACCTTCGAGGCAGATGACCATGAGGAGGCCATCACTGCGATCTGCATTGGGATCTTCAGAATGTTTGTGCCTTCCCGAAGGAGAAGGCAGCGCCCTGAATGGGTTGAAGTTTAGTTACTGTCATCAGAGGACTGAGGCTTTGGAATGCAATCATACTGAGTAATAGAAAACAGCCACACAGAAGCAGACATAGGAGGATTTTTATCTGAGACCAGTTTGGACAAAATCCAATAAAAATAGAAAACGCTGGCAGTATAGCTCAAGGGATAGAGTGCTTCCCTAGGAAACTTGCCGACCAGTCTTCTGTTCAGTCTTCTGTTCAGTCGTCAGTACCATAAAATAAAATAAGAAGTACCTAATTGTTGGGTTTGGCTTTTTGTTTGCTTTTGCTCTTGCTTTTGCTCTTTGCTGCTGTTTTGAGACAGGGTATCAATACATAGCCAAAGCCAACCTCCAACTTGCTACTTGCTGTGTAGCCAAGGCTGACCTTTATTGTATAATCCTCGCATTCTGCTGCCTCCCTTGCCTGAGTTCTGGGATTGCGGATATGCACTCCCACACTGGAAGAATGGTTAGAGTTGATTGGAAATCCATTCAAGTCTTGTCTGTACGTTCTGTCTGAGCAGTATTCACACTTATTATTCCTTTTGTCAAGAGTTTTCTGCCCTCAAATATTCATATAACCTTGGTGTTCTGTCATAGATATAAAGTGAAATACCCATTCACTTCCTAAGAAAGACTTTCCCTAGGGAGTCATCTAAAGTAGAAATGCAGTCCCTAACCCATCAGTGTGGTTGTTCTTTATCACTTCCTGATATGATGGCCTGCTGTTTTCTTTAATCTGTTTTCTATTACAACTGGAAAATTCCCATGCACCCTACAAGGGAAGTTGTTTCACCTTCCTGAATGTGTAAGTACCTGATCAGCATATTCACCCATCAAAACTCCTGCAAGTCTTCTACCTCACTCAAAGCAAAAGATGGAGTTCTGTCCTGGATGGTCTCTTCTCCTGCTTTTCTGTTTGCCTTGGCCTTCACTTTGGCCCCAGGTTTTTGTAAGTCTCTATCTGGAAAGCGTCTTTTCCAGAAAGCCTGACCCTACCCTCCTTCACTTGCTTTAGCTGTTCACTCTGCACACTAGTGTAAAATACTAAAGACATAATAAAAATACTTTTATATTAAGCCAAATTCACTTTACAAGCATGCTCACAAGACTAATTAACTAGTTGATCCTACTGATGTTCTAGTATACAAGCTTATAAATGAAGAAATAAAATGTATTCATTTTGTTGCTCCTAGGGGGAAAAAGTAGATTGAATCCACCCTCTGCTGGTGAAAGATGTAACTGACTTCATTTTGGCTTTCACACTTACTGTACTTTTCTCTCATTCCTACACTCAGGTATCTAATCATTTCTTTTAGAAGCTTATTATGTATTCATTTATTTTTTACCAAATATGTATTTTGGTACCTTCTAAGTATTCTGAAGCGGCTTGTTCACAAAAGTGAACAAGATCTGCCTTCTGTTCTCAAAGATCTGACAGTCTAATTCTTGAAAGTTAGTAAAAGATTCCCCTAAGATATGGAACCATGTCTTTCAGTAAATGAATGGATCGAGAAAATGTGATTCACACACACGCACGCACACACACACACACACACACACACACACACACACACTAGAATTTTATGCCTCCATCAGAAAGAATGCTACTGCCCCATTTGTTAGGAAATGGAAAGACTTAGAAAAAATTGTATTAAGTAATCCAGGCCCGAAGAAACATAGATCCTATGGTTTCCCTTATCTGCAATAACTAGGACAATCTTACCAAACAAGCAGAAAAGGTCAAAAGCTATGGACATATGACTATATTTGATGATGCTAAGCAAAATGAACCCCAAGATATGGACACAAGAGGTTTTTCTTTGTTGCTGTTTTTTAAATGTACTATGTGATTTTTTTTGTTTCTTCTGTATGTTCTCCCCCTATGGTATGACCCTTGCTGTCACTTTGATTCTGGTACCCTGGGTCTTGTGTGTGTGTGTGTGTGTGTATATATATATATATATATATATATATATATATATATATATATATATACATATATATTTCTAATTTGGGGAGGGGGAAGGAAATAACAAAATGCTGAAACAAGGATACAGGTTGATCCATTGTAACAATGAGATGAACAAGACACTATGTTGAAAACGAACGTACAACTTTGGGTTGGGGGAAGGAGTTGGAGAAATAGGAAGGGAAGGAGTGGTAGGGGAAAAACAAAGGATGGAATAACAATGCTTGATAGGAAATGTACTCATTACCTTACTCATGTAACTGTAACCCCTCTGTACAGTATCTTTACAATAAAAAAATTAAAGAATCCTCAGATATGTACTAAGCATTGTTCCCACAGAGAAGCTCTCTATCAAACTATTCCAGGCTTCTATTCGCCAACTTAAGAGAGTAAAAGAAATGATCTGGAATGTGGTCTTTAGAGGGCCAGCACAAGACAAAAACATGCCATGCACTAGTGAGCTTCAGTGTTACTATTGCACAACATACTCACTTTCCTACTGGAGTCTCTGAAATAAAAATTTTGGTGTGCTCCAAGCCTTTCTTATTTTAGTGTTTAATGATAAACAAACCATTGTGTGATTCATACCTTTGATGAAATCACCTAGAAAGAGGGAGAGGCAATACCCAGATTTGATGTTTATTTGCTTGTGGTACTATAGCTAACTGATAACTCTTCCTATTAATTCTGTATCTTGGATTCCTAACTAGACACCAACAATTTTTCTTGGATGTGAAGAACAAAGAGGTGGTAAACGAAAGAGTGAGGTTGAATTGTAGGAAACACTGACACATAATCTTTATTTGTTTTGGAACATAATGTGGTATCTAACAATTGCATTCAGTTCAATGGAGGACAGTAAGTAGCATTCATTCAGGAACCCAGGTTATTGCTAGATTCCCTGGGTTATGGAGAGACAAACAGGAAACATTGGGTTCTATTGAGATATAGAGCATCATAATCTTTAAAAGTCTCTCCTATGAACATTATGAAAATTATGACTATATTTCAATTTTATAATTTTTGTGTGATATTTTACTTCCATATGAAAAAGGATATATTATATATGAGTGAGAGATTATGGCTAAATGAATTACATGTATTGATGTATATCAGTGAACTGTATTTTGCATTCTAGGGATTGTATTTCTTAAGAATCCATATTCCATTAATTCTCACTCCTCGAACATAAACAATTTTTATTTGATAAATAAATAATAGAGATCTCATATTCTAAAGTGACTATGACAATACTGCAAATATTCAAAATCTATTCTAACTTCATCAGACATTTTATGCAAAAAGAATGTTAAATTATGTTCATTGGTTAAACTAGATAATGCTCAAGATTTATTGATAAGAAAAACTTGTAAGTTCAAAAATTTAAGAACTTTATACAAAAGTCTGCCTTGCTGAGTGCAATTGCACACATTCTACGATTTCCAGTAGAACTTACTGAAGGTCTGAGTCTTCCCACCTTAACAAATGCTTCTACAAGTAAAAGTTGAACTTAACTAAAGAAAATAAATAATTTGTGGAGGGGAAGGGGAAAAACAAATCATTTAAATAGGGATACAGGTGGACCCTTTGCAACAATGAGAAGTACAAGTCGTTATGTCGAAAAAGAACTTTACAACTTAGGTGGGGGGGGAGCGGGGAGGATTGGGTGGGGGGCAGGGGAAGGATGGGAAGGGATGGGAAGGGAAAACAAAGGAGGAGGCTACAATGCTTGATAAGAAATGTACCCATTATCTTGCTCATGTAATTGTAACCCCTCTGTACAGTATTTTCACAATAAAAAAAAAGACACAAATGCTTCAATAACTTTACCCAATCAGAAAATGGCTGACCTGGAGTCCATTTCAAAAAGAACTACCAGGCATAAAAAATGTAGAGTGTCTACTGCCACAAAGTAGCCTGTCACATTACAGAATATTGGATTTTTGTGCCTCCTCTGTAATAAATTTCCAAGTGCTATAGGATTTAATTGGAGACTTGTTTTCATATACTATCCCATTTAACAGTGAGGTTGAGAGCAAGAAGACCTCCAGTTCCTATTTCCTGTAATTTTGAAGGGTTACCTCTATTACCTTGCGGATAGGTTCACAACAGGCCTCCTACTGAAACCACTGTCTTTTGTAATCTATTTTGAATGATAAGTTGTATTTGTGATGAATACAATGTATTTCCACAATTTATTCAAAGAATAAGTGGTATGTAAACATCACCCACCTGAGACAGCTGTGAGGGATCCAGTTTTCTTAAGCAGAATCTGGGATACAATACAACATAGATTTGATACATCTCACTTGTCATAGAAGATGACCTGGCACAAAACTGTCATGATTTGTACTGTAAGAAATGAGTGGGCAGAAAATAAGCACAACCCACCCTTTAGTTATTTGCAAATGCATCCTCAAAAAAATATACTTTTGGGTTGAAACTTTTCTTCTGATTGATCTTTCTTCAGATTGATCTTTAAGTAGCTGTACAAAGGAGTTGCCATTTAACAAAGCAATTCATGAATATAATGTATCTTGGTCACTGTCACCCCTTTCTACATACTAACACATCCTTCCCCTACACAACCCTTCTCTCACTCTTCTTAACTTTGTAGGATATACTTTGAATTCTTGTCTGCATTTTTCCCTTCTTCTCCTTTTCATTTGTCTAGCCTTTTCCCAATTTCCTAGGCTCTACTTAGTGGATCTCATTTTAAAAAGAAATAGTCTTTCGTAGCTCCTTAAATCTTCATAAAATGTATCTGCTGAAATAATTAGGGATCTTAGGGCAGACCCAAAGAGAATGAGATTGCTCTCTTAAAGGGTAATTGGTATGCAATTATTTTCGTAGGAATAGTGTGTTGTATAATTTTTATTGTCGATTGCTGACACTTCATTATATTGTGAAGAGTGTTGAACAAACCTAGAAATACAGAATCAGCTCCTAATATGATAAGTAAACAAACAATTTCTGTTAATCAGTAAAACAGTTTTAAGGTTTGAAGTTCTGTGGCATTAAAAATGATCTCTTTTGTAATATCTAATTCAAACTATAGTATAAACATCCCAAATAAAAAGCACATTTCACACAGGAAGAGCACAAAAATTGATTAGCCTGTTGCTATACCAGTACAGAATGACAAACAAAAGAATTCTGTTCAGGATTTGAGACTTCTGATTGAAGCTGACTAATGAGAAGAGCTTACTGTTTCTTTTTGTTAGGTTTTGAAGGTTTTGTTTATTGCTGTGGTTGATATTTGGGATTTTTGCTTGTTTTTTATTTTTTACATATAAGATCATAATAGATTTGGTATTAGTGTTTCTTTTCCAGTAGATATATATTTAATGATTTTATTAAAATATCAAACACTAGAAAGTTAGGACAAAGTAGCTATCATCAATGTATATATGTGAGAATAGAACTAGAAAAAGCAAGGGAATAGGTGGAGTTGGAAGAGATGAGGGAGAATGATGGGGGAAGTGATATTTGTCAAAATGCCTTGTATTTCCAAGCTCATATGTTGAATTAAAATCCCTTTGTTCAAATACTTAAAGATAATGAAATAAAATATTAAATGCTTAACCATACAGCATCTTGCAATAAACAGGAAATTCTAAAGCTGTCAATGGTCAGAATGTCTTGTCCTGTTCCACCACTATAACAGAATACCAGAGGGGTGAGTTTTGAGGAATAAAAATTCATATCTCACATTGTATACAATGAGCTCTTCATGGTGAAAGGACAAAGTCTGATGCCCTTCTTACTGTGACATAGCATGGTAGAATGTATCATGAGAGGTGGAACAGGGTGAAGAAGACAGATAAATAGAAATTAAGTGTGCTCTTGTGATTACGTGTTCCATTAATAGCTGAAGAAGGCAAAGTCATGAAGGGAAGGTCTCACTGAGCTAATCACACTGCTAATTAAAGGTCAATATAAAGCAATACCCAACCAAAGCACCATATCCGTGGTCACATAGGGGAAAAAATTACTGAAGGAGAGAACTGTCAGATCAGTGATGAAGAAATGGAAGAGAACAAGCAATTAGGACCCATCTGTATCTCTTCCTTACCTCAATTGTGTGTAGATTCTTTGACCCAATAGAATTTTTCTTTAGATCAAATTTGAGCTGAACTTTTCAACTAGTACAAATTGGCATGCATTTGATTTTCCTATCAATATAGAATGAGAATATAAATCTTAGCATATTTATCAAAACATGAAATCTAAATCACTATCATCAAAATCGAACTGAAGTCACACAACCTGTGGGACATTATGTATCATGCTAACATACATATATGCATATATTTATGTGATATATACATATATATACATATACACATTATGAATCCTAGGAAAAGAAGAAATAAATCAGAAAAATACTAAAAGAAAAAAGTGACTGTGGTGAAAAAGTTGGCTGTGGTGGTACACACCTGTATTCCTAATACTGGGAAGAAGGGATACAAGGAGGGATCATGATTTCAAGGTTAGCTGAGCCACCTCAAAACACATGTCTCCCAAAATTGATATTAAGCTACACAGTAAAGAAGGTCCATGAACTTCAAATAAAAGAAACATTATAGATCTATACATAGATTTTTATAATCAAACTATTGGAAATAAAAGACAATTTTGAAAGCAATATGAAAAAAATGACTCAAGTATTCATCTTCAACAAGATCCAAAAGCTGACTTCTCAACAGAAACCTTCAATGAAAGAGAAAAAAAAATAAAACAAAAGGGATCCAAATAAGCAAGGAATCAAACTATTCCTATGTAGATGTGATATAATCCTATATTTGAAAGACTGAAGAACTCCAGATCTGAGAAATGTCTCCAGCAATACAGCAGGATCTAAAAATCAAGAGATAAAAATCAGTAGCTTGGGCTGGAAAGGTGGCTCAGTGGTAGAGCATTTGCCTTGCATGAATGAGGCCCTGGGTTCGATTCCTCAGCACCACATAAAGCAAAAAGAAAAAAGCCAGAAGTGGCGCTGTGGCTCAAGTGGTAGAGCGCTAGCCTTGAGCCGAAGAGCTGAGGGACAGTGCCCAGGCCCAGAGTTCAGGCCCCACGACCGGACTTCCCCCACCCAAAAAAAAAATCAGTAGCTTTCCTGTATACCAATAATAAATGAGTGAAAAAGAAATCAGCCGAACAGTTCAATGCATAACACCCTCAAAAAAGAAAAAAAAAACCTAGGAATAAACTTAACCAAGGAGGTAAAATGCCTCTACAATGAAAACTAAAACTTGAAAAAGGAAACTAAAGACACTGGAAGATGGAAAAAACTCCTACACTCATGGATTGGAAGAATCAATATGAAAATGACTCTACAAACAAAGGCAATATATATATAGATTTAATTCAATCCCTATCAAAAAAACTCTTATCCACATGTAGATAATTGAATTTGGACTCACATTTAGTGCCACATATGAAAATTAACTCAAAATATACCTAATACTTGAATATCAGTACCAAAACTATAAAACCTTTAGAAGTATTCCATGTAACCTTCAAAATACTCCTTTGTATAGCTCCTATTGTTTTCATCCTCTAATTTTATATTTACAAAAAGTAAAGTTGTTCACAGATGGTAAAACAAGAATTTGGAAAGATATTAAAGGCTTCAATATTCATATCCTAATAACTATATACTCATACCCCTGCTGCAATTATGAAGCTAGAGCCATCAGCTGGAGAAAAATAAACTATGTAGAGCCACAGATTGATGTCCAATAAAAAGTGAAGTTCTAACAGCACAAAAAACTAATCAAAAAGCATTTTTAAAAAGGTATGTAAATTGACTCCACAGGGAATGAATTTTTAAGGTCAGATTTTAAACACACGTAAATGAACATTAATGAACTATACTGAAAAAAAAATAAAATCCAAAGTGAATAAAGCTAGTGAGTATATTCAGAACAACTATGGTACTTGAATTATATTTAAAGAAAACCACATCACTGCCAAATTTTAGACACCACACAATTATGAGAGGAAGAAGCCACAGATGAGAGAGGAAACTACATATGTTTACTACATCTAGCAATCCACATTTCAGGATAGAATAAGGGTTGTTTGTATTTATTGACACCCTTTAATTCTTTAGAAAGACCTACTCATATGTGGCATTTTCCTTATTTTACACATAAAGAAGTAGAAGTTTGGAAACTTCTCAGAATTACTCAAAAGCCTAGCTAGTATGTTGTTGGAGTGGAATTTGAACCAATATCAATCTTCTGTGAGATCCACAGCTTCCCAAATATATGATGTAACCAATAAAAATAGCAATTTATAATTACAGACTGTTGATAGTGGAGAGATTTAAATTTATTCATGTGTAATCTAATATTTAGTCTGAATTAGTGTCTTGACACAGATGGAAATCCTTCTTTGGATTATTCTGACATTTATAACCTGAAGATAGACTGTTCTTTGATAATACCTTTTGTTTCATTCTATTTTTGTCCCAGTTAGTTTCTAACACTTCAGTTGAATTATCACGTATACATATGTATCATGTGTACATAATTCCTTCTTGCCTAGCACTTCTGCCACTACAACCTCCCCACACACACATTCTGTATGTGCAAATTTACCTAATTAAAAGGAAATATGGGTTCCAAAATGTAGCTTAAAGGTATAGTTATGGAACTCTATATCACCAGACAAAATCCTGAAATTTCCTTACAACATCCTTCAATAATGGCATGGAAGTTGCCATGGTTACAGGAGGCAACAGAACCTATAATACCAAGACTGTATCCATTATTATTGCTTCATTATAAACCACCACAAAATGTAGAGTCTTGACTCAACATCTATTTGATTTTTCACAATATGTTTTCTGATGAACAATATAAGCTGAGTCCAGCTGGTCAGTCCTTCTTTTGATCTTGCCTATGCTCATTAATGCTTTCAGCCCCTTATCAGAATAGTTAAAGCTAGATGATCTTATCTGATTTGACTCATCTGTCCAGCAGTCAGTGTTAGATCTCAGCTAGGCCTTACTCCATTTGATCTCTCATCCCCAAAGTGGCTGGCTGGACCTCATTTATGTGGTAGTCACAGGGCTCCAAGAGGAAAAACAACGGAATCCTCAACTTCTGTTGAAACCATGGTTCAGGAGTTGCTTATTACAATTGACACATTCTGAAATTCATTGTAAGTCACAAGGTCAGCTTAGAAACAAGTTCATCTCTTTATAGCAGGAGCAGAAAAGTCACATTACCAAAAGAGGAATCATTCTTGACACTAAGTTTTATTTTCATTGAAGCTGATTTAGGGCCTAACTCACTACAGTTGGTGATGCCAAATGTCCTGCTTCCCATTCTCACTTTAACTAATTCCACCCCTCTCATGTACCTTTCTTGTTTCCTTAACACTCTTCCACCCCAAAGCAAAAAACAAATGTTATAAAGTGGAAATTAACGTTTGATTAGGCAGTCTTTTCTTTTCTCTAATAAATTGTAGTCTATAGAATATATACTAATATTAAGTAGTTGTAAGAAGCAACAAATTAGTGGTATATACAATGATATAGAAGATCTTTGAACATAGGATGGACTTCAACAGTCCAAAAGCATGATGCTATTTATGTAAATGCCAAAGAAATGCTTACATAATCACATTGTATACTCATAATATATCTTTGGACTTTCAATGACACATACGTGACTGTTGAAGGGACAACTATAAAAACAGTACAATAGATTTAGCAGTAGATGGGGTGCAGTGAAGAAGGGTCGATTTAGTAGTTTAAAAAGTAAATAATAATCCACGAGAGGACAGAAGATAACTATCTGTCACAAAAGGAGGAAAATAATGAATCCAGCTCAGCAAATCTGAGAGTAAAAATGTTTCCCATTTTTAATAAGATAGTGATACATAGGACTGATAAGAGAAAGTCTGTTATATTAATATAGTATCTCAGGCATTTGATGGAATTTGTGGAAGTGTACATACTTCTTATACATATGCCTATTCTTCTATATGTTCAGAAATGTCTGCACACATGTGCGGAGCACTATTATAAACTCTTACTTTTGATGAATACTCCTGATAAATATAAGATAGCTTTGCACACATTTTTTTGTTTTTTTTAATCCTGAAAAATATGATGTGGATGTCATATTTTCTGGCAGCTAGATATGAAATCAGAGATATTTGAAAGCTAAAGTAAGTGTGTAATACTGATAGGCAACTCCATTTCACTTAAAGCTTGGGAAACTCAACATCAATAAACTTATTTCAGATTCAGTGGAATGCATGGAAAGCTGAAGTAGAAATAGATGCAAATTGAAGGGGTTTATGTAGGAGAAGCAACAGTCTTAAAGAATGATCCGTATGTCTGTGAGAAACCTGACAGAAACACAGGTGTGTGTGTGTGTGTGTGTGTGTGTGTGCGCGCGCGTGTGTGTGTGTGTGTGTGTGTGTGTGTTCTCAACATAGTGCCTAGCTAGATCAGGTGAACTTTGCTGACAATTACATACAGGGATTTGTGAAATCTCAGTCTGAGTTTTTTTCCTGCCATGACTCCTGTCCACAGCATATAAATAAAGAGCTCAGCACAAACAAATACTCGGTTATACAAGTACATACTCCCTATAGAAAGTAGCGAGTATGCCCCAAGGAATTGAAGCCAAGGAACCATGGAAATCACAAGACGAAGATCATGATGGACATCAGGAGTTTGCCATGGCTTCTGTGTATGTCAGTCACCTACACACATACACAAAAAGACACAGTCCAGGCTGAGTGAGCTGGTGTCTGTACTAAGTCTGTGCTAAGGCATCTTTTAATATCATAATCTTCCTTTTTATGAATTAATATGAGTAAAACTTTAGAGACAATTCCCATGATTTATAAAAAATATATTCATTTCATTGCTGTGTTCAGTATATATTGAATCCTTACTGTGTGTCAGACATTATTTGAGGTTTTGGAGAAATAGCAATGACCAAACTAAGCAGAAAGCTATCATCTCAGGCTTATGTCTTAATGGGAAAGCAGATAAAAATAAGGTAAAATAAATGTGTGGTAGCTCACGTCTGTAATCTTAGCTACTCAGGAGGCTGAGATCATGGCTGGGAAGGTGGCTCAGTGGTAGAGCGCTTGCCTTGAATGCATGAGGCCCTGGGTTAGATTCTTCAGCACCACATAAGCAGAAAAACTGGAAGTGGTGCTGTGGGGCCCAGAGTTCAGGCCTCACGACCAACAACAACAACAAAAAAGGCTGAGATCTAAAGATTGAGGTTCAAAGGCAGCCCAGGTAGGAAAATCCATGAGACTCTTATCTCCAATTAATCACAGAAAACACCGTAATTGGAGCTGTGACTCAAGTGCTATACTACTAGCCTCGAGCAAAAGGAGCACAGGGATAGCATCCAGGCCCACGTTCAAGCCCCAGGACAGGCAAAAATAAGTAACTACATAAACAAATACATAAATAAATGCATAAATACTTAATTAAATAAATACAAAAAATGATGTGTTAAGGCAATGAGTAAAAAAAAAGCAGATGTGATTAATTATATTAATTGATTTGCATATATTGAACCAGCTTTGCATCCCTGAAATGGATCCTGTTTGTGGTGGTGTATGATTTTTTTGGATGAATTGTTGATGTTGATTGGCCAAAATTTTGTTGAGAAGTTTTACATCAATATTCATCAAATAAATGGGTCTATAGTTCTCTTTCTTTGATGAATCCCTACCTGGTTTTGGGATGAGGGTTATGATGGCTTCATAGAATTAGTTTGGTAGTGAAATTTCTCTTTCAATTTCATTGAAGAGTTGAAGGAGTACTGGGGTGAGCTCTGCTGTGAAGACCTTGTAGAATTCTGCTGTAAATCCAAAGCTGGTCCCCAGCTTTTCTTGGATGGGAGGTCTCTTTTATTATTATTATTATTAGTAGTAGTAGTAGTAGTATTGTGAAAATACCTTACAGACAAGTTACAATTACATGGGCAAAGTAATGAGTACATTTCTTTTTTTTTAATTTTTTTTATGATGAAAATAATGTACAGAGGGGTTACAATTACATGGGCAAATAATGAGTACATTTCTTATCAAGCATTGTAGCCTCCTCCTTTGTTTCCCCTTCACATCCCTTCCCATCTTCACCATCCCAGCCAAAGTTGTAAAGTTCGTTTTATGACATAACGACTTGTACATCTCATTGTTGCAATGGGTCCACCTATATCCTTATTTAAACAATTTGTTTTTCCCTTCCCTTCCACAAATTATACCAACATCAAATACAATGAAAGTAGGGGTTATACCCTTGGGGATGGATATACAAAGCAACAAAGAAATAATCTTATAAATATGTTAGAAACAATCTCAAGAAAGAAAAAAAAATTTGAATACTTATCTTGGGGTTCACTTCACCTAACATCAACTTATCTGACCATTTCTGCTTGTCTCAGACATAAACTAGTTATTGCAAATAAGGGAAACCACGGGACCTATGTGTCCTTGGGCCTGGCTTACTTCACTTAATATAATTTTTTCCAAGTCTTTCCATTTTCTAACTAATGGGGTAATGTCATTCTTTCTGATGGAGGGATAGAATTCCATTGTGTATATATACCACCATTTTCTTGATCCACTCATCTACTGATTGGCATCTGGGTTGGTTCCATATCTTAGCTGTGGCAAATAATGCTGCAATAAACATAGTTGTGCTGGTATCTTTAGTATGATCTTGTTTGTGATCATTTGGGTAAATGCCCAAAAGTGAGATTGCTGGTTCATAGGGGAGCTCTATGTGAAGTCTTTTGAGGAACCTCCATACTACTTTCCAAAGTGGTTGAACAAGTTTACACACCCACCCACAATGCAGTAAGGTTCCCTTCTGTCCACATCACCTCCAGAATCTGTTGTTATTAGAGTTCATGATTATAGCCATTCTAACTGGAGTGAGGTGGTATCTCAATGTTGTTTTGATTTGCATTTCTTTTATGGCTAGAGGGGTTGAGCATTTCTTCATATGTCTATTGGCCATCCTTCTTTCCTCTTCAGAGAAGTTTCTCTTTAAGTCTTTAGCCCACTTGTTTATTGGGCAGTTGTTTCTTTGAGGATTTGTTGTTGGGGGATTTAATTTTTTAAGTTCCAGGTATATTTTAGATATGAGACCCTTGTCCATTGGGCTAGTGAAGATCTTCTCCCAATACATGGGCTTTCTATTGATCTTCTAGCTATGTCCTTTGCCATGCAGAAGCTCTGCAATTTCATGCAATCCCATTTGTCCAACCTTTCTTTGATTTATTGTATTTCTGGGTCTCTATTAAGAAAATTTCAGCCTGTACCAAGGAGACCTAGGGTTTCTCCTATTCCATCCTGTAAAGTTTTCAGAGTGTCTGTTTTAACTCCGAAGTCTTTGATCCTTTTAGAGTTAATTCTGGTGCAGGGTGATATATAAGGTTCTAGCTTTAGTTTTCTACAAGTAGTTAACCAATTTTGCCAGCACCATTTACTGAAGAGGCTGTCTTTCTTCCATTCTATTTTTTTAGCTCCCTTATCAAAGATTAGATGGCTATAGGTCTGTAGGTTCATTTCTGGGTTTCAATTCTTTTCCATTGGTCCTGAGGTCTGTTCTTGTGCCAGTACCAAGCTGTTCTGATTGCTATGGCTTTGTAATAGAGTTTGAAATTTGGTATCCTCCAGCACTGTTTTCTTTCTGTTAAGGATCGTTTTTGCTATTTGGGGTCTTTTATTGTTCCATATGAATTTTTGGATTGTCTCTTCTATTTCCTTGAAGAATGAGGTTGGAATTTTGATAGGTATCGCATTGAATTTGAATATAGTCTTGGGAAGTATTGCCATTTTCATGATGTTAATCTTTCCAATCCAGGAACATGGAAGGTTTTGCCACTTTCTAAGTTCTGCTTTGATTTCCTTTTTCAGGTTTCTAAAGTTTTTATCATAGAAGTCCTTCACTTCTTTGGTTAAGTTAGTTCCTAGGTATTTTATTTTTTGTGGGGTTGTTATAAATGGAGTTGCTTTCCTGATTCCAGCTTTTCTCATTGTTGGCATATGGAAAAGCCAATGATTTTTTTTGGGGGGGGTCTGGTCGTGGGGCCTGAACTCTGGGTCTGGGCGCTGTCCCTCAGCTCTTCAGCTCAAGGCTAGCGCTCTACCACTTGAGCCGCAGCACCACTTCCAGCTTTTTTCTTTTTGCTTATGTGGTGCTGAGGAATCGAACGCAAGACCTTGAGCATGCAAGGCAAGCATTCTACCACTGAGCCACCTTCCCAGCCCCAAGCCATTGATTTTTGAGGGTTAATTTTATACCCTGCTACTTTGCCAAAGTTTTTAATCAGCTTGAGTAATTTGGGAGTAGAGTCCGTGGGATTCTTTAAATACAAGATCATGTCTTGGTGAACTCACAGACCTATAGCCATCCAATCTTTGGTAAGGGGGCTAAAAAATAGAATGGAAGAAAGACAGCCTCTTCAGTAAATGGTACTGGCAAAATTGGTTAACTACTTGTAGAAAACTGAAGCTAGATCCTTATATATCACCCTGCACCAGAATCAACTCCAAATGGATCAAAGATCTTAGAGTCAAAGCAGACACTCTGAAAACATTACAGGATGGGAGGTCTCTTATTGTTGTTTCTATTTCGAAGATTGATATGGACTGCTTAAGTTGGTTTAACTCATCTTGGTTTAGTTTTGGCATGTTGATATTTGCTAGGAAAAGGTCCAATTCTGTCAAGTTCTCAAACTTATTAGCATAAAGGTTTGAGAAGTATTCCGATGTACACAACCTTATGTTGAAAAATGAACTTTACAACTTTGGGGGGAGGGAGATGGGAAGGGACAGGAAAGGGAAACAAGGGAGCAGGCAACAATGCTTGATAAGAAATGTACTCATTACCTTGCTCATGTAATTGTAACCCCTCTGTAAGGTATTTTCACAATTAAAAAATAAGAAAAAGGCAGATAACACAATGGGGAATACAAGTCAAAGTGGGTTCGAATTTAAATAGAATGGCTAGCAAGGGTCTCAGTGAAATGATAACATTTGGGAGAAACTTAAAAAAATAAGATAGAGTTATATCTTTCCTTCCACACACCCCCACCCCCACCCATGGTGGGGCTTGAACTCGGCCTGGGTGCATCCCTCAGCTCTTCAGCTCAAGGCGAGCACTCTACCACTTGAGCCACAGCACCACTTCTGGTTTTGTGATGGTTAATTGGAGATAAGAGTCTCAAGGACTTTCCTGCTCATGCTTGCTTTGAACCATGATCCTCAGATCTCAGCCTCCTGTGAGGCTCGGCCTCCTGAGAGGCTAGGATTACAGGTGTGAGCTATGGGCGACCAGCTGAGTTATGCCTTTTGTAGTTAAAACCATTTAATGTGCATCTTCTGAGAATTCACTAGTTCATGGCATTATACCAAGTCATATATGAAAGATAATAAAAGTAACAATTATTAAGTTCTTGCTGTATTCTGAGCACTGTGTTTTGTGTGTTATTTACAGCATTCTGCTTATTCTTCATAAAATAACTTTTTGAAAGAGATCTCACTGTACTATTCCTCCAATAAACTTGAAGGCAAATAGCTAAGATATGGAACCAACACAGATGGCCCTCAGTAGATGAATGGATCAAGAAAATGTGGTATGTATACACAATGGAATTCTATGCCTCCATCAGAAAGAATGACATTGCCCCATTTGTTAGGAAATGGAAAGACTTGGAAAAAATTATATTAAGTGAAGTAAGCCAGGCCCAAAGAAACATAGGTCCCATGGTTTCCCTTATTTGCAATAACTAGTATATGTCTGAGACAAGCAGAAAAGGTCAGATAAGTTTATGTTAGAGGAATGAACCCCAAGATAAGTATTCAAATGTTTTTTTTGTTTTTTTTTCCTTTCATGCAATTGTTTCTATCATATTTATAAGATGATTTCTATGTTGCTTTGTATAACCCATACTCTCACTGTTTTGATGTTGGTATAATTTGTTGAGGGGAAGGGAAAAAAACAAATCATTTAACTAGGGATACAGGTGGACCCATTGCAACAATTAGAGGTACAAGTCGTTATGTTGAAAAACGAACTTAACAACTTTGGTGGGGTTGTGGGGAGGATCGGGTGGGGGAAGGGGAGGAGTATGGGAAGGGATGGGAAGAAGAAACAAAGAGGAGGCAACAATGCTTGATAAGAAATGTACTCGTTATCTTGCCCATGTAATTGTAACTCCTCTGTACAGTATTCTCATAATTAAAAAAAAAACTTGAAGGCAAGACCATTCTATGGTGAAGATATTGGCAGCATAAAAGATCTTACCTGTGAATTAAGTGTTTAAATAATATCCTGAATTGGGCCATCTAATTTCCAGATTAAAACTGGATTTGCAGCCCTAAAAAGATGGAGATTTAGTTAATAAATAAATATGAAGAACAAATTATTCAGGGAAGTGTACAAGTTTCAAGAGAATAGTAATAATTCCTTTGCTAAATAGAGTCAGAAAATAAGGAGTCACATAAGTTTGGCTATTCAATAATACATAAGGGAAATTACACTGACAGTAAGTTTATGCATTATAGGCTTAAAAAAAAAAACCTTATCTACCTCTGTTAATTCTTCTTTCCATACCACATGTAGCAACACCTATTTGTGTTCCAATAATGAATGAGGAAAAATTAAAGTTTCATGAATGCCTGCATGGTAAAACTTTAATATTTCTGTAAGGTTCCCTGTTCACAACTGAGGAAATTCTAACAATTAATTGTCCTAAATTGCTTTTCCCATTTTTAGTGCAATCATGGGAAATAAATGCCCTCATTTAGGAGCTGAGAAGAATAGACTGTGATGAGGCAGGCTGCTTTAAAAGCTATTTATAAGCTTAGTACCATTACTGATATGTAGACACAGCTCATCAGCTCAATTGATTAACTTCAGTCCTAACTTGTAGGTTGCAATGCCATGATGCTATACCACAGCTTACCTGATGGCTCGTAAAGCTCTAAGACTTAATCCACTTCAAGAAATGTACGCATTATCCTGCCCATGTAATTGTAACCCCTCTGTACAGTATGTTCACAAATAAAATAAAATAAAATTTTAAAAAAAGAATACTTCCTAGTAAATATTTTAATAGCAGAGGTCTCTTCTGAAAAGATGCATCATGATTTTATGACTATGTTAGAGTTTGCAATTACAAATGTTACTTTTACAAAGCACTCAGGAAAAGCATCAGGTGTCAAAATCTAAAACAGGCTGTCAGGATGATGTTACACTTACTGGTGTTATGGCTGCTTGCAGGAGCCTAAAAATAATCACCAGCATGCAAGCCCAAATGCTCAGAGACACAGAAAAGGACACTACCCACATGTAAGGCATTCACTTGCTTCAGCAAGACTATTGTCATAAAGCTTGCAGAGTCATAGCCTTACCTTTAATAGCATAGCTCAGGATCCTATGGGGACAGCAGGACAAGGCTCCTAATAGACAGCTGCTCAAACCAGAATCTCCTACTCTAGGTTATTGTTTTAGGTTGGTTTGTAAAGGTAAACTGGAATGGCAAAAGCCCCAAATATAAGGTCTTCTATGGAACTCATAGAAGATTGAACATAAAGTACCTGGTTAGAACATGACAGTTTACTCACAGTTCTCTTTATTCTCAGTTCCTTGGAGATAGGATGGTCATTCCTCCAAGGAGGCTCTAAATGTCTATTCTCAACAAAGGGATACCTGTGCAATATGTATGGATTCATATATATAATCTGCCAAGGTAAACCTATATTCTCAAAAATATACCCATTTATGCCACCAGATGACTTTTTCTTCTTTTAAGAATACTTCCTAGTAATCCAGGCCCAAAGAAACATAGTTGCCATGGTTTCCCTTATTTGCAATATCTAGTATATGTATGAGTCAAGCGGAAAAGGTCAGATAATGTGATGTCAGGAAAATGAACCCTTAGATATGTATTTTAATGTTTTTTTCTTTCATGCATGTGTTTTGAACGCATTTATAAGATTATCTCTTTGTTGCTTTGTATGTCCCTCCCCCACAGTATAACCCCTGCTTTCACTATATTTGATGTCAGTATAACTTGTGGAGGAGATGGGGAAAAACCAGTTGTTTAAGGATACAGGTGGACCTGTTGCAACAATGAGAAGTACAAGTTGTCATGTCCAAAACGAGCTTTACAATGTCGTTGCGGGGGAGGGGGGAAGGGGGGAAGGAGAAGGATGGGATTGGGGGGGGAGGGGGGAGGCTGGGAAGGGATGTGAAGGGTAAACCAAAGGAGGAGGCTGCAATGCTTGGTAAGAAATGTACGCATTATCCTGCCCATGTAATTGTAACCCCTCTGTACAGTATGTTCACAAATAAAATAAAATAAAATTTTTAAAAAAAGAATACTTCCTAGTAAATATTTTAATTAGCATATCCTCCCTTATATTCTTCTTATATTTTCTATAAAGGATCAAAGATTCCCTATAATACTTCCAATTTAAAAAGTTATTATTTTGGTGTACTTCTTATAGTATTTCATATTGACTATAAATAAGGATGTATGATATACTATGTGTGATGTAAGGAGTGCATATCATATGTTATAATGTATATCAAATACATAATTTATTTAATCTAAATATTTTAGTTTAAATTTTATTGTAAAGGTGATGTACAAAAGGGGTTACAGTTACATTAGTAAGGTAATGGTCCATTTCTTTATGAACAGTGTTTTCTCCCACTTTTGCTCCCAACCCACTTTCAACCTCAAGTTGTACATTTCCTTGCCAACATAGTGACTAGTATCAATGAACCCTTTGTCCCACTCTTTCTATGATTTCCCCGTCCCTCCCTCAAATCGGATAAACTTATATACAAGACAAAGGGTCCAGAAATTAAAAAAACAAAACAAAACAGTGACAACAGGGAATAAACCAAAAAAAGAAAAAATAATAACTGCAAACAATAAAAAATTTTTTAATCTTTTTTAAATTATAATTTCTTTCTTTCTTTCTTTTTTTATTGTGAGAATACCGTACAGAGGAGTTACAATTACATGGGCAAGATAACGAGTATATTTCTTATCAAGCATTGTTGCCTCCTCCTTTGTTTCCCCTTCCCATCCCTTCCCATCCTCCCCCAACCTCCCCCATCCAATCCTCCTCCCCCGCCTCCCCCCACCAAAGTTATAAAGCTCATTTTTCGACACAACGACTTGTACATCTCATTGTTGCAACGGGTCCACCTGTATCCCTAGTTAAACGATTTGTTTTTCCCCTTCCCCTCCACAAATTATACCAACATCAAATACAGTTAAAGTATGGGTTATACCATGGGGGAGGGACATACAAAGCAACATAGAAATCATCTTATAAATATGTTAGAAACAATTGCATGAAAGAAAACAAAAACATTTGAATGCTTATTGTTAGGTTTTTAAAAGGAGGTAGCCGAGTAAGAACAGCAGCATGCACGTGGTATTCAGGTAAGGGGTAGGTTTATTCAGTAGACCTGCTGGGACCAGGCAAGGTTGGCACTCCATGCGGCTGGCAAAAGAGAGCGGCTGGCCCAGGGTTAGGCCTTATATAGAGTAGGGGGGCGGGGGAGGGAAGGGTATGTCCAGGTAAAGGGAAGTGGGATCAGGTGGGAGAAAGGTGTGGCCACATCAGATTAAGATGTGACCTCAGCGGATGCGGATGTGACCTCTTCCAGGTGTCCCAGTTGCCTAGGTAACACAGGTACTGGGCGAGGTCTGTTTGCTGTCCAGGAATGGACCTTATATTCCAGCTTTTTGATAATTATGAAAAAGGGCGAAGATTCTCTCTGGCTACTTCCGGCTGGCAAGGGACATCATAGGGGTAAAAGGCTGAGATGTGGTCCACTCTGGGAGAAGGCAGCAGGCAGCAGCTGTCACTTGAGTGTTGAGTCCTTCGATGAAGTCTGGAGGAGGCAAGTCTCTTGGACAAAGTCTGGAGAAGTTTCATGAGGCATTGACGGAAACCTGAACAAATGGAAACTCTGACAATTTTTAAACCTAGAATGGCTAGCCTTTGAGAGGGAACCTAGAGGGGGGGTTCCTGGGACCCAGCCTGCACTCTTCAGGGCACAAGCCAAAAATGTAGAAAAGAGAAAGGGAGAGATAGGGAAAGTTGGATATGAGTGGCAGAGAGAAAACAAAGAGAGCCTGAAAGTAAACAGACTTCTGACCATTTACCATTGCAGTGACAAAACTGTTTAAAACTGAGAATGGCAGAAAAATTGACTTGCAGCACTCCATTAAATGTAGAGTCAGTCTGGTGAGTGAAGGAGAGCTGACCAGGCAGAAGCGACGTCCGACTTCCCCCAGAGCCCTCTAGAGAGAGATGGCCAAGCCCCCAAAACCAAGCGTCCTCAGCTTCGGAGGTGACCCGCCTTTCAGCTAAAGGCTGTAGGAGCTCTCTGGCGTGGCGCCACATCTGGACAGAGACTGAGCAACAGAGAGCCATAGAGAGTAGTTTCACTCACCAGAGTAGAGAAGTGGTGTGGATGTGGATGTGAAGGCCAACAATGGTATTGGTGAAAAATCTCGCATGGTGGGAAATTCTAGGTTTTATTGGGTAGCCGATGAAAAGAATACCACATGCTATTCAGGCAGGAAAAGAAGTTAATTTGACTGAACTGCTGCCCCCACCCAGCATGGTGGAGAAGCATGGCTGAAAAAGGAAAGGGGGGGGGAGGAAGAGGGGTGACCACCTCTGGGCCAGGACTTATCTAGGCCAGGGACAGGAAGAGGTGTGGCCAGGTGGGGGAAAGGTGTGGCCACACTGGATCTGGATGTGACCTCAGGTCTGGGATCCTCCTAAGGTCAGATGGGAGGCATGTGACCAGAAGTGGCCTGGGATGTGACCTAGTAGGAGGGGAAGGTGACTGCTTCCAGGTCTGCCAGTTCCATGATGTCTGCAAGAAGCGAGTCTCTTAGATAAAGTCTGGAGGAAGTCTTCTCAGACAGGGGGCTGGACAAAGATGAAAAGGAAATATATTACTGAAAAGAAAAGATTGGATGTCCATGGCTTGGAGGTGACCTAAGGGATGAGGTAGTGAGGTGTTTGGAGAGGAGAGCAATTAGCTCAGTCAGTGTTACTCACCCGGATCTTTAGGGATGCGAGATAGCCTTACCTTGGTTGGCCCAAGGGAGGAACAGGTGTACCTTGAAGTCAGTGTTGGTATAGACGGGGCAGGAGCAGGAGCCCTTTTTATTCTTGACAGGTGAATCCACTGTGCCTGTCCCTTGAGCTTGACAGCGGTGGGCGTGGTCAGCAGAACCTGGTGAGGGCCTGTCCACTTAGGGTGTAAACCAGATGGATTAAGGGTCTTGAGAAACACTTGATCACTAGGCAAAATTGGGGGAGTGGGAAAGGGGCCTTGATGAGGCTGAGGGAGACACTGATCAGCGTAACATGTGCCTAAGAAAGGTTAGGATGGAAGGTAGTCTATTAGTGGAGTCTTGGTATTGTCAGTAGGGAAATTACCTAGGAGAAAAGGTCTTCTATACATTAACTCAAAGGGGCTGAGGAAGGTAGGGGTGCGGGGAGAGGAACGTAAGCGGGTAAGCGCCAGGGGTAACAGTTCTGGCCAGGATTGCTGGAGCTCTAGAGAAAGTTTAGTAAGTTGTGTTTTGAGGAGCGCATTAGCTCTTTTAACCTTTCCAGAAGACTGAGGCCTATAAGGAATGTGAAGATTCCACTGGATATTTAGAGAGGATGCCACCTGTTGGGTCACTTTGGAGATGAAAGCAGGTCCGTTGTCTGATTGAAGTGACCTGGGTAAGCCAAACCTAGGAATAACTTCTTTAATAAGGACAGAGGCAACAGTGTCAGCAGTCTCCAACGTTGTGGGATAGGCTTCAATCCATCCTGAAAAGGTATCAACCATCGTTAGAAGGTATTTCAGCTGCTTACATCTGGGCATGTGAGTGAAGTCTATCTGCCAGTCTTCCCCTGGGGTGTGGCCCCATGCTTGGTGTGTGGGGAATGCAGCTGGTCGGAGACCACCCTGTGAGGAAGTAAGAGAACACATGGGGCAGGCTTGGGTAATAGCCTTTAGTCAGGCAGTTAGGCTAGGACAATGGATTAAAGGTGGGAGAGGCTTGTATCCAATATGCAGCACCTGGTGAACCTGGGAAAGAAAGCTGTCTGCTTGTGTCTCAGGAAGAACAACTTGTCCTTCCAGGGACCACCATCCCTGTGCTTCCTGGGAGGCTTACCCTGGTGAGTAAGTTCCTCAAGCTCCTGTGGGGTATAAGAGGGTTGTATTGAAGGCAATACCAGAAGCAAAGGAGCTGGAAGTTGTCCCTGGAGTTGTCTCTAGGCTGCTAGCTTTGCCTTCCTGTCTGCTTTTGAATTGCCAACTGTAATGGCATCCAATCCTGTCTGGTGTCCCCTGCAGTGAATGACCGCTACCTGTTGGGGGAGGGAAGCAGCTTCTAAAAACTTAAGAATAAGTGAGGCATTAGTAATGGGAGTCCCTTGGGTGGTCAGGAAGCCACGCTCCTTCCAGATTGCTGCATGCAAATGGAGAATATGATAGGCGTATTTTGAGTCTGTATAAATATTAATCTTCCGACCCTTGGCTAAAATTAAGGCCCTAGTTAAAGCTATAAGTTCTGCCTTTTGTGAGGTAGTGCTAGGGGGCAGAGGGCTGCTTTCAAGAATGGTAAAGTTATTAACGATGGCATAGCCCGCAACTCGGCTTCCTGAAGAGGTAGATGTGGAACTGCCATCGATGTACCAGGTGTCTTCTGGGTCAGGAAGAGGAGTTTCCGAGATACCTGTAAAATGGGGTGTGAATTCCTCCAAGGTCTCTGTACAGGAATGGGAAAGAAGATGAGAACTGGATGGAAGCAAAGTAGCTGGATTGAGCAGGGAGCAACTTTCCAGTGAGAAGTCAGGGTTTTGGGTTTTGAATAAAAGTAACATGAAACAGCTGTAGGCGGAGAGGGGAAAGGGAAGACAGGGATTTATGAGACAAAAGGTCCTTCTCGTCTGTGGGGAGAGTGAATGGTAGTGGGTTGGCCAAAAGTGAGTTTTGTGCTCTCCTGTGCTAAGGTGGTTGCTGCTGCCAAAGCTCGAAGACAGGCTGGCCAGCCTTTTACCGTTGGGTCTAGCTGCTTTGAGAGGTAGGCCACAGGTCTAAAGGAGGGGCCTGACATTTGTCCAAGAACCCCAAGGCCAATTCCCCACTTCTCAGTGACATAGAGTATAAAGGGTTCCTTGAGGTTGGGTAGAGCCAGTGCTGGAGCCCGAAGAAGCGCTTGCTTCAGAACTTTAAATGGGGTGTCAATGGGCTTTGTGGGGTCTGGTGGCTCCAGTAGGGAACCTTTGGATGCCTCATAAAGAGGTTTGGCCAACGTAGCAAAACCAGGTATCCAAATACAAAGGAAGCCTGCAAGTCCCAGGAAAGACAGAATGTCCTCCTTGGTCTGTGGGACAGAGAGAGACTCAATGTAGGCTTTTCTATCAAGAGTAATTCTTCTCTCTGTAGGAGTTATGGACAAACCCAAGTATGTTACTTCTGGCTTTGTAATCTGAGCCTTGGAAGGGGAGACTCTATATCCTTTTGTCAACAGGAAGTTGAGGAGGTCAGCTGTATGTTGGACAGCCAACTCAAAGGAAGGGCTGCAAAGCAAAAGATCATCCACGTACTGGAGAACGATGCTAGGAGACACCTGAAGAGAGAGGAGATCCTTTGCTAAAGCCTGTCCAAAGAAATGGGGGCTGTCTCGGAACCCTTGAGGGAGGACCGTCCAGGTCAGCTGTTGTGCCCTTGAAGTGTCTGGGTCCACCCAAGTAAAAGCAAAGAAATCTTGGCAGTCGGGATGCAGGGGGATTGTGAAGAATGCATCCTTGAGGTCCAGCACCGAGAAGTGGGTGGTACCAGGAGGTATCTGTGAAAGGAGGGTATATGGATTAGGCACAACAGGATGAATGGGAAGGACGGCAGCATTAATAGTGCACAGGTCCTGGACTAGGCGGTAGGTCCCATCAGGTTTAACTACTGGCAGGATAGGGGTGTTAAAGGGGGAGTTAGTGGGTCTGAGAAGTCCTTGTTTAAGAAGGCGAAGGATGATGGGTTTTAAACCTTGCCTGTGCCTAAGGGAAATGGGGTATTGGGAAGTACCAGGGAAATGGGTAGGGTCTTTAAGTTTAATGAGGACAGGAGTATGGTGTCTAGCCATAGTAGGAGTGGAAGTATCCCAGATAAGAGGGTTGACAAGATCTGGAGGGAAAGGGAAAGGATTTAGTTGGGAGGTTACAGGTGGAGGTTCATCTAAGGATAAAAGTAGAACAGGTGTAGGCTGTTTGGGGATATGGAATGAAAGGGAGACTTGAAATTTAGAGAGCAAGTCCCTTCTTAGGAGTGGGGTAGGACAGTGAGGTAAGATTAGGAAGGAGTGTGAAAAGGGAAAGTCTTCTATTTTACATAATACTGGTCCCATAGTTGGGGGACAGGTAGATGGGCCATCTACACCCACCACCGAGATCTGGGAGGGAAAAGTCTTGCCTGTATATTGACATAGCACCCAGTAAAAGAGAAAAGATATTAACTTACCGGCTACATAGAAACACACCCTGGGCTCCGTCATTGTGATGGTCTGGTTGTTGGGAGCAGGCGGCCCTGGGCACATTCATTCTGTAGCCAAGCAGAAAATCTCCGACCTGTCTGGCTCCACTTGCCTGGGTGGGCGGGGTGGGGGAGGGGCTGGCCTACCTTGTGGAGGTGAGGAGGGGCAATCTACTCCCCAGTGTCCTTGTTGCCCACACCTTGGGCAGGGTCAAGGTGGAGGTCGTGGTGAAGGACAGAATTTTGCCCAGTGGCCCTGTTGCCCACACTTGAAGCATGCTCCAGGTGGTGCATGTTGGGTGCGTCTCCTCAGAGGAGGCCGGATGGCAGCAGCCAGGATTTGATAGTTCTCCCTCTCAAGGGCAGTCTTATTGGCAATCTCCTGCTCTTCTCGATTATTGAAAACTTTAAATGCCATACTCACCAGATCTCGTTGAGGGGTCTGAGGACCGTCCTCAGCCTTTTTTTAACTTTTTCCTAATATTGGGGGCTGATTGGGCAATAAAATGAGTATTGAGAACCACCTTAGCCTCTGCTGACTCTGGGTCCAGCCTTGTATAGTGCTGGAGCGCTACTGTAAGGCGTTCAAGAAACTCTGCCGGGTTTTCATTGGGCCTTTGAGTAATGTGGTTTAATTTGTCATAATTAACAGGGAGATAGGCTGCCTTTTGAAGGCCAGCCACTAAGCAAGTTATCATCCTATTTCTGCTTTCCCACCCAGGAGCATCATGTTGATAATTCCAATTGGGCTCTTCCCTAGGCACAGCTGTTGCTCCCACTGGAAAGTTAATATCTAGGCGGTGAGCTTCATCGGCATTTGCCCGGGCTGCAGTCCACACCCTTTCTTTTTCCTCAGCAGTAAGGGTAGAGGATAGTATTAGATATATATCCTACCAAGTAAGGTCCTAGGTCTGAGCCAGGTTCTTAAACTGCTTGACATAATTATTAGAATCTTGGGCATAAGATCCCAGCCGCTTCTCAATCTGAGCAATATCAAACATTGAGAATGGCGCATGCACCCTAATTACACCTTCAGCCCCTGCCACCTCTCGCAAAGGGCACATGGGGTCTGGTGGAGGTTGTGTGCCACCAGTGTGAGACCAGTGTGAGCTGTAGGAGGGAAGGGAGAGAGGGTGAAGAGGAGGAGAGTGAAGATGGGGAAGGCACCAGATGCTCCGCAGGAAGAGGGGCAGAGTCAAAAAGAGGGTCAGGCACATCAGGCTCTGGAGGGGGCCCTGCACTGTTAGAGTTGGGTTCTCCACGTGCCAGGAGGAGTGGAAAGGCCGGGCATGATTGGCATAGGGCAGGGTTGTCCCAGAGAGCAAAGAATGGCTGAATATGAATGACCTCAGACCATTTACCATTACGACGGCAAAAAATCATCTAAATCTCTGAGAATGACATAGTCAAAAGTCCCATCTTTGGGCCATCGAGAATAATTATCCAGTTGGTACTGTGGCCAAACTTGAGTGCAATAATAAATCAGGCGTTTCTTGTTGATGCAGTCAATGGACAAGACATCCAGGGAACGCAGGAGGCATTCCAATGGAGTTTCCTCCTTTGGGCTGACTTACAACAATCCATTAGAAATGCAAAAGAGAAAAACGTAGGAGGGAAAATTCAGTGAGTGAAGGAGGACTTACCGAATGGAAGCAATTTGGGGTTCATTCCCCTCACATCAACTTATCTGACCTTTTCTGTTTGACTCAGACAGATACTAGTTATTGCAAATAAGGGAAACCATGGGACCTATGTTTCTTTGGGCCTGGCTTACTTCACTTAATATAATTTTTCCAAGTCTTTCCATTTCCATTTCTTGGAGTTCATTTTGATAAACATCATTTTGTGTGGTCCTATGCACATTGAGCCATTGTGATACCATCCTAAGAATATCCTCCTCACTGTGTGATGCTTAGAGTGCTGTTTAATTAATTAAGTCCCACTATAATTATTTGTCTTTATCCATTGGATTAACTTGTAGATTTTTTGTACGTCTTTTAATTGTAAAAATACCATACAGAGGGGTTACAATTACATGAGCAAGGTAACGAGTACATTTCTTATCAAGCATTGTTGCCTCCTCCTTTGTTTTTCCCTTTCCACCCCTCCACCACGCCCCCGCGAAGTTGTATAGTTCGTTTTCAATATAGTGTCTTGTACATCTCACTGTGACAGTGGGTCAACTTGTATCCCTATTGATAGATATATTCAAATTATTACAAATGCGGGAAACATGCAGCCTATGTCTTTTTGGGTCTGGCTTATTTTTCTTAACACGATTTTTTTTTCAAGTCTTTGTATTGAAAGGTTAAAGTCTTGAGGCAGTGACCATTTGTTGCTTGTTTATCTCAGCTAGCAGAGCAACACGTGGTGGTAATCCAAACACCTGGTTGTGTGCCTTTATAAGCCCTGCAAATCCTTAGCTTGGGGCTCTCCTCCTAGGTTCCGCTGTGTCAGAGTGTAGGATGAAGCCCGAGCTGCAGCCTGTCTAAATAAAACCTTAAAACAGCTGTAAAGTCTGACTCTTGGTGGTCTTCTTGGTGGGGGTCCTGCGACCTGGGCACAACACTATTTCCTTTTAATTATGTTAAACATACAGTAATATTAAGATAGCATATAAAAGTTTTTTTTCTGATTCTCCACTTTAAATGCAAAACCTTTGAAATGTTTTTATACGGTGTTATATGTTTCTATCATGCTTTGACCAACCAGTCTATAGATTATTTTTATGTTGCTTCCAATGTTTGACAAAGTAAATATGTATAAGCATATATATGGCTAAACCATTCTTTGTATCTCTGGTTATTTCCTCCATCTGGAGTCTTCCTTCTAACCATATTGTTAATCTGAAAAGACTCATTATTTTAATCCTATAGATACTTATCACTGAATGACACTCAAACATATTTTACTAATAAATACTTTTTTCAGTTAGCATGTGAAAAATGCTACTACAAGACTAGTATTGAATAAGAGCTTTAAAAGTTTTGATTTGATGAGATGTACAGGACACTATGTTGAAAATGAACTTTACAATGTGGGGGGGGGTGAAGGAGGTGGAGGGAGGGAGGAGTTGCGGAGGTGGGGAAGGAAGAGATGGTAGGGAAAAAACAAAGGCAGAGGTAACAATGCTCGATACCCAACTCATGTAACTGTAACCCCTCTGTACGGTATTTTTACAATAAAAATACATAAAATATAAAAAATATCTAAAAAATTCAATATATTAGAGCTAGGGTAGTGGTAGGCTCTGGGCTTAATCTCCAGCATTAAAGAAAAAAATTGTAATAGCTCACTGATAGTTAAGTAGAATATAAAGATTATTATACTACCCAGTGTACTCTTCATATATTTAAATTTTTCATAATAAAATTACTATTAAAAATCAAAAGTTTTGCTTTGAAAATTGGATAAATTAACAAGACAGCATGGTTTTATTTAAAATTAGTAAGCTGAATTACTATCAAAGTTAACTGGTTAAAAAAAATATTAAGCACTATAGTTTTAGACTGTCCAAAATTAAGTGGGGTCTTTCAACTCAAGTTTCTGTGTACAGCAACATTGGGGATACCACTCTCATTTGAAACTTTGTAAGAATCAAAATAATGTATTATGAACAAAATAAATCTAAAAATCTACTATGAATTCTGTAGGTATCACTATTGTTAACTGAAGAACATTACTCAAAATAAAGCCTAAAATATATGACATAGCTATAAATATGGACTTCTATTAAGGCAAGAGTTGGGCATAACTGAGGAGTTACAGTACTTAATCCAAATTGACAACAAATCTCTGCTTGTTCTTTTCATCTCTTTGTTCCAAAGCAATGTGGATTATTTAATTGATATGCTCAGCATTTGAATATTCATTTTCTTAATTTTTTCAACTAGTCATTCTACTGAAAATTAGCTTCTCTAGAGTATTGCTCTTCTTATATTTTTTTTCTAAAATACTTTTGTGGAGCTACCATTTTCTAATCTGACCATGCTTTTGATCTGTATTCTCTAGTTCGGCAAATATGCTGTAGCATTTTTTAAACCTTTTTCCCCACATTTTTATTAGCATCAATGAGTTGTGCAAAGGGGTTTCATTGTGACATGTTCATAAGTGCATAACATTTTGTCTACTTCCCAGAACAATTTCACCAAGATTTATTGTTCTATTTTGATCCTCCCTCACCTCCCAATTTCCCCTCCCCCTCCCACTAATACACATTCTTGGGGCCCTCTGGACAAGACATTCTTGTCTATTCTTATTTGTATGCTCATTGTTCAAAGGAGTTTCAACCTGATAGACTTGAGCTGAAGAGATGAAGGACAGTGCCCAGACTTCAGGTCCACAACCAAAAAATAAAAAAGCTGAACAAGAGAGCTGAAGCACTGTCTCAATCCCCAGATCAAAAGAGGGAAGGATTTCCTTTAGATGTCTTCATACTTGCATATAATGCACTTTGATCAAATTCACTTCCCAATTTGTTTTTTTAAAACAGGTCTTACAGGTCAAGCTGGTCTCAAACAGGTTGTCCTCCTGTCTTAGACTAGGTATAACAGTCTGTGACACAGGCTTGGCCATATTGTCATTCATAAGCTTAATGAATAAATAATAGAAAGAAGAGGATGCTATTTTAGTGCAAATGTATTAACTTTTATAGCCATCTCAGGAAATTCTAATCAAATTTCTGAAGTGTGAGAAATGTTCTCTATATACAAGATCCTAAATAGTAACAACTTGCTAGTATGTACTTATTGATGCTTTGCTCTCACAATATGTGAGGTTCATTGAGAAATTGAGTTTTAAGTCATTTAAAAACAAATTGTTTACTGTAAATTTAATGAGCTACTTTACATTAAATTTGACAATTTGAATAGACTCAGATTCTCAAAGCTCATGTAAAAAGAAATAGATGACCATAATAGCTCTTTATAAGTGAAAAAAGCATTACAATTAAAAACCTTCCCCCAAAGAAAACTCTTAATATTGAAGTTCAAGGCTTCATTGGTCTATCAAACATTCAAGAAATTATTCAGAAAATATCTACCTGCTGTACCTAAATTCTTCCAATTATTTTAGAAAAATAAAAAGCATAATCTTAGCTCTGTTTATGAACACAGCTCTAACTCGATATTGGAACTATAGAGAAATGTTCCAAACAATTATATCGATATTCCCCCATGAACGTAAGTGAAACAAACACGTTTTTTATAACTTCATTCCAACCAAGCATAAATGTATGACACACAAAATTCAACTGGATTTATTCCAGGAAAATAAGTTGGGTTTCATATTAAAAGATAAATTGGTGCAACTCAACGTATTAGGAAACAAATAATAACCAATTATAGCTTACACATGCAGAAAGTATTTGCTACAATTCAAAATTTATTCCCAATTTCAAAAGATGCACAGCAAAATAAGAATACCTCAACCTGATAAAGACTATCTATGAAGCACCTACCACTAGCACCAATTTTAATAGAGAGAAACAGAATGCTTTCCGCTGACATTAAGAATAGAAGAATGATAACTAGTCCTATACATTGCTATACATTGTATTGTAGACTCTAAGAAGGACAACAGGGTGACAAACAGAAATTACATAATTCTATACTGGAAGGCAAGAATTTAGAGCACTACTATTATTTGTAGACAAAATTATTTCCTATGGAGAAATAATTATGCTGGAGCTAAAGACAGTACACAATAATAGTTTTTACTTCCATAAAATTCTTCAAAGGAAATTAACCTATAATGAAATAAATCGGATATTTGGTTGATTGGGGTTGAGAGGTGGAACAGGGATTGAGCATGTTGAAAAGGTGACATGTTTATTAAGAAATTTTAGAGGTTGGTATAAGTGTGCCTTTATTGAAGAAAGGAAGCCCACTGGGGTCTTAATCCAGGGCATCTTGCTTGCTAGATTGGCACTCTAGGACTTGAGCCACACCTACAGCCCTGCATTTTGCTAGTTATTTTGGAAATTAACTTTTTCACCAATATTGGCCTTCACCCACAATCCTCCAGCTCTCATCCTCTTAACTAGCTGGGATTACTGATGCCTAGCTAGGTATGTTTTTGTTTGTAATGATTTTGTAATACATGTGTGTAATATACATCTTATATATACATAAAATGTATATTCATAAATGTATATGAATCAAAGCTGGGCGCTGGTGGCTCAAGCCTGTAATCCTAGTTACTCAGGAGCCTGATATCGAAGGGTCACGGTTAAAAGCCAGCCGGGGCACAAAAGTCCGTGAGACTCTTATCTCAAATAAACCACTAGAAACCCAGAAGTGGTGCTGTGGCTTAAGTGCTAGAGTGCTTGCCTTGAGCTGAAGAGCTGAGAGACAGCACCCAGGCCCAGAATTCAAGCCCCATGACCAAGAAAAGGAAAAAAATGTAGATGAATCAAAACTTTTCAAGTGGCAAAGATTAAATATATGCAGTTTAATGTTTGTCAGTGAAGTCACTGAAGGTTATTAGGAAATTTAAATTGGACTACATGCACCATGTGCATATTGCATTGGACAGTGCAATTCTAACCATGAAAATGTTCAAATATTTTCATGGTTGCTGAGGCCAAATGCAATGATCAAATCTGATATTTACTCTGTGTATGGAAGAGGAAATGGATGCATTGGTGGCACACAACAAAAAAACAAAGCTTTTCAGGTTTCATAGGAATTGAAAAGATTGAACCATGGGCAATGTGTGGGGAAGGGAAAATAAGAGTGGTATGTTCTTCTTAAATAAATAAAATTAAAGATCATTTTCTGAACATTAAGATTCTAAACAGTCATATGGATAAGAGCATTATTTGGTTTTGGTTTTGGTTTTGTCTGTCATGGGGCTTCAACTCTGGGCCTGGGCACTGTCCCTCAGCTCTTCAGCTCAAGGCGAGCACTCTACCACTTGAGCCACAGTGCCACTTCCGGTTTACTAGTGGTTTATTCGAGATAAGAGTTTCGTGGACTTTCCTTTGGGCTGGCTTTGAACTGCTATCCTCAGATCCTCAGACTCCTGAGTAGCTAGGATTACAGGTGGGAGCCACCGGCACCCAACATAAGAGTATTTTTATACAAAGTCATTAATAGAGTGGAAGCTATAACATTGGTGTCCATGAGAGTACTATAAGCAAGATGAATGAATAGGAGTGTAGATCGAGAATTTCAAAATAAATTATATCCTGTGAGTGGGCAGAACATTAAGTTGAATCACTGCCATAAGTCTACAATTATACTTCTATGGCTGCCTCTTTACAAGATTTAGCCCACTTAAACTGTATATAGTAACACAGAAAATTTGAATTACAGTGAATCCGCTGAGAAATACGGATTGAAGACAAAAAAAAAATCATGGTAACCCCATCAACACTTCTGACCCATTCTTTGATGATACTTGTGATACTTGTGAACTAGAATTTTTTTCTAATATCTTCTAATCTCAAAACTTTACTCTTCCTTTCCTATTTAAAATTAAACAAAATTAGCTTTTTAAAATAAAATATAAGCCATACACATTCACACTGTCTTGTTTTCCCTAGCCAAAAGTCTCCAAACTTGCTGCACACACATTAGTAGTCTGATAATGGTTCTTCCTGGGTTTACCTCTAGTTCAGCCTCTACTTTCTAAGGGCGACTTTTCTCTCTCTATACTTCCAGTGTCCAAGGAAACTGTGTTGTTGATTATCCCTCCTTTTTAAAGTGCTGCAATATCTCCTTGGATTCTTCCACTGACAATTAAACATACCTAATTGACTTCCACTCTAGGGTATGAAGCTTTCACAATTTTATCAGAGGTCTGGCTGCTCACTTTTGCCTTCTTAGACACTTCAAGTTGAAGCATATAAAAGTTCTGCTAAAGGGCTGGGAAGGTGGCTCAGTGGTAGAGTGCTTTCCTTGCATGAATGAGGTCCTGGGTTCGATTCCTCAACACCACATAAGCAGAAAAAAAGAAGCTGGAAGTGGCGCTGTGGCTCAAGTGGTAGAGCACTAGCCTTGAGCTGAAGAGCTGAGGGACAGCGCCCAGGCCCAGAGTTCAGGCTCACAACCGGACACCTCCCCACCAAAAAAAAGTTCTGCTAAAGATTCTTCTGTATTATCATTTGTCTTTGCTGTTGTTTTCATGCCTATCTACACTATTTCTATCCCAATTTTATCTCCAGTTGAGATAGATCTTTTGTATCAGTAAAAATTTGCAATAATCATCATGATAACATATTCCCAGTTCTCTTAAAATGTGTTCTATGGCTGAGTAGCAGCATATAATCCCTTGTATTTAGGAGGTTGAGATTTGAGAATCCACAGTTTGGAGTCTGTTTTAGCAGACACAGAGGTTCTTATCTCCTGTAACCAGCAAAAAGCTGGAACAGAAGTATGGCTCAAGTGCTAGAGTCTGCCATGGATGAAGAAGCTAAGTGAGAACACAAGCTTCCAAGTTCAAACCCTAGTACTGGATGTATTATAGACAAACCACACAATGATTTTCCCCGCTTTAACCAAAAGTTTCCACCTTCCTGAGATACTCTGCATCTTACCCATTAAATGGAATGAGATGGAAATCTACAAATTATCCTTCATAGCTCCCTTTCCCATACACCATACACCATACATCCAATCAACCACCAAGCTACTCACAATTATTCTTAAAGAATTTCTTAAAGGAGCTGGGAAGGTGTCTCAGTGCTAGAGTACTTGCATTGTATTCATGAGACCCTGGGTTCGATTCCTCAGCACCACATAAGCAGAAAAAGTCGGAAGTGGTGCTGTGGCTCAAGTGGTAGAGTGCTAGCCTTGAGCTGAAGAGCTGAGGGACAGCATCCAGGCCCAGAGTTCAGTCCCCATGACCACCAAAACAAAAAACAAAAAAAAACTTAAAGATATTTGCTTTTTTTCTATTTGTATGTATACATCACTGCAGAATGCATTATAATCTTTCTACCAGAGACAAATGACCCCATCCAATCCCAATATATTCACCATCAAATAAAGTGATTTGGTCTTGCCATGTATGCTCAAAACACTTCCCATTTCTCATAGAATATAGATCAAATTCTTTTCATAACTTAGAGGCCTTTGTCCTTGGCCAGCTCCATTCATTCCTGCACATTGCTTTCTCAGCCACATTGACCCTACTTCCCATTAATCAAAGTGTTTCTTCTATGTCTACTGGGTGGGATATTCCTACTTCCTTGCTCTGTCCAGGAAACATCTAACTTGTCTTCAGATCACCTCACTCATCATCTAAGAAGCTTTCCTGTTATTCTATTCCATCTCAAATCCCATCATATGCTCTCACGGTAACATTTGCTGTCTCCTCCATTAAATACATTACCTTACATAGTGTTATTTATTTTGGCAACTGTTTAATCACTGTATACATAAATGGAATATAAGGCACTTATTTAGTAACTATGCTCCCAAATCTTAAAATAATGTCTATCATTAGGTATTTATTAAATATATAAATAAACTCAATAAATGTTGCTATGTTTTGAGATGCAAAAATCACTTACATTAATGAAGTGTATCAACATGAACTCCAAGAATTGGAAACAAGAGATTCTTATAATGATTATGTCCTGTATGGAGTTCTTTGTCTTTTTTTTTCTGCTTTGGTTTTCTGTATACTTTGTCTTGCATATAAATTTATCTGACCCATGGAATAAAAAGGGAATCATAGAAGCAGCAGAAGACAGTATGAACAATGATACTCACTAGACATTATCTTGGAAATGAACTATACAACTTGGGGGAGAGGAGTAGGAAAGGGCACAGGGGAGAAAGTGAGGGAGGTGGTAACAGTGTTTTAAAAAGAAATGTACTCGTTACCTTAAGTAATTGTAACCCCCTGCTCCTCACCTTTACAGTAAAGATAAAAGATAAAATCACCTAGTAGAACTGTCATATTTAAGGATAACATTTAATTTATAGGGAGGGGCATTTTGTAAATTTTCCTATTATGGCTCTTTCTGTTCAAACAGTGTCTCGTAATAAATGGAGGCGTCTCACAGGTGATGCACAGGTAAACTGAGGGATAGGCAAGAGGAGTGGTAAAATGACAGAGATATAAATCCTCCCAAGAATTTGTTTCACCAGGTTAATTTTATTTTCCCTGTAGCATGGAGTGGGGTTTTTCTTTTCTATTTTTTAGTCAGTCATGTGGCTTGAATTTGGGATCTGGGTGCTGTCCCAGAGCTCCTTTTGTGCAAGACTAGCACTTTATCACTTTGAGCTACAGCACATGGTTTTCTGGTGGTTAATTGAAGAAAGGAGTCTCACCAACTTTCCTGCCCAAGCTGGCTATTAATTGCAACCTTAAGATCTTAGCCTCTTGAGTAGCTAGGATTACAAGAGTGAGCCACCAGCACCTGGCATAGTTTATTTTTTTGTAAGTGCCAAAGATTTGCAAATTATTGAACTAAGTTAAATCTCAGTGTACAGAATAGAAGAACCAAGCCCACATTGTGACTGTGGTGTCCATCTAAAAGTAAGAAAAATCATTCTTGGCCTTTCTTTTTTTTCTTGTTACTTTCCTGTCCATGTTTGTTATATTTATCCCCACAATATTTTCTATACCATTAAGAAATGGACTTCCCAGACGCAATATGAAAATTTCATTTTCTGACTCTGTAAGAGAGTTATACCGGTGACTATGTTCCCTAGGCAGTTTTTACTCTTCATCTGCTATATTGAAATCCCAGGGGTTTTTTTTGTAGCATAATATCTCCCAAAAAACTAATATGTTAGGAATAGTTTTATTACTAAAGCAAATTTTAGAATATTCAAACATTTACCCAATCTGTGTAGATGCAATTCAGAAGGAATCCTAATAAACTGAAAACAAACTGGAAGCAAAAAGTATTATTATTATTGCATGTTTGTGAACACCAGAGGGCAGTAAATTCTGATGTACAATTCAAATTCTGCAAAGCATAAATAAATAGATCTCACTAGAAGGATTGAGGAAAGAGGTAAAATCAGATCTTGTATTTGCTCTCACAAGAACTTCTTTCTAAAGAAAAAAAACTATTTTCTACTTCAACATAGGAAAAAATGCACATTTGTTTTCATGTGGAGAAACATACTACCATCACACAAGGGAAATGAAAATTAAGCAGGAGGGGGAAAGACCCCTTGCTCAGTAATCTTAATGGGATAGAAAATCTATATCAAAGTCATATAAAATATTTTCTGGGGGAGGGTAGTTTTGGAGGTGGGAGGGAAGGGATGATAGGGGTAAAACAAAGGAGGAGGCAACAATGCTTGATAAGAAATGTACTCATTACCTTGTTCATGTAACTGTAACCCCTCTGTACAATGTTTTTACAATAAAAAAACGTACAATTTTTTCCCTCAATCCTTTTTCCTCCATCTATCTCATCATTATATTTTCATTTTCTGCCTCCACTCCTACCTATATTTCTTCTTTATCTAATTTAAGAGAAACATTAAAGTTCCACCAACCGGTGTCAAAATGCAGTACAAAAATATACTGGAAAAACTGCTAACAGCCCAATAGAGGAGTCAGGAAGGCATCAAAATGGAAGTCATAGGATGTTTTCAGGAGAGGATCACAGGGAGCAATGCCTATCTGCATCTGATCGCATAAAATAATTTTTATTGAAATGAACTGCAGGAACTGGAAACAAGAGTGTTTTTTTCTTCTTTGTTATTTTTTGTTTTCTTTTCCTTTTGTCGTGTTTGTTAGTTTATCTGTCTGGGGGAGGGTAAGGCAGGTCACAGAAATGGTGGGACAAAGTGTGAACAAAGACAGCAGTGGTACTCACTACGCACTATGCTGAAAATGAACTATACAATATGTGGTTGAGTACAGAAGGGAAAACGGAGAGAGTAAGGGAAGAGGTGATATTGTTCAAAAAGAAAATGTTCGGGGCTGGGAAGGTGGCTCAGTGGTAGAGCGCTTGCCTTGCATGCATGAGGTCCTGGGTTCAATTCCTCAGCACTACATAAGCAAAAAGAAAAAAAGCTGGAAGTGGCACTGTAGCTCAAGTGGTAGAGTGCCAGCCTTGAGCTGAAGAGCTGAGGGACAGCGCCCAGGCCCAGAGGTCAGGCCCCATAACCGGATCCCCCTCAAAAAGAAAAAGCAATGTTCTCTTTATCTGACTTATGTAACTATAACACCTCTGTACATCTCCTTTACAATAACAATAAAAATGTAAGAAAAGGGAGGGGAGGAGGAGGGATAGGGGGAGGAAGAAGGGGAGGAGGAGAGGGAGGGGGAGGAGGAAGGAGAAGATGAACCCATGTAAAGAGGCTGGAAGTGTTAAGGTTGTTTGCTCAGGCCTGAGAAAGCTGTCCATACCTTCTGGTTGAAGGTGGCTCTGCTCAGAGCATGTTTGAGATAGTGAGCCTGAGTGATTTTGAGTAAGACACTTAAGTTTTCCTTTATTCCAGTTTCTTCATCTCTAAAACAAGGCTAACAGTACTACATGTAAGGTTGTCATACAGATTAAAGTAGTTTGTAGATTACAGTGCTAATAGGAAGTATGAAGTATTTACATGTATCCTAGCTATACAAATATCCAAAGAAAACAAATTCCTTAAGGAAAAGTAAAACAACAACAACCAGAAGCCATACAAGTAGATGATTAATACTATCAAGAAAAATATATTTATGGAGAAATGTTCAGCTATAATATCAATCACATAAGAATGCAATATAAGACAAGAATTCTGTTATTCAGTACTAGTGACTATGTAACCAAATAAGCATTTTTATATAAGCCACTAGCAAAAGTAATAAAGTTGGCAAGGCTGGTACCATTATCTCACACCTGTAAACCTAGCTATGCAGGAGGCTGAGATCTAGATCTTGAATTGAAGCTAACTTCTGGAAGAAAAACTCTATATGACCCAACCCTAGGATAAAAAAAATGGGGGCCCACTACTGGCATGAAAATAAATAGTAATAAAGTCATGATTTTTTTGCTTTTCTTTTAGAAAGCAATTTGAGTTTTTTTCCCCTTCTATTTATTCACTCACATGTTTTTTTTTTTTTTAATGAATGCAGGTACATGGGTTCTTTTAGTCAATGAATTAAAGTTGAGTAATGTCAGTGCTTACTTTGACAATCTAGTCCTCTCATATCTGGGCATGGGGAGTCTCTCTGACCTAGCCCTGCTACACTTCCGCTGTACACTGTTGTTGGATTTGATTCAGACATTTCCTGTTTTGTAACCTCTTAAAATCTTCCATGCGGGGCTTGTACTTTTCTCTTTTCTGAAGCACTCTGGAAAATTCCAATCTCGTGTTACAGACTCCTCTCTTTCTTTCATATCTGTGAACCCCCTTTTCTTAGATTAAAAACTCAAAATCTTTATCCAGTTGTTCAGCCTGACATCACACAAAAGCTGTTTTGAATTATCAGGAACACACTTCTGTAAACTCTACTAGGCTCAAGGTTACTTTGTAGTTGCCTATATTTTAACAATAAGGTTATATAGTGAACTATAGTGTGTAAAATGCATTTGGTCTAAATGTATTTTAAAAAGCTATTTGACTAGAGTTTTTACCTTCTTCCTTTAATTTTTCCCTTAAAATAAATGAAATATGTGACAATTATTTTTCATTGAAGTTAGCTTACTTGAATGATGTCACATTGGAGTTCCAAATGTGCTTATTAATAAATTTTAATACCAATTTATAAATATGTTTGCTTACTTGGTGTCTCATATTATTTTTTATAAGAATAAAAGCAACAACACCATATTTTATTCTAAAATGTAAAATAAATTTCTAAAATGTACAATAAAATAAAATGTAAAATATATGCTCGTATAAATAAATAGTTAAACTAATAAATAAAAGGCAAGAGCAAAATTTCTATGCAGAAGTATTCTGCATATTTATGGGGCTGGGAAGGTGGCTCAGTGGTAGAGCGCTTGCCTTGCATGCATGAGGCCCTGGGTTTGATTCCTCAGCACCACATAAGCAAAAAGAAAAAAGCCAGAAGTGGCATTGTGGCTCAAGTGGTAGACTGCTAGCCTTGAGCTGAAGAGCTGAGGGACAGCGCCCAGGCCCAGAGTTCAGGCCCCACGACCAGACGCCCCCGCAAAAAAAGAAGTATTCTGAATATTTTATATAGTAATTTTGTCTTCAGAGGTACAGCCTAAATTCCCATTTAGTAATTATGACTTTTTGTTATAGCTTCCTTCCAAATGGTATGGAAATATATAAAAAAGAAGGAAGAAGGAGTTATATTACAGTAAATTGAAAATATAAAAAAGGAGTACTGAATAAGATCACAGTAAGTGAAAAATATCTAGTAAAAGGAAGAAAGAGTGGCATTAGGAAAATTCACCAAACAGACTGCATTCAAGGTGATCAGTGTCACCATGAACAAGAACAGTTCAGATTGTACTTATTTTGATATGATATAATAAAAACAACAATTTACCTCTGTAATCTTCATCATCAAAATAACCTAATCCTGAGGAAAACATCATGTATGTTTGAATTAAATGTATTCTGTCAACTACCAAGCCAGTATACCTCACCGCTATAAACAAGGAAAAAAGAATTCTGAGAAACTGATCTGGCCCCAAAAGCCTTGACTAGACACTGTCAGCTAAATTTAGTATAGTGTTTTGGACAGGATTCTAGACAGAAATAGGGCATTAGGTAAAAATTACAGACATCTGAATTAATTAACTATGAAATAAAGTATGAATTAATTAACTATGATGGATCAATTTTCATTCATTAATTGTAGCAAGTGTACTATACTAACATGTAGAAGAAACAACTAGCAGAGATATAGGATACCTCTATGATATTTTTGGCATTTTTCTACAAATCTAAAATTCTTCTAAAATATTTGTTTTACTTTAAAAGTCTTTGCAGGTGTAGACCTCCTGTTACTTTGTTTTCTATTAATAAACTTGTTACTGCTTTCATTCTTCTGTATCCATCCTTGAGTTCTTTCTCCAGTGGTACCAAGAACTTCCTCATTCCAAATCTAGTGACCCAAATACAGTGACAGAAATGCTCATAAGATGTAGAATGTATACCAAGGGCTTAGGTGAAGTGTTTGAGTACTTATCTAGCATGGAAAAGGCTCTGGGTTCAATCCCAGCACTAGGAATAAAAGTACCCTGCAAAGTTTTGATGATTAACCGTTGATTTTTGCCTGAGAATGGCACTGTTATCTATGGTATGCTAGTAGATGCGGTTTCACTAGGAGAGACTTAAACTCTAAGACTTTGCTGGAGCAAGGAAAATAAATTATTTCCCCCTGACTAGATATTAACCATGCAAGAGCACACAGGTATAATGTTCCTGGCCAGTAAATTTATCTAGAAGAGAACAGAGGTCTAAGCTGCAAGAAGCTGGATAAAGCCATCTGATTATAGCAACTAAGAAAACCAGCCACGAGCAATTGTTTGGATAAGGACACATCCACATAGGTCAAGCGAATTACTGCAGAGAGGGATTCATCAATGGTGACCACTAATATATTTGCATCTTTGAAACCTAAGCACAAAGCTATCCAGCCTAACCAGGAGAGCACTGCACCTTTCCCCAGTTCTCTTTTCTTCTCCTTTTGCATCTAGGAGCCAGAAACATGGACTAAGAGGAGGAAAGTAAGAAAATGTCCAATCCCACACTCCCTTATCTGAAGGCAAGTAGCTGCTGTCATCTGCAGAACTTAGCACAGAGAAAGAAAGAAGAAGCCTCTGAATTCTCAGTAAGTACGGAACCCTTTGACTAATATCGGAAGCAGACAGAACCTAATTACTGAAGTGAAATAATGTTTTCTTTACTTAAATGGTCTTTTGAGTCTTTGGAAGTTAGATAATTCTTGGACTCTTTCCAAATGTGGTTTAGAATCAGTAAATGTTTGCTGCCATTAAATTAATGTCTAATCGGGTGTGGGTGGTTCATGCCTATAAATCCAAGCACTAAGGAGGTATAGGTAGGAAGAATATCAACGTAGGACCAGGAGAGGATACATAGAAAGTTTCAGGCTAACATACTACAGAGAAAGATCTTCTCTCAAAAAGCCAAATAAAAGTTTAAAATTTAAAAACTAACCAGAATTAGCCTTGATACTGTATCATGAATCATACTTATCACCACCTATGTATATAAATACATATTTGTACAATATAATATACAAATATAATATATAACGGACTGAACTATACCACCATCCTCATATTCATATCTTGAAGGCTTAACCCTCAGTGCTTCAGCACAGGACTTTGATATGATGTCTATAGAGGCATAATTAATTTTCAATAAGGCCATAGAGGTGAAGAGCTAATCCCACTAAGTACATGCACACGCAGAGGTGAATATGGGTGAACACAAAGGGAAGATATCCACCCTCTATAACAGAAGAGGCGCCTCAGGAGAAGCTAGACCTACTGACATCATTTTTAAATTCTAGCTCTAATGTTCTGGAGAAAGCACTTTCTAGTGTTTAAACTACTAATTTAATGATATTTTATTATAATAGGCCCTCAAAAATTAATATAAATACAATTTAATACCTTTATTCATTTGGTTTATGCCTTGGTCTATTTACATTACTATATCCAAATGACTGAAAATAGGTAACTTATTTTTTTATTGTGAAAATACTGTAAAGATGGGTTACAATTACATGGGCAATATAATGAGTACATTTCTTATCAAGCATTGTAGCCTCCTCCTTCGTTTCCCCTTCCCATCCTCCCCCCCCAACCCTCCCCACCCCCAACCAAAGTTGTAAAGTTCATTTTTGACATAACGACTTGTACATCTCATTGTTGCAATGGGTCCACCTGTATCCCTGAAAATAGGTAACTTATAAAGAAAGGCTTTGTTTATCACAATTCTGAATGCTGGGTAATATAAAACAAAGGGAAACACAAGTTTGGTGTCTGTTTTAGGGTCCATATGGGTCTTCACATGGTAGAGGCTGAAAACAGACCAAAGCCCCTCCACTAATCCCTTTCGTGAGGACATTAATCAATTCACAAGGGCAGAGCATGTCCCAGTTCACCTGAATGTCTCCCGATGGATATTATTGCACTCTTAAGAGTCAACGTGACTTTTAGAAAGCCCACAAATATTCAAGCCATAGCAACTCAATTCTATCACTGTCATTTCTCTCTGCTATTGTGATTGGAGTTTCTCTATTTTTAAAAACTGCAGTTGGCAGCCCTTCTCTTGCATTAGGCCTGCTTTTCACCACTACACCTACAAATGACCTGATCAAAGTGGGCGCTGGCAAGTTCCCGGGGACCTCTTTACACTCAAAGCTGGCACTCTATCATTTGAGCCACATCCCCAACTCCTGAGCCCTCTTTCAGAAGACTGATGTAAACTCTGATCCCATCTTTTCAATTCTCAATCAGCATCTTGTAGTTGACTATCCCAAAAGCCAGAAACTTTAACTTTAAAAGGTCTCATCAACCAGCCTCCTCCCAGGAAGGAGACTTCCTTCCAGTCATTGAAAAAAGGAAGAAGTCACAAAACTTTCATGTCTATGATGGTTCATGAGCACAATTATAATTGACCTTAGAAAAGCTGAGATGATTTCCTTATGTAATGACTGTTACCTGGATTGGAGCTGTGGAGGGAAAATGATATGGTTTCCTTTGCCTATAGGTGTCTATAGGGAACTCTTTTATTGCTGGATGTTTGGGGGTATTTTATTTTGTTTGCTGCTTTTGTTTATTGAGAGGCATTGAGGTAGTGGAAAAGATCAGAATCCAGAGGCAATGGGATTGTGTGTGTTTCCCCACAACGTCCTTAGATTCTGTGAGAAACGGAGGCAGGGAATGGAAGATGATAGGACCAGAATATGACTACACAGTTGACGTGATAAACTCAAAAACTGTCACTGCTGCCATGGTGCTCAGGTACCACAGGCTGAAAGACAGGTGGATTCCTCTCCCTTTTTAACATTTTCCTTGCTCTGGCCTCTATTCCCACTGGCAGTTTTCTCCTGACTACAGGCATGCATATTTCTAGATGTTCCCACCCTTCCAGTTCTGAAGACACTGAGTTATGACACGGGCAGGCTGAACAAGAGGCAGCAGACCTATTTGCTGCCTGTAGCTGACTTGAGAGAGTTCATTTTCAAGTGTGTTCTACAGCTCATTGAGAGTCTCTGGCAATGCCAAAGGGGAAAAGGGTGTTGGGATAAAGACCAAGTACTGACAAGAGGATGAAGTAAAGGTAGGGATTTTTTGTAAGGTATTTTGCCTCCTGTTTCCATGCAAAAAGACATTTATAACTCAATCTTCTCATGCCAAGAGCTTCATTTAAGTTATTGCTTCAAATAGTTAAGCAATGTCAGATACAAAGGTGTCATGTATCGAACATATCTTTATGTGTGGTGGTGGGTGGAAAATTATAAAAAAGTTTCTTTTCTTCATCCTATTTTTCCCCAAAGAATCCCAAATCCACCTATTCATCTACTTCTCCCCTCTACAATAATAGGGGAAAATGGCACATAAATACAATGTCAGAAATGATTTCCGATCTCTGCTCTGCTGTTCTCCAACTCTGTGATAGGAAAATCCCATCCTCTCTATCCTCAGTTTCCTGATTTACAAACATGTAGTAACAATACAGTATACTGCAGTAGTATGAGTGAGACCTAGGAGCTGTATTTGTTTCCTCATCTGTAAAATGGGAACAGCAATGAAATACATACTTCTTATAATTTTCAGTGGTATTAAGGATGTTAACTCTTCAATATCCTCACACAGATAACAGGGAAGAGGGAATACTTTTTATTAAGTATCTACAATGGACTAAAAACTTACAGTTATCAACTCACCTGATGCCTACAACATGCCTCGAAATGAACATCAGATTCACTTCAAATTAAGGGTGTTGAGGCCTAATAAGATCTGAAAGTTTGTGCAAGGCTTTAAAACAGTGTATCTCCCCCTTAGTTTTTTTAATCCTTACTACTATCAAGTAGTTGTAATCACAATAAATTGATGTGGAATAGATTTTAAAATGGTATTTAACAATCACATATAGTTCAATGTATATTTTGAAATACATCTGGAGGCATTACAACTCTTTTATAACTTCTTGCTTCCCTACATTTATTTTTAATTTTCCTGACCAAACTCCTAACTTACTATTCTACAAATGTCAGCACTGATTTGGAAAAAAGACTAGTCAGAGGGATTTTTTAGGAACATGAGTGGTACTGCCATCTCTTTAGTGATTAGGGTCTTTGGGGGAAGAGAAGATAAAACACAGAAAACACAGATATTATTTGAGAGCAAAACATTGAAGAGGTTCAAATATCTATCAACCAATGGATTCTCATATTTTATGCCATACACCTGCCTATGGTAAAAGCAATGATGAGGACAGGATTCTTGTCCCATACAGCAATGGCAGAATGAAAAACAAACTAGTAACTAAATGCTGCAGAGGTAACATATTTTCATGACTCTTTCTCTTCTACCCTGAGAGGGATGTGCAGAGCTGTGACCAGTGAATTTAAAAGCAGCCTGCACTGATTTTAAAGATTTCCATGCCTTTATCTTTGAAGATGTTTTTTTTAGGGCAATGCTGGATTAGAGCCTTTTCTTCATTGTAAAACAAATATATAATTAAGCTGGGTGCTCATTAAGCAGAAGTTCATGCTCCCTGCAAAAGTGTGCTTGCTTCCACATAAATCTGAAGGAACTAAATGTAGAACATGATTAACAATGGTATTCTTAAAACATGAAATTTCAAGCCACAGTAGGTTCAGTTACAAGATTGCTTACTATTTGGGAGAGTCAATTATATTCATGCTGCTTTCTGTGGCCACTGGTGAAACACATATCTGGCCACTGGGTGGAGCACAGAGGATTTATTTAAGGAGTCTCAATCACAGATGTAACCACAGAAGCAATGGAACTCTTTAATTTTACTCTTTTTATTACTACATGGGGAAATTCCATGAAAACAAGAAACCAAAAATAGGCTATAATTCTTAAACATGTTTTATAAAATGTTTGAGCAATTTTAGTATACATAAATTGTGGGTTTTCAATAACTTGAAGCTCTTACATTTTATTCAAGTCTGGTTTTCAATTTAACCCTAGTTTTGAGGACTCTTAGAGTTTTCACAGTGGGTATGAAATATTTTAGGTAACCTGAGTTGACTAGCTAGCAGAACACTTGAATCCAAGAATGGAGTCATCTTTTAATAGGAATCCACTGTACTCAGAACTTATTCACGGAGTGCTAAAGATCACATGCATATTCCTTTTAGAAAATTTTAATCAATATGTAATTCTACTGGGTGTAAAAATTGCCTCCAAAAAATTGCTTTCACTACTGCAACCATATTTATATTGACATTTTCATATCCTGTGTACTTGATTTTAAAGTATGGATATTTAGGGACTTTCCAAACGTGTTAGATTGCTACAAGTATTCTAAATCAGTACAATAAATCACTTCAAAAAAAGAACAAATATACAGTTGTCAATAATCTTAGCTACTCAGGTTGTTAAAGTTCAGAGGACTGAAGTTTAAAGCCAGCCCACATAGAAAAGTCCTTCTCCAATCAGCCAGAAAAAATAATGGGCTGGAGATATAGCTAAGCTGGTTGATTATCAGCTGTGAGCAAGCAAGCCAAGGAAGTTCTAGGCCCTGTGTACAAATTCCAGTATTGAGTAAGGAAAAACAAAGTAACAGCTTTTCTGACAATCTCATATGTAACATAAATTCAACAATAAGAACAAATGCAATAACATAAAAATGGCATAATACGATTTAATGTTTGAAGAAATGATCCCATGAATTCTTACATTTAATCTACCCAATAACCTGTATGTAAGGAATTACTTCCTTCATTATGTAGAGAAGGAAACTGAGACATGGAGAAGTTAGGAGACTCACCTTATTGTTCACAGTTAAAAAGTGGGTGAGCTTGGATTTAAAACTAGTTCTGTCAAAGGCATTAAATGACTAAATGTATCCCTTCAATCCAACAACATTGCTTTACTGGAAGAGTGAAAATCAACTAATAGGCTATTGTAAAAATAAAAATGGGAGGTAGTAAAGTGAGAGCAGCAGGAAAAGAGAAGCAGCAATAGATTTTTAATGTTCCCCAAAATTAGTTACCATGCTTTCCAAGTAGATGAACTATTTTCAATAAATAATGAGGTATTTTGTCAGTCATGGGGCCTGAACTCTGGGCCTAGGCGCTGTCCCTCAACTCTTCTTGTCAGTTGTGGG
>NW_012267262.1:3283460-3289762 GCF_000151885.1 Dipodomys ordii
TGGGAAATGTTCTCTAAAAAAAGAGATTGAGAATAGGAACAGTTAAACATGAAAAAAAAAAGCCAATCAGAGAATATGTTATTTAGCTTGCTACCACTCTGGGCAAATGGGAGTCAGTGTGTCTGGGGAATCCATGAAGAGTATAAAATGCATTTTAGCATTGTTTCTCCAAAGAATGATAAAAGGAAATATTTACAGCTTATCCCCAATTTTTCAGTGTTACCATATTTCATGATAACATTTTTCTGCTTACCGGTTGCATGTTTCAAAGTAGATGCATGGGCAAGCACATAACAAAGGTATTAGAGCTAAGAAGAAAAAATAACTAATTGAGCTAAAAAGAAAACATAACAAACCTAATAAGACTAACTAAAACAATTCACATACCAAACTGAGCTAAGTCAAGGTCCTGTCAAATTATCTGTGCTCAAAATTAATTGTCTTAGTAATAGCTGGAGTGGAACAATTGAATCAAGACATACTGGTACCTAGCAACTATTCAAATAATAATAGTTATTGAAATGATTAATCACTAATATCTAATCCTGCAACTTTGAAGGAAATGAACGATTTGGGAAATTCCAATCAGTTAGGGATGACTGAGTAAGCTTTGGATTTGCTCAGTTATGTTTATGTTTATATAAGTGATATGGCTTGGAATTTAATGACTTAGAGAAGGCCAGGAAGATGACTTCTGAAGAAATGGGCTCTTTAAGCAGCAGCAACAAAAGATTTGATTGTTTAAAAAAAAGTGACCAATCCTTGGGTATAGACTTAATGGAAGTGGATTCAGGAATGATGAGGATGAATTTAGAATATGGAGGTGTCCACTCATGATCCAAAAGTCCAGATTCTTACTATTTGATTCAGCTAGTACAGAACATGAGTTTATTAGTGGGTTGGGGCTGATTATTTGCATGCTAGAAAAAAATGACTATCCTAGGCACTTTTCATTTTAAAAGCAGGATGTCTTCAAATTAAAGGATATTCATTGCAATGTCATTTGCTCCAAGACTTGTTTCCTTCCCAAGGGAAGTCAGGTTAATGCTCCAATGCAAGGTATCTTACTAAAATTTTCTAACTAAACTGATAAATTCTCTAAGTCTGCTGACTCTAGAACATTCTTGAGGTAAAATTTTGAGTTCTTTAGAATGACAAAATTAGTTTTCTGACTGGCACATGGTACTTTCAAATTTACAGGCCACTCCCAAGTGGGCCACATAATCACCTTTTCTGCTACTTCAAAGCAAAAAGCACGGGAGAATTCTGCTACTAGCCCAACTTAGGCTATGAGAAATCCGATGCCAGAGTTTGGTCACATCATTCCTTTCACAGATATTGACAACAAACTTTTCTGTTTCCCAGCTGCCACAAATACAAAAGAGAAGGGAAAAGACATCAGCTGATATAGAACTTGTAACCCAATATGCGTTCAAAAATAAAAATGAATAAATATCTTAGAAAGACTTCCAAAGGAAGTGAAATCTGCATGGAAAAATGAAGGATAGGTGTCATAGTGAAGCCTGAAGCACTTGTGCAAAGATCTCTATTGTGGCTGGAGAGCAAGTGCCAAAGCCCCTGTAATGAGAAATCACTTGTTGTATTTGAGGGATGGTAATAAGATAGCATGATTGGAGCGTGCTGGGGGAAGGAGGAGGTGGGAAGTAATAATGGACATTTAACTAGGGCCAGATCATGTAAATATAGCTATTACAATTCTACTGCCAAGAACTGTGTTTGGCTATGTTCTTGTATGTGATAGGAAGCCTTTGAAAGATAAAAGTAGAAGCACATCATTTGTAATCTTTGTTTCAGTCATAAGGCATTATGGGAAAACCCAATGGCTCCTTGTGCCTTGTATTTTGCAGAAAGTGTCACAATACATTTTGAGTATCCTGTTTTCTAGCTACAAAGTGGAGAGAATATGCCGTACTAAGGGATCTGAAAACATCACGCAGGTATGTGAACATACCAAGCGGATATGCTAAATCCTAAATTGAATTTTATGGTGACCACTTGATTATCAAGGTCAGCCTGTAAAGTGGGCTTTTTCTAGGTGTGGATACACTGTCACTTGATAAAACATGAATCAAACTGGAGTAAAACAAGCAAAACATTAGAGCTTATTGTAAAGGCCAAAGGATTGTTGTAAAGGTCAGCGTTCAGTGTTGAATTTTGCAAATAAAAATGTTTGGTCACTTTCTCTAAAACAGGGGGTAGTAGGTGTGTGGTGATAGAAAGTGAGTGCATATCCCACAGAAACACTGCTGTAGCACTGTATAAAGGAAGCAACCCCCATACCCCATATTACCCTGCATTGGCAGATCTATCACTTCACCTCTGACACTCAATAAAACTTTATTAGTTACAGTTTTATTTCTAAAAGCATATAATTTTGCTTTCACAACAACCTCAGGAAAGGGCTGGGACAAGTAAGACCCTTAATAGAAGAATAAAAGAAAACAAGGCTTCTAAGAAAGCAAGTCACCTGCCTATGGTCAATGTACTACCAACCTTCTTAAAGAACAGAAAAGGGCAGGTCTTTTGAGTTCTGATCCAAAGTTCCACACACTAGAGTATGTTTTTCTTAATATATGGAATACAGTGGTGCTGTAAACATGTGGAATAAATGATATGTTAAGGGTTAAAAAATCAGTGCATGACAATTAGTCCAAGAGACAGAATTTATTCTAGGAGTAAAAGCTTTAGTAAGAAGAGAAATTGAAAAAATTCATATTGTGAAGTGAGCCAAACCCAAAGAAAGATAGGTCCCATGGTTTCCCTTATTTGCAGTAATTATTATACGTCTAGGATAATCTTATCAGATGAGCAGAAAAGTTCAAAAGCTATGTACATATGACCATAAAAGATGATGCTAATCGCCAAAAAAAAAGATGATGCTAAATGAAATGAACTCCAAGATATGAACACAAGATGTTTTTCTTTGTCGTTGTTGTTTTTAATGTACTATGTGATTGTTTTGGTTTCTTTTGTATGTTCTTCCTCCTATGGTATATCCCATATTGTCACTGTATTTTATTTTGGTACCCTGCATCTTGTAAATACATTTATCTAATTTGGGGAGAGGGAGGGGAATAACAAAATGCTGAAACAAGGACACAGGATGACCCACTGCAAAAATGATATTCACAAGACACTGTGTTGGAAATGAATTTTACAACTTCTAGAGTCAGGAAAGACTAGAGGAGGTGGGGGAGGGATAGGATAGTAGGAGAAAAAGGAGGGAGTATCAATGTTTGACAAGAAATGTACTCATTATCTTATCATGTAACTGTAATCCCTCTGTACAGCATCTTTACAATAAAATAAAATTTTAAAAAAAGAAGAGGAATTGAGACTGACCACACTGGAGTGGAAATGCCATTTTATTGCTTCTAGGAGGAGGATGAATTTATTAATTGATTTTCCAAAGTCTTTTCTGGTATTCAGTGTCTATCTTGTAACTTTAGGCTATTCAACATGGGTAGAGTTCACTGATTTCAATTGGCTGCTAAAGGGGGAAAATACCGCTCTTCCACTAGTCATATAAGTTTTACATATTCTGACTTTCTGTGATACAAAGTATTACTGACATCCCAAGGTGCTTTTCTTATAGCAAATTCACACTTGTAATTTTCTGCTAGTTTCCAAAAAATAACCCCTTATATACTTAAGGCTGTGCTTGTATAAAAATTTAAATAATTTAATAGATTTTAACATAAGTTATAAAAGAAAAAATAAAGGCCTCCTTGAAATAAACATAACAAAGGCTAAAAATATGTAGATGGCTAAAAATATCCCACAAATTTGGGATCCCAGTATAAGAATTAATTATGTATTTAATTACATTTAATTACATTGTAATTAATGAACATGCATTCATTATTCAGAACATGATTCTAGAAATTTATGGTGGAAGACTGCATTTAAAGAATGAAAATGTCTTAAAATTATAGCTAAGCAATAAAAACATTTAAACACAAAGAATACTTTCAGGATCTAAAAAGTTGTGGAGAAGACCACTATGAAAATAATATAACTTGTTTTCAACTTCTTGATGACAATGTTAATGGATGTTGATAAAACTGAAGCAAATTCAGCATCAAAATATTCCATTTAATTTAGGAAAAAACTATTTATATGTCATATATATCATATGCATATATATATGCATGTCATTTCAAATATGTCCAAAATCAAGAAATAAGAATAAAAATTTGGTAATTTATACAAGAATAATGTCATTTTTTTTTGGTTGGTCGTGGGGCCTGAAGTCTGGGCCTAGGCACTGTCCCTCAGCTCTTCAGCTCAAGGCTAGGGCTCTACCACTTGAGCCACAGCACCACTTCTGGCTTTTTCTGCTTATGTGGTGCTGAGGAATCAAACCCAGGGCCTCATGCATGCAAGGCAAGCACTCTACCACTGAACCACCTTCCCAGTGCAATATATTCCCTATGTCCACCTATACATGTCTACAGTGAGGACCTTAATATTTGTGTTATGAATATTTTACTAGAGTCAAACAGTGTTTAGGTTATCAAAGGGTAATAATTTCCAAAGAATTCAAACATTATTAGTCATTTATTACAAGTGTGTGCAAATTTATTGCTTGTTTTATTTCATTAACTTTTGAAATCTAATTCCAAACTACATCAAGTAGTGATTATAGTCTTGAATCACTTGGCCAGAATTGATGGGACCCTAGAAATGTAAGTACAGAAGAGATAACATAGAAACAAATGAACAAACAAAAAAACCCACCTCTGGTTCCTCAGTAATACATGACTCCGTGTGTGTGTGTGTGTGTGTGTGTGTGTGTGTGTGTACACACATACACTGGGGCTTTAACTCAGGACTAGAGCCCTATTGCATAGCTTTTTCTGCTCAAGGCTGATGCTCTATGACTTGAGCCACAGCTTCACTTCCAGCTTTTTGATGGTGATTAATTGGAGATAAGAGCTGCAAGGAGTCTTCTGTCTGGTCTTGCTTCAAACCTTGATCTTCAGACCTTCTTAATAGCTAGCTTTACAGGCCTGAACCACCAATGCCAGGCAACCACAGCTCCCCTGTGGACTTGTTTTCTTATGTGTACAATGTGATTTGTTTCTCAGTTCTAAAACTTCAAGCAGAATGCCTTAAAGCAAAGAAGAAAAGGGTTTTTCTTTGGCCTCCACTTCTTTATTCTCAATTCACCTCAACCCTGTCCCAAACTCAGTGGCCCTCTGAGCACTGCCATGACTGTGGACTCAGATCCCCTTCACTCATATCTTTCCCCACCTGCTAGTAGGTTTCTTACTTCCTAATCATTGAGCCGTTTGCAATATTTGATAGGGTCTTACAACCACAACTAAGGCCAATGAGCCATGAGGGGGGTGGGGTTACTCACTGCTTCATTTTAAAGTTGGAGAGGTATTTAACGAATCTTTGAGACAGAGGATTCAAATTAATATGAGTGGAATTATTAATGAATTAAGTAGTAGGAATATTATTCTACTCATATTAACAGCTAAATTTATAACACATTGTGCTTCAAGTACTTTACAGTCTTTACTCACAGTACCCACCCCCTAGGAGTTGAGTACCATTATTCTCATTAACCCATACTTACAAACCCTTGTCCAAAGCTAACCAACTTTTTGTTGTTGTTGTTGTTGGGGGTGGGGCTTGAACTCTGGGCCTGGGCGCTGACCCTGAGCTCTTCAGCTCAAGGCTAGTGCTCTACCACTTGAGCTACAGCGCCACTTCTGATTTTCTGGTGGTTCATTGGGAAGCAGAGTCTCTTGGACTTTCCATGCCCAGGCTGGCTTTGAACCGTGATCCTCAGATCTTAGCCTCCTGGGTAGCTAGGATTATAGGCATGGGCCACCGGCTGTGCAGAGGGTGACTTTAAGTTCTGACCACAGTGCATTCCCTTATGCTTACTATAGGGAAAAACAAAAACAAACAAAAAACAAACAAAAAAAGGTCCTATCCAATGTCCAGAGAGCAAAGAGTGCACACACACACATACACACACACACACACACTCCCCTGGAACCCTGGAGACCACCGAGACCCTGTGTTTTCTAAAAGGGGAGGGGGTCCCTTTAAGGGAAGGTAGCATTTTCCCACCGGACAAAAAGTAACTCCGGAACGGGGAAGAGGGGTTTTCTCCGGAAGGGGCTGGGCGGGGGCGAGGGGCTCTCTAGGAAGGAGGGGGGGTGGCCTATTGGCTGGGGCAGCCCCTGCTCCAGCCTTTAAGGATCGCCGATCGGAGAAGCCAGGGCGCGGGGTCGGGACCGGGGGGGAAGCGGGGTGGGGTG
>NW_012267262.1:3289967-3476860 GCF_000151885.1 Dipodomys ordii
GAGGCCCGCTGCCCCTGGCCCGGCGGGACAGCTCGCAGGAGCAGTACTACGAGCTGGTGGAGCTGTACGTGGACAAGGACAGCAAATCCAGCCGGGAGCGGGGAGAGAAGCGCCGGCTGCGGGGCTTGGAGGCGCTGGTGGAGGACGGGGGCGTGGAGTGCAGGCGCTCCCTGGAGCGGAGGCCCAACCGGCTGGGCAGCTCCCGACTCGCGGAGCCCGAGGACGACGACAGCGAGGGCCCGGAGTCCAGGAGCGACTATGCCCACGTGCTAGACTCCACGATCCGCTTCGGGATCGGCCCCGGGACGCCTCACAGCGTTTCCTTGCGGACCCTGGGTCGCTGTTTCTCGGGCGTCAGTGTCATTAACCAGCTGGCGATGATGGGCGACCCCAATCTTCTGGAAATGGTGGAGGAGGAAGGTAGGAGCGCTTGGCGTGGAACTGGGCACGGGCGGGCTGCACGCGGCTCTTCTCCGCAGAGCACCGGGGTTCCTGCGGGGGACGTTGGGCGGGAGGCGGTGGAGCCCGAATCCCGGGGACGTTCGCCGCTGCGTGGTGCACCCTGGCGCGAGACTGGCTGCAGGACTGTCAGCCCTGGCTTGGGATGGATTTCAGCGATTTCTCCACGCCCCCCCCCCGCCCCCAGCTACTTCAGGGACCTGTACACTATGTCCTCCCCAAACCCTTCCGCATCCCTTGATTCCTTGCAGCCCTGGTTCCAAGTAGCTGCGTTCTGGGCATGCTCTTTGCCATGCTCCAGCCTCGGATTCCAGACTCTGGTAGGAAGGATTCCCAAAGCCAGGCTTGGTTTAAAGCGCATGACCGCCGCTCCACCTGCTAGAAAGATGGCTCCTGTCTAGCCTTTTTTTTTTCCTTCTTTTTTTTCTACCTCTCTTTGCCAATTGGCAATAAATAAAATACATGTTTTTTTAAGTTATTTTCAAATGCTTCTCAAAGGGCTGTCCGTTTAAAACACTCTTGGGAACGCTGATCCTTTTGTTGCTGTTTTTGTTGATGTGGTAAATGAAGCTTTGGCTCTTTTAAGAAATATTTGTCCGGGGCTGGGAAGGTGGCTCAGTGGTAGAGCCCTTGTCTTGCATGCATGAGGCCCTGGGTTCGATTCCTCGGCACCACATAGCAAAAAGAAAAAAGCCGGAGGTGGTGCTGTGGCCCAAGTGGTAGAGCACTAGCCTTGAGCTGAAGAGCTGAAGGACAGCGCCCAGGCCCAGAGTTCAAAAAAGAAAAAAAAAATATTTGTCCACTCTTTGCTACGATGTTTTCTTTGCACGGACCTGAGTTGAGGGACAGCGCCCAGGCCCAGAGTTCAAAAAAGAAAAAAAAAGAAATATTTGTCCACTCTTTGCTACGATGTTTTCGTTGCACAGACCTGTAGACCTATATTCTGTAGCTCTATTTTAGTGAGCATGTCTTTTTTTTTTCTTCCTGGAAATGCATGTATATTTCTGCTGCTATCTTAAGGATCTCAGTCCCCTCCATATTTATTCCATGTGCTGTTTAGTCTATACAAAACCACATAGCTTTGCACATTTAGGCCTAATACCCTCTGTCCTTAGCAGAACAAATCTATTTACTGCCTGCCTACCCCGGGCACTTCATGTCTGAGACACTTCATGTGTTTTGGAAGTTCATTGGTGTAGCAGTGCTAGGTGCCTTTTCATTGCTAAGTAATAGTCCATGGCATATGTACATCTATCTGTTGTAGACCTATTGGTTATTGACACGTTTTGCTACTAGGAATGGTGCTACTATGAATATTCTTGTTTATTATTATTAAGTTTTTTTATTGTGAAAATACATACAGAGGGGTTACAATTACATGAGCAAGGGAATGAGTACATTTCTTACCAAGCATTGCTCCCTCCTCCTTTGTTTCCCCTTACCATCCCTGCCCTCCCATCTCCCCCCACCCCCAAGTTGTAAAGTTCGTTTTTCAACATAGCATCTTGTACATTTCATTGTTGCAATGGGTCTAACCTGTTTTATATGGACTGATGTTTTAATTTTTCGTGTGTATAACACTAGGAGAACAATTGCTAGATCATCTTGTAGAAGCTTTAAATTGGATATTCTAAGAAACCGCGATACTGCTTTATACGTTTCTGAACTGTTTTACATTGCCACAGGGAGTATATAAGGATCCAGTTTCTTCACATCCTCACCAACACTTGATAGTTTGCTTTTGTAAATTTGTAACTGGCTGTGATTTTGATTTGTATTTCCTCCAGTCTCTAGCATGCAGATGTTGTATAATTTTTTGACATTTACATATATATTTCAGAGAATGTGTATTCAGATTTTTTGACTGTTTATAAATTTGAGTTGTCTTTTGTTATTGGTTTGTAGGAGCTAATTCTTTATATGTTCTATATGCAAGTCCCTATAGAAATATGGAATTTGAAAATATTTTCTTCCATTTTTTTGAGTTGCCTTTCATTATATTGTCTTAGTTGGAGTCACTTGAAATCCTCCTCCCTTATTTTTTGATGCAGATACTGGGGATTGAACTCAGGGCCTGAATGTTGTCCCTGAGTATTTTGTTGTTTGTTTTTGTTGTTGTTGTTGTTTGCTCAAGGCTATCATACACAGAGATGTATTAAATGTATCTGCTAGAGAAAATGATTTATTTGGTGATGATAAAGTCAACTTTCAGAAGTATAAACCTGGAAGGGTTTTCCCCCATATTTATTTTATTTTTTAAACTTTTCAAAGAATTATTTACCATTATAACTTTCATGATAAAATACCTAAATATTTGTTTTATAAAATCTGAATCAGTAATTACATACAATTGTACATTCTGATATAAATTGAGATAAAACTGCAAACTTTTTTCTTTTAGGGCCTGGGCTCTATTCCTGAGCTCTTTTGCTCAAGGCTAGCACTCTATCACTTTGAGCCATAGCACCATTTTTGGGGGGTTAATTGGAGATACGAGTCTCATAACCTTTCCTGCCCAGGCTAGCACTGAACAGAGATACTGAGTTCTCAACCTCCTGTAAAGCTAGGATTCCAGGCATGAGCCACCTGGCTAAACTTTATTTTTTAAAGGAACAAAATAACATTCTCTGTATAATTAAGAGCAATTTCAATATTGGATTACAGAGGTTTACACCCACTTGGTTGAAAGTCAATGTAATTTTGGTTCAAAGTAATGTTTTGCTTACTGGAGTCTATAAAGTCAGTAACATTTTAGCATAGTTTGTTTATAGCATAAATCCATCCCAAAAGGTTTAAGATCTTTTCCCAAATTGATTTCGGCTTCCCTGCCTTTGCCAAAGGACTTTGTAATTTCTTCATGTTTCCTCAGAACCAAAGCTGATTTTGGTAGAGGTGAGAGGAAAGGACATTAGTGAGAAATACCATGTATTTGATAGTTCAATAACTGCACCCATGTTTTGTGTTCATTCTTGATCATAGATCAAGAACTCAAGCAGCGGACATTATTGAGAGCAAGGGCTAAGCAGGAAGGTGACCAGAGACACCAAATAGAAGCTAATTATTCTGGTTTTGCTGTCCATTATCTGGACCTTGGTTACTGCTGAAGTTTTATGAAAATATCTTGTAATAAAGATATGTTACATTTTTTAATACTAGTAATTAAGGACTTTTGAAAGCCTGCTTTTAGGTTATCTTTTATTTTTATATTTTTAGAATTTACTGACATAAAAACAAAAATGCTAACTGAGAGAGGCTACAGATTATCTAGGATTTGTAGTATCACCTTTTTTTTTTTTTTTGGTCTCTCGTGGGGCCTGAATGCTGTCCTTCAGCTCTTCAGCTCAAGGCTAGCACCCTACCATTTGAGCCACAATGCTGCTTTTTTTTCTGTTTATGTGGTGCTGCGGAATTGAACCCAGGGCCTTATGCATGCAAGCCACCTCCCTAGCCCCTGTAGTATCAACTTTTTAGGAAAAGTTTCTTTTATTTCTTTGTTACAAAATACAAATGCATTTTTCAGAGTAAAATCACCCACATGTGCAAATCTTACCTAGGTTAGTTCAGTGTCTCCTAAATTAATTTAGGCAATTAAAAATGAGTGAGTTAAATAATAGATCTCCATGTGAATGATGTTATTTTTTTTAGAAACATAGTTAACATCTCAGCCTTTTAGGTATACCAGTTAATGAAGTATTTCTAAGATTTGTTATATTTTCTGAACCATTTTCTCCACAGTTGAACACAAGTGATCAGAACTTTCCAATTAGTTTCTCTCTGTCTCCTAATTTTTAAAGTGAAATTGTAGCAGCCAGATGTAATAGATATTCAAATATCTGTATAAGCAAACTCTTCTAGTGAAATGTTAATGTTTCTAGAACTAAACCATTGCCTGGCTGGTGTGGTTAGGAAGTTCTGATTGTCAATAATAATATTTTCATTGGCTTGTGAACAATCAGCCATGGAAATGGCAGTTCCGCATTTCACAGTGGAAATGGCTTAAAGTTAAATGTAAAGTTGCCTGAGTCCATTATATACTGCGTCTAATCAAACTGCATATGTATATTTGATTTAATATGCAGTTGTAAGTCATTTGATGACAGGACTTGCTCTACCTATATATCATTATGTAATTTCATAGATATGGGAAAAACACAGGCTGTATTATAATCTTCAAAAAACACTCATATATGGGGTCTGTTGTTGACATAAATGTTGCTATGCCAGCATATGACTGTATCTTACTTTATCCTACTTGTAAGAGTGTAAACTGAGAGGGACATTTGGTAAATGCCAGGGCTATTTGTGGATGCTGGGTTTGCTGGATATTATATTCTTAGTCATGTGCTTCCAGTGAAAACTCAAAGTTCAAACTCAACTCAAAGTTGAGTTTCTGACATACATGAGTGACTGTTGCCACTTTAGTGTTGCCACTTTGATTGCTTTTAGAGGAAGTGGAGTGGAGAATAGCAAAATACCGACTTGGTTCCTTATTGTACCTCTTCCAATAGGCCTGTTTTGACAGAGGGTTGCCGATTGTGCACTGTTACTACATTATCAGACTCTGTGAGTGTGAATGTGTGTCTGCTGTATGAACATCTATGTGAGAAAGAGAGTTGAGACTAGTGAACAGGATGCGTGAGTGAGTTAGCTGTGTGGAAGGACACAAATCGATGTTCTTGAATCTTTGTACCATTCAGGAAAGGACACGTCTTATAAAATGTACTCCTGGGGTGATTGGGAGAGAAGGTTTAATAGACAAATGCCTGACCTGACATAATGGAAATGTAAGGAACAGTGAGCCAGGGAAGGCAACAGTTGTTCATTCTAAGGGGAGAAGGCGGGTGCAGGAAGGTTAAGGTGTGAGAGTACTGACAGTGATGGAGAGGGTGGATCCGGAAGTCAGTGGTCCTTTTCTAATTTTCAGGTATATTACATTAATTTCAATAAGAGATTGGAAATGTTTGTTCCCCTGGTGAAACAACAACAACAAAAAACAAAAAACATTAGCTGCAAATTCTTTAGGTGGCGGGGAGGGGGAGGAGAGTGGAGGGGGAGAGACTTAGCACTAGCCGTTTTCACCTAGTTTGTGAGAATGGAATTATAAAATATTCTGTAAACCACTTGATTGTTCAGGGCTGAGAACTTTGTCTTGTTTAATGAATTGTTCTTTGGTGTAATAATGACCAATTTTGTGCCCAAGAAAATAAAAGCTTCCTAAAGTCAATAGTTCAAGTTCCACAATTTGAAACACCAAACATATGTTTCTTCTAACTGTATTTGTCTTTACTTCTGCTAAGAAATATCAATTCTGTGTGTGTGTGTGTGTGTGTGTGTGTGTGTGTGTGTGTGTGTGTTAGTATAACATCATAGCTGAGGCTGGATTCCTTAGAAAGAAAAGGGTTTTTATTCAGCTCTCAGGTTTTGGAGCTAAGATCAGTTGGCCTCATCTGTTCAGCCTGGTGACTCCTGGTTGTGTCACCAGATGGGAGATGACACTGTGGCCATGTTGTGTGAGAGGGAGAGATCACTTAGCAAGAGATACTCAGGAGCCTGGCCTTCTCTTTTGCAACATCTTATTATCCCAGGACTAACTGGAGTCCCTTGGGAACTACCTAGTATCTTTCCTGACTGATGCCCTCTAAGGTCTAATGACTTCCCAACACAGGTCCCTTAACTTAAGGTCACTGTAACTTCAGGTTACAATACAAAAAGAGTTGTTTCAACTTGATTCTCAGATTCTGAAACTGAACTCAGAAAATTTACTAAATTCAAAAATTTATAAGGATCCAGCTCAGCAGTGATACTGGTCACTATGCTGGAAATGACCTAAACATCTTGAGGGATGGAGGGTACAGAAGGGAAAAACTGGTAGAAAATGAGGGAGGGGGTGACACTGTTCAAAAAGAAATGCACTCATTACCTTATGATGTTACTGTAACCCCTTTGTACACCACCTGCACAATAAAACCGATGCAATAGCAATATACATAAGACAGTATGTTGGAAATGACCTGTACAACTTGGGGGGCGGGAAGCGAGGATGGAAAGGAAAGTAGGAGAAAAATGAAGGAAGGGGTAACAAGTTTGACAAGAAATGTACTTATTACATTACTTATGTAACTATAATCTCTCTGTATATCACCTTGACAATAAAAAATGAAAAAAAGACTGGGCTATATCCTAATAATAATGGACATTCATTGATCTCCTGTACCCTAAGTATGCACATTATCTCATTTAATGCATGCAAACACCTCATGATATAAACCTTCTGCCACTTAAAGATGAGAGTTCTGAATTGATTTGACGTGCTGGCAAGGGAGCTAAGCATGCTTTGTTTTGTTTGCTGCAGCACAGGGCTCTTCCCAATCCTCAGAGTCTTCTTATTTGTGAAGAACATCATTCCAGTACCAGAAGTATCTGAACTTCAGATAGAACTAAACCCTAAGTGTCCTATATTCCCTATGAGATCATGCCCATGTTGTGCTGTGCTGTGTGCATATGTGTGAGAGTGCACACACACACTGATAGTGGAGCTATTGGAGATTAAACTCAGGGCCTCATGCTCTCACTCGGCTTTCTTGTTCACAGTTGGCACTCTACCACTTGAGCCAAGCCTCTAGCCTCGCTGTTTCTCTTTGAGTAAAGATGAATCTCAGACTTCTCTCCCTAGACTAGCCTCAAGTCTTGATCCTCCAGGTCTCAACTTCCCAGTAGCTGGGATTATAGGTGTGAGCCACTGACATTCAGCTACTTAGGTTAAATTTAGCAATTAAGCAACTAAGAGCTTTACAATTATAGTAGAACAATAATAACAGAATAATCTTACCTACATTCTGTAATAAAATTGAGTGGTTGTGCTTCCTCTTTTTAAAAGTACATTATGATGCTCTTCTAACCCTACTGGTGATTCCACTTAATATTCATGATTTGTATCATCATTGGGTTCTTACAGTTTGAGTCAGTTCATTTATCATATATCTGTTCTGTGACTTGAATTGTGTTTCTTGGATAGCACTAAAAGCTATACAAATGGTAGATCTTTTATAATTTTGGAATATATACTGTTCCTAAAATCATACTTATTTCAGATGATTGTTAAGTGGTAGCAACATTTTATTTCATTCTTGTGATATTTTCTCCAAAAATAGTTCATATGTAGGAAGGTTCTCACTTCAAAAATACTTTTCAGTGTTTTTCCAAGTTAGAACCACTAGCAAATAACAATCAAAATTCTCTGCATAACATTTTTTAGTGTCAGAAAGTCATTTAAACACTGTATTTTGTCCAAATGACTAAAGGGCGTATTCATTTTGAAGATATCTGTAAATGAAAAAAATAATGTAGCCTATTATAAATTAGGTGTATTGGAGCTTTTTCTCAACAATTGGTCTGGTATCATTCTGGAGAATAGGTGTTGAAAACATTAAATCTCACATGAGAACACCAATGCATAGATACCAATGGATACACATTTTGGCTGTATATTGCTCAGTTAAACTTATGTCAGAGTGCTAGCCTTGAGCCGAAAAGCTGAGGGACAGCACCCAGGCCCAGAGTTCAAGCCCCACGACTGACAAAAAAAATGAGAAAGAGAGATTATGTTGTTCAATCTTAATTCCAGTGTTTGATATACTCCTTCTAGATTATAAACAGATTTTAGTGAGATTTCTTTTGGGGAATGTTTTGAACAATTTCCAGAAAGTTTTTTTCCCACATTTTCTTAATTATTCTTTGAGTTATATTTGCTTATTGAATTCCAATTTTCTCTCTGTGTATATATTTGAACATAGCAAGATTAGTTGACCAATGTAATATGTTTTATTTTCCTTATTTCATCTAGGGATCTCAACTGATAAAGAAATGGAATTTTCTATCCAAATGAATGAGGTAAGTTAATGATACATGTATTAACTTTATTGTAAGAAAGGACCAGTGCAAGATTAGCATGCTATGCCACATAAATAGTTATGTCTTTGTGTTTCAATGAAACAGAGTTAGTTCTTTGAAAAGATAAGAATTCTTTGTCTTTATTTTGCTCTATTTAAGAAAAGAAAGAGGAAGAAGATACAAATTATCTAAAGTGAGACGTTGTAAAGTTATCAATCTGTTGGCTTTTGGAGTATTTACTATGTGGTTTTCTTTTTTGTTGTTTATTTGTTGTTATTGTTTTTCTGGTTCTGGGGCTTGAACTCAGAGCCTGAGTGTTGTCTCGGGGCTTTTGTGCTCAAGGCTAGCACTGTACCACATGAGCCACAGCTCCACTCCAGGCATTTTGGGGTGAATAATCTGAGGTAAGAGTTTTATGGACTTTCTTGCCCAGGCTGGTTTTGAACCACAATACTCAGATCCCAGCTTCATGTGTAGCTAGAATTATAGGCATAAACAAATAGTACCCAGCTCCATTTTCACTTTTTATTGGCTGTTTTCATACATCATCTAGTAACATCTGCTAGGTTTTGTGTTCTAAGATCATAAGTGAGCTCTTAGTATAGACATGAATTTTGGGTCATCTCTGTCTCTGTTGCCACTCTTAATACACAATACCTGATCCTAGTAACTACTGAGAAGTGAATATGTGGTCTCAGAACTGTTCCATGATATGTGGTTGATTGAGTTACATGAAGATGTTAAAACCTACTACACAGAGGGAAATGCTTTAATTACAAATGGCCTGTGTGTATTTACATGCATGTGTGAATTTGTCCCTTGAGTTATAATTTCATGTTCTTAAGAATCTTGCTGATACATTTCCAAGTTCACTTTTATAATTTCAAAACAATGATGAATTGTATAACATAGCCAATTAATTTTCTCCTATTCAGAATTCAGTATGAGTAAAAGAACAGACCTCTTTTTTTTTTTTTTACTTTTATTTTTTACAATGTAGTAGTTTGGGGCCATTTCCACAAGGTCTTTTCTTATGTAGTCAAACTGTCTTCCACATTGTCTTTTTCTCTCAGTCACTCTTTATGTCTCTCTCCACACACACCCAGAGACATAATCAAATATACACTTACTGATACACATCCTCATATGGGCATCAACACGTAGGAGCATGTATAAACACAATTTTGCGTACATGTTCGAGTTTCAGACTTTCTTTGAGCCTTTCCTTTAGTATTCCTGCATAGAGAATTCCTTTTCCTTTCTTTGCTATAGCTACTTAATGGCCCACTTAACTTCTCTTGCACTATTACTAACAGCATTGCATTTCCTCTGATGCTGTTAACAGGATGTGAGCAGTAGAGAAACCAGCTTTCTCATCAGTGAAGAAACAGCGGTAAGCAGCTACCAGTACTTTCCTTGCCTGCCTGACATACAGGGGGCATCTCTGCAGTAGATGTAGCATCTTTCCCAATCAGTTGTTCGTCAGACCCTCATGTGTGGTATTTGAGAAATTATTACTTGAGAAAATTAGTGTACTTTTGATTTTAACACATTTTATTTATTTGCACATATGAGCAATACATGAGTTTTTTAAATTTTATTTTATTGTAAAGATGCTGTACAGAGGAGTTACAGTTACACGAGTAAGGTGATAAGTATTTTCTTGTTGAGCATTGTTACCCCCTCTTTTGTTGTTCTCCTACTATCCCTTCCATCCCACAACAAAAAGGTTTATTGTTTCAATTTCATAGACGTGTTCACTATAACCAACTGTATATATTTCTTTAAGCTTTCTCCCGCTTCCTCCCAATTTTAAACACACAAGATGTCACTGTGTAGATGAGGTTGAGCTTAAACTCTTCATCTTCCTGCATCTGCTCCTGAGTGTTAGAATTATGGGCCTATGATACTATACCTGGTTTAGTACATATTTATCTAAAGAAAAAAATAACATTAGATGTACTGATTAAAATGACACATCAATCATAGCATTTGGTTAGTATCTTAATATTTCCTATTCTTACAAATAGAAAAATGAACAGTCTAAATCTCCTGGCCAAAATTATCCATATGTTTATGAGGGTGGATCTTTGACTGGGACTAAGATTTCTAAAGCTTTCTTCAGTATACTTTCTCCATCACTTTTCTTATCTATAAACATATGCTAAGAATAATCTTGAATCCCAACTTATATAAGAATTAAATTGCAATGTCAATTGAAAGGTCAGTAAAGACCCCAAACATAATTATTGATGAGTAAATATGCTATTTGGGAAGTTGAGAAGATAGTACTTTAATATTGACTATGATTTATTTTTCCCTAGGTTCTAATATTTAGGATTCTGGATTAGGGTTGAAAGGCTGGAAAGAAAAATGAAAAAGTTCACTACTTGGTTTTCTTTTTCTTTTGTTTTTAAATTTTGATCATGGAAAACATTTATGTGATCCTGGAGTTGAAAACTATAGATCAAAGTTCAGAGAAGCCTAAAGCTTACACAATTTTGGTGTCACTCACTAAGAAACACAATCAACCATGAGGAAACAATGCTAAAGTCCATCCCAAATCCTAAGAAAGGAGAGATGCAAGTCACACCCAGTGTTTAAACTAAATTATTTTGAAGTTAAGTCTATCACAGATTAAAAGGAGGTAGTAAAGCACTTTCAGAGAATACTGCCTTACTGTCTTATCTTTTCAATACCAATATGATGGCCATTTTCTTTGCCTTGTTCTTTTCATACTCATTTTCTTTTCTTTCCTTTTCTTTGTTTGCCTTCCTTCCTTCCTTCCTTCCTTCCTTCCTTCCTTCCTTCCTTCCTTCCTTCCTTCCTTCCTTCTTTTCTTCCCTCCTTCCCTCCCTCCTTCCTTCCTTCATTCCTTCCCTCTCTTCCTTCCTTCCTTCCTTCCTTCCTTCCTTCCTTCTTTTCTTCCCTCCTTCCCTCCCTCCTTCCTTCCTTCATTCCTTCCCTCTTACCTCCCTCCCTTCCTTCCCTCTTACCTCCCTTCCTTCCTGCCTGCCTGCCTGCCTTCCTTCCTTCCTTCCTGCTCTGGTACTGGGGCTTGAGTTTTGGTCTGGGTGCTTTAGCCTTTTCCTCAAGGTTAATTGTTTAACTCTTGAACAATAGCTACATATCTTGCTTTTTGTTGGTAAATGTTACTTGGCTTTTTGGAGATATGTGCCTCATGGTCATCCCTGCCTGGACTGGCTTAAAAATGTGATCCTCATGTCTCAGCCTTCTAACTAGTTAAGATTATAGGCATGAGCCATGAGCACCTAGTGTGTTTTTTTTTTTAATGACCACAGTTTTGAGGAGTATATTTGGTCAGGTTTTATGTGGAATGTCCATCCATTTTTAAACTGTTTCTCATGATTAAGCTTGGCGAATATGTTAATACATTTTTGCAGGAAGTAGAAGCATTAGTGTCATTATAACAGATCCACAGCACATTCCATCCACAGGAGTTACCACTCCTGAGGCTTTAACCTTGATTATTAGCTTCAAGTAGCTTTGGTCAGGTCTGGTCTCTGCTCTATAAAATGATTCTATTTTTTCTTCCTTTCTATGCTTTATTCTATGGAATAGTCACTATTTGCAGATCCTACCAACTGATCCATGCAGCCAACTTCTAATCATCTTCTTTGACTTGTAAAAAAAATTTCTTACAATAAAAACATTTAAAACATTTATTTTAGAATATATTCTGACCTTTGTCAGAATCATTTATCATGACTATTTGCATGGAATTGATTGCTTTGTTTTCATTTACATAAAATTGTTTCCTAAAAGCAAATTTAAAAATCTTTCAAAAGTGGATTTTTCCTTTTTCTTTTATAGTCTAAGCTTTCATATTCTAAGATGTACTTGTTTGTCTCAAAGTAAGGGAGGTTTCTCATATTTTCTTCAGTTCTATACTATTAGATTTTATGATTAGGTCTACAATCCCTTTTGGGTTAACTTAAGTCACATCTAGGCCAATTGAACTCATAATGTATATCCCCTTAGTTTAGAGCTCTCCTTTTTTCTTACAATTTGGTAACAAATTTAAAGGCAAGCACTAGAGAAAAAAAGTAGCTGGAGAATATAATGAACAAAAATGCCAGGAAAATAAAACAGTTGAGGCTAACAGAGTATAGTTCATACTTTATATGAAGACTTCCATTCTATACTTTATACAAGTACTAATTTTCTTCACAGCTCTTACTCCTTATCTATACACAGACAACTTATCACTTCACAGACCAAGAACTTTTACTCTCACAGTCTCCTCTGCTTAGGAATTTTCAGCCTGGTCCATGAATTCCTGAAGAGCTGAACTAAAACTTCCTGACTAGCCCTGAGCATCTTCTATGACATTTTACTAGGCTTGTGTATTCATTACTGTGTTTTATATTATAAATTTTATTTATTTCATATATTATTGCTTATCCTAGATATCATCAAGCTATTTCTTTAGGGTTTAAATAATGGCCATAATAATAAATGATTAAAGCATTAAAATAATAATTAAATTTTTCTTTTAATTGTTTTGGGGAACCATGAATATTTTTTAAAACATTATTTGTAAGCATTCCATATTGTGAATTACCTCAGTATAATTATAGTAATTAAGTGTTGTAATAATTGTTGTGTAAACCAAGTAATTGTAGTAATAAATGCAAATGTAAGAATTTTAATATGTAAAAGCTTGTTTATCAGCATAGTTGTTTTGTTTCTATTATTCCCATACTGTATTCATTATCTCTCCCTTTCTTCCTTAATTTGATTCAACAAATACAAGTCATTTGTGAAAGATTTAGGGAAATAGATAATGAAGGCTTTTCTTTTCTCTTTTACCAAATTTTTATTGCTTTCTTACTATTTTTTCTTCTTGCCTTCTTACTAACTACTATTACCTGACAGCTTTAAATATCTCACAAACATAGATACGAAAGGAATGATTATACTGAAGTCTCATTTGGTATACGTCTATTTTATTTCATCACCCATTCATTAGTGCAGCCTTCATTTTAATCTTTGGTGAGTATATGCTAACTCTTTGTTGGTTGCTTCACAGCCTGCAAAGCGATTCAATTTGTTCCTGAGACGGCGACTTATGGTAAAACAGTGCTGAATGATGCCACTGATGCTCTGATGGCTGCAGTAATAGTGTGGATACTGTTTCTTCCAATGAATGCATTTAATATTGGACGACCCTGTCACTAATTCCTAGTTCCTACTTCAAAAGCAATTGACATTGAAGAATGATTATTTTCACTACTGTTTGGAACTAGTGAGATCTCTGACCTATCTTCCTAAAAACATACTACATGCACAAATAAAATTTAAATCGTTTCTGAGGTTTTTGACCTCTGTTAGAATGAGAAATTTAGGAATCCTAGAATATCACTCAAAGGAAAGCCTCTCAGATACTATAGATAAAGACATTGAGAAGAAAAGAAATGTAAACACAAATACCTACACATGGCAGATATGATTGTTATGTCATGTTTGCACTAAACAAAAACATGATGTGTTTTAATTATATATAACAACTAGCTAATTTGTTTGTTGCAGTTGTCTTTGATCAGCTTTTTTTATTGTTGCTTTTCATTTTGTTGTTGTTGTTGTTGTTCAGTCATAGGGCTTGAACCTGGGGGTCTGGGTGCTGTCCCTGGGACCTTTTGCTGAAGGTTTGAGGGCGGTCTACCACTTTGAGCTATAGCGCCACTTCCAGCTTTCTGATAGTTACTATAAGAATCTCATAGACTTCCCCAGCTGGCTTTGGACCATGATCTTCAGATCTGAGCCTTCTGAGTAGCTAGGATTACAGGGGTGAGCCACAGTTCCCCCACTTTGATCAGTTTTTATTAATAATCCTAAAATGCTTACGTCTTGGCAATTTAGAAAGCTATCATTGATTTTTCTGTATTTTTCATTTCTGAATTGCTCATAGTTAGGGTTCTACATAATGATATGAGTTTTGTTGGCTTTCACAGGAAGGAAACACATTTTGGCTGTTGAAGAAGGACAATAATTGAAATCTCTGTTCTTTTTAGCTGTGTTTTCAATAACCTATCAAAATACTGAATGTTTATTTGCTTATGTGTCACTGTCACCAGAACTTACCTTTGTGGCCCTAGATTAGCTTGTCCAAGCAATATAAACACAGCTAATAATACTAACCAATTTTTCTAAATCTACCATACAAATATGGCTGCCACAGAATTAAAGTAATATGTTTATTATTTTCCCATCTAATTTTGTGCTTTGATTATACCTAATCTGATTTATTTTTCACACGTGTGTTGGGTTTCATTTGATTTTACTTCTTGCTTCAAAAGAATTTGTGGTTTCCAAAATTTTTGTAAGTTTAATAAAACATGCTAAACTATAGTTTACAAAAGTGCCAGTGATTATTTTACATTTTTGTTTTGTTTTTAGTTTTTCGATGAACCAAGTCATAACATGATAGTGGTTTGAATATCCTTAGGTTAATTTGTTCTTTAGTCGGGGTACAGAGAACACAGACATAACATCTGAATTAATGTATTTTAGAAGTGAATCTTTGAGCTGCTCATTTTCTCCTGTGCATTGACCCCTGGCTGTTTCTGAGGCATATCAGCTACCTACTTAGTCATAAATAGAGTCACCATGTTCGTAGACCACAGATCAAACATGGAATCTTACTTGTTCAGGACTGATCTATATCAATTTCTGATGTTGGGTCACTGGTCTGGCCTCTGAGTGAAAAACGCCTCATAAAAGAAATTCATAAGCTAATTGAAATGTCCATTGTGAAAATTCAGGTGTTGAATTCCCCACTCACAAGTTAGCTAAAGCAATTGGAAAACCGTCTCACTGATAATAACTACATACATCACACATTTGCATAATTCTAAGCATGGCATGTAGGCAACAGTATTATTAAATCTTACATATAAACAGTGAAGAAGTCCAAATCACTCAAATGTGAAATCTCATTTGTCTGATACTCTCCATTGATTCTAAATACTTTGAAAAGGAAGTAATTATTAAATTATACAGCATGTGCAAGTTCTAAGTTGTGTTCTTGTATTGAAGTAATTCATACAAATTTAGTCAAGATTTGTTTTAATCTGATAAATTGTCAGTAAGGGACAGTGCATGAAGACATACTTATGGCAAGGTCAGCTAGCAAGTTATCTGCTTTCTAACTATGAACTAGGCATTGACTTTATTTGAATATTTAAGTATTAGATTAGAAAGTGACGATTTTAAGATCAGTAAGTGTTAATCATAGATTTATTGTCTTGCAGCAAAATGCCATTAATCAGGTTGTAATTAATTATAACCTGAAAGAAGTGTGTAATTATTTGAAACAGTTGCCTTGCTAATGAGAATAACAAGTTTCTCTCTAAACATGCATTTTTGTCACAAAGTACAATTTTATTCATTTTGTATTTTCATATAATTGTAGTATTTGTATATGTGTGAGTGCATGTAGTTAATATGCTTAACTTCTTTCTGAATTTTTGCTGTCTAATCCCATCCATGGATTTTTACCTTACAGAATGTGCATACTTTCCTGCTGTGATTTGTCATTTCAAGACATAAAAATTGGGTGGTGACTACATTTTAAATAATCTTCATGTTTTTGCCATTTGAGAGTAAACAATAACCCAAATGTCATTTTTGTCTCCTGCAGTTTCAAAGAGATAAACAAAGCAAAGATTCTATATTCTTCCGAGATGGGGTTAGGCAAATTGATTTTGTCCTTTCCTATGTGGAAGATGTAAAGAAAGATTTAGACATAAAAGCGGTGAGTGTTTATTTGAGATGAATAGAGATAACACAAAGATGTACCTCCTATAGTTTCAAAGAGATGTTTGCATTAAATTATTCTGGGAAAGTTATATTTTTTGAAGCTGAAGTTGACTCAGAAGACTGCAAGGTTAGAAGTCTTAAGAATGGATGTGTCAAGTGACTTCTCTCTGTAGATATTTTGGAAACTTACTGCTTTTTCCTCTTCTTTCAAATGACTAGTGCATTTATAAAACTCTCTTCTTGATATTAAATGTGACCTCTAAAGTGAGAAGTATGATTCTGAATATAATATGGATATTTTTATTGTTATTGTAAATTTGATATACAGAAGAATTACAGTTTTGTAAGTCAGGTAATGAGTACATTTCTTTTTGAATAGGGTCTCCTCTTCCTTCATTTTCTCCCAGTTTTTCCCTTCCAACCCTACCCCCAAGTTGTATAGTTTATTTTCAATATAGTGTCTAGTGAGTATCGCTACTGCAATTGCTCTGCAGTTTTCATTTTGAAAATGTGTGACTAATTAATCTGACCTAAAATATATTTCATCCTGTGCTGTGTTACTGGCTTCATTTTATTTTTATTAGAATACTCATTACTTTCTGAACTTAAACTTCTTTTTCACATTTTTATAATGTATTTAATGTCTCTAATGATTAAATAAGGCCATGAGGCCAAAATCTTTTCACTTGTTCACTACTGTCTGCTCAGATGTCCAGAATAGTGATAGAGATATAATAGATGCTTAATAAATATCTGATATTTTAAAGAGTGAATTAATAAATTAATTTGTATGTGCAAGTATTCATATATATGGAAATAATGATCTTCGATATATTTAACATTCCACAAATTCATTTAACTTATTTTATCCTTGTTACTGTGTTCTGGTCTACCTTTATGCTGGAAGACTTTTACATAGCTTATTTTTTTCATCATTTTCTTGTACTTACTTGCTATCTTCAAGCTAAAGCTAGCCATACTTCTCTCCTTCTTTGAAAAAGGAATTAAACCTAAACAATAAGAATTCCTTAAATTTCCACCATCACGTGTCTACCCATCAACATTTTTGCATACATGTAATATATTTGCCTTCCTTTCTGTTACCATTTAAAAACTCTATCATTCTTTCTAAATCTAACTTTATGAGCAAATTGGAGTCTCCAAGACCACCCCTTAAGTTTAGTGCTTTATTAGAAAGACTCCCAGGATACATGTTTATGGCTATGTGTTGTTAAAGTTCATGGCTTTGCTTTTAACCAAGCAAAAGCACAAAGAAAAAGACTGATGAGATAAACTCCAAGCAAAACTAGATGCAGATATAAAGAAAGATGATACTTTGTGTCCTGATATGTAAGGACAGATTTAACTTCTCTACTAAGACAACCCATGTGACATGTTCTGTGTAGTACAGACTCATTGGCCACCCATTTCCTAGGTTTTAATTGTAGGTTGGCCACCTTCTCATTTCCTTTGTAGGTCATTATAAGTCCCTTATTTCCAGAAAGAAAGTTAATTATTAGCATGAAGTACACTGTACAGTTAGGGAAAGTATGCTATTCCTTAAGTACTGAAGGTATTGAGAACTCTCCAGAAAACTACAGTCCTTTACTATAGGACCAGCCTTTCTAAAGTTGCCAGCAGGATTCGAGTTTCATACCTGTTGTATTCATTCTGTGGTGTATACCTACTTATGGATATTACTCTTACCATTTTTCCTCTCTCACCTAAATTATATTTTGTTTCGTTCTTATGGGACTATTTCCTTCCAAAAATATATAGCCTGTTAACTATTCCTATTAAGAAAACAAGTCAAATATGAAATCTTAAAATTTTTCTGAAGATAACAGATTCCCTACCAGCTATTGTTTACTTCTCAACATTTTTGTCTAATTCCTTCTTAAATCTATTCCTAACAGGGCCCCCTTCAACCCCTCTGTTCATCACCAATTATAAACCAGTGGGCAAGTTCAGTCCTATATTACTTTTCTAACATTTGCCATCGTTGATGAGGATGAGGATGATGACAATGTGATGATGATGCTATTGTGGCTGAAATTGACACTGAATTTATGATATCTTTAAATGCTATTGGTTTTTGTAATATTCTGCCTTGAAACTAAGAACATGTTTTATCTTTGTGTTTATGGAAGTTTTCAATTTTATTCTGTATTGAACATCTCTTCAAATAGAGAGCTTGCATTTTTTTAGAAATTATTTATAAACATCCTGTATTTTCATTGTCATTATCAGCTATAATACTTTAGATTAGTGCTGTGCCTCACATCTTAAGATGTGAGTATTGGAGAGTACAATTATATTGTCCCAGGAGAGGGGGCAGAGAACCATCTGGAAGCACAGCAAGAGTGTATTGAGTCTACCAATCACTGAGAAAATAAAACACGGTATTCTGTGGAGTCATCCTATGCATTTATTTTGCCTATAGGAAAGAAGAAGAGAGTTTGAAAGAAATCTCAGAAAATCAGGTCTTGAGTTGGAAATTGAAGACAAACGGGTAAATATAATTGATGATTTACACACAATCTTATTTTTTGAGTGGTGTTTTCTCCTCTTTGGGCCCTTAGCTAGATAGATTTTGTGATTAGAACAATGCATAACTCTTGGCTGTAGATATGTTCACCAAAGATACTCAATCTGTGGTCGTACACCTCAGTGTGTAGATCAGTGTATAGAATGTCAGATGGTCAGTGGAACACATTATTGTTTCTTCTGAATATCAAAAAGAATAAAGGAGGTCTTGGTTTCATATCTATTTTTGAAGGCTACTTCCAGTCTTGTGCCCTAAATAGTTATCTTGCAGCATAATAATATACTAGTATATTCTGATCCTATCGAGTTCTTTTACTTTTGCAAAAATCCCTTTCATTTACTATTTTTCTACAGTTTCTAAAAATTATTTTGAAAGGTTTAATTAAGGTCACACCTTGAGTATGGCACTGCCAGTATTGCCTGATGTTTTTTATTTTGTAATTCTTGTTTTTTCTCTGTTTTTCTTGGTATTTTTAATACCTACCTGTTAAAAGAATTTGTTTCCCTAGAAGTTCTAATAATTCAATAAAATAAAAATGCAGTGGCATCTATGGGATTTTATAAAATCCGGTTACTTATTAAGAAGCTCAATAGCCAACAGATTGGAAAGCTTTCTTTGATTTTTACCTCTTTCTCACATAGGACTCTGAAAATGGAAAAACTTATTTTGTCAAGATCCACGCTCCTTGGGAGGTACTAGTTACTTATGCTGAAGTGTTGGGAATCAGAATGCCCATTAAGGAGAATGATATTCCCCGAACTCAGTACACTCCCTTGAATTACATGCTTGGGCCAGTGAAGCTTCCAGCCACTGTGAAGCATCCTCACCCTGAGTATTTTACTGCCCAATTCACCAGACATCGGCAAGAGCTCTTCCTTATTGAAGATGAAGCAAGCTTCTTCCCATCATCATCAAGAAACAGAATTGTAGGTAGACAAGTCCTCAGCACATCTTTCCAAGTACGGCATATGTACTCATAGGTGCTTTTGATATGTATGCAGTTCCACATCTGTGCAGTGTTCCTGTGTAAAACATAAGTCTTTGATGGTATTAGGGTCTGGTCTGGAAGACTGTTTAGTCAACTTCAACTTGACCTGTTAACTTCTCTGCTTCTCAAACTATTGTTTCAAGATGAATAACAGGCAGTGTAGATATGGTGATGAAAGATGTATCATCATATAATTCCAAAAGAGCACTCAACTAAGAGTCAGGAAATTTTGTTTTTGTTTTTGTTTTGTCAGTCGTGGAGCCTGAACTCTTGGCCTGGGTGCTGTCCCTCAGCTCTTCAGCTCAAGGCCAGCACTCTATCACTTGAGCCGCAGCACCACTTCTGGCTTTTTCTGCTTATGTGGTACTAAGGAATTGAACCCGGGGCCTCATGCATGCAAGGCAAGCGCTCTACCACTGAGCTACCTTCCCAGCCCCGAGTCAGGAAATTTTGGTTTTGGATAATCTATGTAAAATGCTTTTATCCTTTTAAATTTTAGTTTTATAAATTCACTGCATATGTCAAGGAATATTGGTCAGTATAAGTAAAACTTGAATAGTTTAATTTCTTTATGTATGGATAAAATTTGAAAGCCCTCAGACTATTTTGAAGTTTTCTGTTCATTACAAACCTCTCTCCTAAAAATATGGTTTCTGTGCACAGCTTCTTTGTAGGTTAGAATAATATCCACTCTGTAGACTACACAGAGAAATAAATGAGTGAGGATATGAAAGGTTTTAAATAGTACTTGGCACACACAAAGTCTTCAGCAAGAATTAGATACAATTGTTATCATTACTGACCTGACTTAAGAAGAAGGGAGATTGGCCAGAAGGGAACTCTATGTACTCTGTATCTGCTACTTAATTAACCAGCTGGTTTCTGACAATCACAAAACATTTTCCTTTTTTCCTGAGGAAAGAAACCTGATTCCATTTGTCTTTCCAGTTCCCGAATAAACACAACCATTTCTGTGACATGGAATATTAAATAACATGGTGGTACACACTTGTAATCCCATCTATTCTGAAGGTTGCAGTAGGAGGAACATGGTCTGAGGCCAAACCAGGAAGAAATAAGGGAATCCACCTGAAAAACAAAGTAGAAATTGCAAGGATGGACACATGGCTTCAGTGGTAGTATTCTTTCTTAGCAAACACAAAGCCCTAAGCTCAATTCTTGTCACTCCAAATTAATTGATTAATTAATAAATTAAATAAAGTTGAATAGTATTGAAAGATCAAGTTAGTATAAAAATCTCCAACCTCGCAGGAACCATTTGTATATGTATATACAAATATACATAACATTTATATATGCATAGATGTGATATATATGTGACAATACAGCAGACATATTGACTTACATGGGACATGTCTGATATGTACACCTTCGTATTGAGAAAAGGCCAAACTTTTTATATAAACCAAGGTTTGCCTTTATCCAACTATACAGAAGAAAAAAGTCATGCAGTAAGTAGAAGATTTAAATGGAACACATGGTTAAGGAGTTTCTGTACATATACAGAAACACATAAATTATCTAAAAGACCCAAAACTAGTTATTACAGCACACTAAACCCTGTTTCATCCATCTGTAGTAGAACACATTCCATTGCATGAATATAGGCATACCTTGCTTTATTGTGCCATAGGTGATTGAACTTTCTGCATCTGTATCCTGAATTTGTCTGTTGGTGTCATTTCTTCCAACTGCATGTGTCTACTTGATGCATCTGTGTCAGCTTGAAAATTCTCATAATACTGCAAAATTTCATTATGACATCTGTTATAAGTTTCATATCTGTGGTATGTGATCTTCCATGTGTCTATTTTATTTGTTTCGATGCACCACAAACTGCACCTATATAAGTTAGCTAACTTGATTGATCAATGCTATGCCTGTTTTTACCTCTCCACTGGCCAAGAGTTCCTCAGTCTCTTTGCTTTTTCTTGGAAAATAATTTTGAAATTAGTACCATTAGTAGCCCTATGATAAACTGATACAATATTTAAACTAGAACATTCCAACCACTCTGGAAAGCAGTGTGGTGGTTCCTCAAAAAACCACACATAGAGTTCCCCTATGACCCAGCAATCCCACTTTTGGGAATTTACCCAAATGACCACAAACAAGGCCACACTAAAGCCATCAGTATGATGATGTTCATCACAGAATTACTTATCATAGCCAAGATATGGAACCAACCCAAATGATTCTCAGTAGATGAATGGATCAAGAAAATGTGGTACATATACAGAATGGAATTCTATGCTTCCATCAGAAAGAATAACCTTGTTCCATTCATTAGGAAATAGAAAGACTTGGAAAAAATTAGATTACGTGAAGTAAGCCATACTCAAAGAAAAGCAGGCCATATGATCTCCCTCATTTGTTGGAAATAGAAATGTTATTATATTCTTACCAAGGACTCTCAATAACCCAAGTGCTTAGTGCAAAGGACAATATATAATGAAGCATATTAACATGAACTCCAACCTATGGAAACAAGAGGTTCTCATTAAACCCTGTATATAGTTTGTTCTTTTTTCTCTATTTCTTACTTTCTTCATTTCTTTTAGTTTTTTGTACCTCATGATTTGTATAACAGACAATGCAATATGTGGAAGGGAAAAGGAATCACAGAAACAGCAGGACAATGAATGAACCACAGCAGCATTGACACTCACTTGAGTTCCAACATAGGTTGGATATGAACATTACAACTTGGAGGGGGGATAGGGATGGGTTAGGGGGAGATAAAGAAAAATGGGGTTACAATGATTAAAAACAAATGTACTAATTGCCTTACTTATGTCACTATAACCCCCTGCTCATTACCTTTTCAATAAAATTTAAAATAAATTAGAACATTTAAAAACCCTATATTAGCCATAAATAACATTGAGATTAGGACATCAATGGTCTCTCTCTATTCTCTTACTTTATATCAAAAGCTAGAAATACTTTAACTTACTGAGAAAGACATGTCAAATTCTGAAATAAGCCAGAGCTACACTATCAAAGCAGCAAATGAGTAACCAGAATAGGTTGACTGCATAGCTTTAGTGGTCTTGAAGACAAGAAGTTTCAAAATTCTTTTAAACAACAGCTCAATCCAGAACAGTGCCTTCTCTTCAGTTCAGAGAAGGCTGAAAGAGGATGAAAGGTGTAGAAGAAAAGTTTAAGCCAGCAGAGGTTGCTTATTGAATAAAAAAGCCATCTTCATAACATAAAAGTTCAAGGTGAAACTACAGCAAGTTATCCAGAAGATCTAATTGAAAGAAGTGATGATATTGGCTATATGAAAGGTATATGGAACAACTTTCTACTCATTTAGAAATCTAAGATATTGATAGCCAAAGCAGAGAAGGCAAAGCCTGGCTTCAAAGCTTCAAAGACATTATGATTTGGTAGGTGCTATTGCTGCTGGCAACTTTCAGTGGAAAAACCAGTGCTCATTATTCTGAAAATTCTCTGGTTTATTGATTGATTGATTGATTTTAATCATTCAGTGTGTTTACTTGTAGATTTATAGGCACATTCTAGTTACCACAAATTAGGAAAACCCACAGCCTATGTTTCTTTGGCTCTGGCTTACTTCACTTAATATAATATTTTCCAACTCTTTCCATTTCCTTATGAATGTTACAGTATCATTCTTTCTGATGGAATAATAGAATTCCATTCTGTATCTATGTCTATCTATACCATATTCTCTTGATCCATTCATCCACTGAGGGACCCCCAAAAGTAAGCCTTCAAAAACTCAGCAACCCAATCACTAAATTGGCTAAAGACTTACAGAGAGACTTCTCAGAGGAAGAAAAGAATGGCTAATAGACACATGAAGAAGTGTTCAACATCTCTGGCCAAGAAATGAATACAAATCAAAACAGCACTGACATTCCACTTCAGTCCAGTTAGAATGGTCATTATCAGGAAAACTTAACAATCACAAATGTTGGCAGGGGTATGGCCAAAAGGGAACTCTATTATACTCTTGGCGGGCATATAAACTTGTTTAACCACTCTGGAAAGCAGTATGGAGGTTCCTTAAAAGACTAAACATAGAACTTTTCTATAACCCAGCAATCCCATTCCGAGGCATTTATCCAATGAACCACTACAGCCACCAGCACAACCATGTTCATTGAAGCATTGTTTATCATAGCGAATATGTAATTTTTTAACATGATAAATGGAAGAAGGTGATTTTCCCCATCTGTTTTGTCAAATATAGTTCCAACTTCAAGTCATTGCCCTAAACTAAACTCAACTAGAAACTTAAAGATAAGAACATTCATTGTTTACATTTAAAAGAAATTGTATCAAAACTTTAAGAAAAGCATTCCTAGTTCGTAATGTAAGAACTTACTTAGCTTTTAAAATTTGCATTCATTCTCCAAAGGAGAAGAGGTGGAGCAATGTCTCCTTTAATACTAGAGAAAGTTACTTTCTCTCAAGTTTGTACTTACCTTTAAACTTTCTCCCTTTTGTCATTAACAAAGGCCAACAGACTCCAAAATTCCCAATTTTTGTTTAACAAATGGTGTTTTCAATCCTTTATAGCAGTTGATTCTTTAAACAAAATACTTCTTAGCTGACTTGATCAACTTTTAAGTTTCTCTCCTTTCCACTGGACTCTGATTCTTGGCCCATCCTGAGTTCTAGCCAATAGAAACAAGTAGAACATGTGCTTCAGAGATTTTTCTGACTCTTGATTACTTTTTCTCTATTAAAAATTACCTTTTGGGGGCTGAGAATGTGGCTTAGTGGTAGAGTACTTGCTTAGCATGCATGAAGCCCTGGGTTCAATTTTTCAATACCACACAAACAGAAAAAGCTGGAAGTCGTACTGTGGTTCAAGTGATAGAATGCTAGCCTTGAGCAAAAGAAGCTCAGGGACAGTGCCCAGGCCCTGAGTTCAAGCCCCAGAACTGGCAAAAAAAAAAAAAAGAAAAAATCCCTTTTTTTTTGCCTGACAATTCAAATGTTTGCAAATCTGGTTAGAATACTTTCTACTTTAAGAATGCCCTTCCCAGTAATAATCTTTATGGGAAAAAATCATTAACAGATTTTTCTATAGTTTTGTAATACATTTCAATATATAGTATTTTTTTCAACTTTGATAACACCTTAAAATAATGTTGAGTTGCTGACTATTTTCTATTTTTCATTAGCACTGTTGCTTGCATACATTAATTGTACAAGGGGAGTTTGTTTCATTATGACAGTTTCACGTGTGTGTGTGTGTGTGTGTGTGTGTGTGTGTGTGTGTGTGTGTGTGTACCCCGGTAAGACTCAATGGAGGCTTCCCATTGGAATAATCCAAAGTATAAAATAGTTCTTATATACAACATTCATAAAAATTAACCTGCCGTGTATAAATTGTGATTTCTTTTTACCAAAGAGAATATTACACTTCCTTTAAAACAAATGATCAGGTTTAATGATGATGAAGCAAAGAAGCTATCATTAATTTCTTTTTTTTTCTTTTTGGCTTCTTTTTTTTTTATTGTGAAAATACCATACAGAGGGGTTACAATTACATGGGCAAGATAATGAGTATGTTTCTTATCAAGCATTGTAGCCTCCTCTTTTTTTCCCCTTCCCATTCCTTCCCATTCTTCCCCCCCCCAAGCCAGTCTTCCCCCCCCCACACACCAAAGTTGTAAAGTTCGTTTCGGCATAACAACTTGTACACTCATTGTTGCAATGGGTCCACCTGTATCCCTATTTAAACGATTTGTTTTTCCCCTTCCCCTCCACAAATTATACCAACATCAAATACAGTGAAAGCAGGGGTTATATTGTGGGGGAGGGACATACAAAGCAACAAAGAAATCATCTTATAAATGTGTTATAAACAATCGCATGAGAGAAAAAAAACATTTGAATATATATCTTAGGGTTCATTTCCCTAACATCACATTATCTGACCTTTTCTGTAAATCTTTGAATGATAAAATCTAAAAGGGGGATAAAGATATCTAAACCAGTACTAAAATCAACAGTCAAAAAAGTAAATATTCTGAAAAGTTTTAGAAAACAGAAAAGAGATGAGATACAGTTGATAGGAACATAAGAGCAGAGGACACTAAAGGCCAAATCACATGTAAGAGAAAGAAAATGTACACAAAGATAATGGTGACTGAAAAGAGGTTTGAGAGACAAGGACAATCTTGAATAGTAAACTCAACCCAAGAGTATGGGCAGGTAAAAGTTTGTCAGACTAATTTAGAAATAATGCAAACAACTTGGCTAAGTATTAATTGTACTTCATATTTCTCCAAGTTAACTCTAAATAGTACTATTAGATTTCAACTTTAAACTTTAATTGTAGTAGGAATTTTGGCACATGATACTTGTAGAGGAGTTTGAGAGAAGAGAAACAAAACTGGCCCAATCACTCTCTTCCCCACCAAAGGACCAGAGGCTAAGAAACCTACAAATTCCCATACTAATTCATACTCCATATGCTTCCTCAAAAAAAAGTTTCCTTCTATATTTGGCCTATGTGTATAGTCAAACAATAATGGTTATTATTAACTTTGAATTGGTAAACGAAAACTGTAAAAACCATAAGTCTGAAACTTTCTGGTATCTCTTTGTATTATCTTGTAGGTGTACTATATTCTCTCACGGTGTCCTTTTGGCATAGAAGATGGAAAGAAAAAGTTTGGGATTGAAAGACTACTAACTTCGAACACATACTCATCTGCGTATCCACTACACGATGTAAGTACAATGTTGACTTGGAAATGTGAAGCTCATTACCTCTCTTACTTGCAGAGATTTCCTTGTTGAAGAAAAGAACTGTCCACTTGTTCTCCTTTTTCTTACATTTTCATGAGGAGAAAATTCCCAGACTTTCTGATTCTGAGTTCAGAGTTCCAGCAGCCTATAGTAAAACAGAGCTAATGTTTTAGGCACTGAGGTTGCAAATGGAAATTTCTTTTCAAAAATTGCTTTATTTGTATCTGAGTTTTCTTTAAAGTGTATTTCCTAAGGGTGTATTTTGAAACTAGCAGTCACATTTTAAAAGATGTATATCATAGTATTTGAGGATTTCTATGTGATCCATTAAGTCTCTTCTCATTAAGATTTTTAAACAGTATTTTTATTATTATCAATTAGTCATACAAAGGGATTTTATTTTGATATATGTGCATTCAATATACTTTGATCAAATTCACCCTTCTGTCCTCCTTTATTCCCTACCCTCCTGCCAAAACCATTTTCAACAAGCTCCATTGTTCCATTTTCATACCTGAATATAACATATTTGACCATATACATATTGTTCATTAAGATTTGAAGATGTAAAAGATTGACATTACATATATCATTCTTCAGATATGTACCTGCTTTCAGTTATATGGAAGACATTCTGCTAGACCACTATTGATGCACACTCATGAATTCCAGCTCAAAGACTGTGAAAGAATTTCCTAAAGATAAAGTATGTGTACCACTGCACTCAGAGCTATATCATTTTTGAGACAGGGTCTGAGCACATAGCTCAAGATGGCCTGAAACTCAATTCTCCTGCCTCTGCTTCATAAATGCTGGAATTTCAGACATGCAATACCACGCCTATCTCAGGAGAAATTTTCTTTGAGGCTGACATCATGAATATTGAGCCTTGTATGTTCTTCAGAGAAGTGATGTTTTATTAAAGTGCTGCACTCTTTTGAATCAGTCTCAAAAATAACTTGGCAACAAAGACTTTTGCCTAGCTTCTGAGGTAAACCTACTCATTTGGACAGTCAGTGAATGAATTTTACCAGCTGCCAGGAATTAAAAAAATCACATGGCAAGAAATATATAAACTACTTTAAGATCATCTGTCCTTTGAGTCTTTTTCTTTTTTTCTTCCACATTTGCAAAAGATCTTTTCTTCATGAGAAAAATCAGTCTTCAGCAATATAGAACAAACACATATGATGGTTGAAACAAGTGGTAGAAATCAGTGGGCCATTAAGTTATTGTGGGTTTTTCTTTAATTTCAAAAGGCTATGCAAAGCTAGGCATTGATGGCTCACATCTGTAATCCTAGCTTCTCAGGAAACTGAGATCTGAGGATGACAGTTTAAAGGAAGGTGGGCAGGAAAGTCCTAGAGACTCTTTTCTCCAATTAACTACCAAAAAACCTGGAAGTAGAACTGTGATCAAGTGGTAGAGTGCTGGTTTTTAACAAAAAGAAGCTTAGAGACAGCTCCCAGGCCTGAGTTCAAGCCCCAGGACTAGCACCAAATACATACATACATACATACATACATACATACATACTTATAAGAGGGCTATACTTTAATGGGTCCATCTAAGTGTCCACTGCATTTATTTATTTGTTTGTTGTGTTAGTCCTGGGCTTGAGCTCAGGGTCAGTGAGGGACAGATCAGGGCTTTCTTCCTATAGTATTTTGATTTGCATCAGTCACTTTATTTAGCGTGGGGTTTAATTTTTCCATGTAAAAAATGAATGCTTTGGTTTTTTTCTAAAGTCCTAGCCAGTTAAGTAGTGATGTGAATCTACATATATGAGGTTTTAAGTAAAGGAAAAAAAAGTGCCTCCTGGGTGAAAAGTATGGCTTAATTAAGTACAGCAAAAATCCCAAAGCTATCTTGCATTTATGGATAAGCAAATGTAGTGAATAAACCAGTCTAATGATACATTATTGATTTTAGTAAATCATAAACTATCAATGAATAGAAGATACAAATCTAAAAGTGAAAGGAAGAATTAGCTTGTCCACTAACCTTTAAGAAAATAGCCTTAAAAAAAAGAACATAGCCTTCATTTACTGCACACTTGTCTTTTGCTTTATCGTTTATTACTGTCTTGGATATGTATAGGGCCAGTACTGGAAGCCATCAGAAAATCGTTGCAATGAAAGGTATATACTTCACAAGCACTGGGCTCGGTTTTCCCTTTTTTATAAGGAGCAACCTTTAGAGTTGATTAGGTAAGTTTCTTTTCCCAGGATCCCATCAGGTAAAACTTGATGCTGTGATTTTTATCACAATGAGGGAATATCTATTATTTTGATTACCAATTTCACTCATTATATTTATGGCTTCTGTGTTTCATATATCAAAGAAGAATGTACCTGCCAAACCTTGTCATGAATAATATGTAAAGCATCATGGTTAAGGTCTAGAAATTAGGCAGGCAAAATTCAAATCCAAATTCTGCCTCAAGAAATCTGTACAGATTTGGTTAGTATTTAACAAGTATGAGCCTCCCCCATTAATTGGACATATTAATAGTTCTTTCCTTTGATGTATTTGATAATTCATAAGATAGCAAAGTACACTTTTGTTGAACTATGAGAGAAATTTTTGTGAAATGATAGAAAAGGATTTTGTATGAATTATAGCCTTCTCAAGAGATTTTGTGTTTTGGAAAGGCAGACATGTAGAGGGATGATAAATTCAGACAAGACTGAAGTTAGAGAAGTAAAGACGCTGTTAAAATTGTCTAGTAATAAGTGGTTGAAAATCTGGTTGAAAATCTTATTCAAGGTACTGATGACAAGAAGATAGTTCAGATTAGAAAACTATTCTTATGATTGAGTTTAATGGATGTAATATGTGACTGAAGATAGACAATAAAGGGAAACAGAATTACTTGAGATGTTTGAAAAGAGATTTAGATTTGTAGATTACAATTTAATATTGTTTTCATAAAATTACAGAATATTCTGTTAGAACCCCAAGTGGACTACATCTCTCTATCTAGGGCATGATGAAAAAGCTCACCAAATTGGAAAATTAGGAGGAGCATTAATAATAAGAGGAGGGGGTCTCAATCACTTAAGCCAACATGTGTCAATCAGTTAAGCCAACAAGAACAAAATCTGGTTTTCCAAGGCAAAGAAAGAGTGTTTTCACACTCTTAAAGGGAAGATTTGGTTGAAAAGAAAAAAGATACACTTGTTTGTGAAACTTGAATGTTTATACTAAGGATTCTGGATTTTCTTAATTCTCTGTGAAGTAAGAACTGAGTTGTATATTTTACAGAATTGCTGTTAAGTAGTTATTTTAGTCTGCAATTCTTCAAGTGTCCCTCAGAGATCCAAACTTGAGGAAAGATGGAAATTTATGGAGTTGTCAGAATACCTTTTTTTTTTCAAATTGAGGTATATAGAAAATTCAGATTATGACCGCAATTTTGATTTGTTAAATCAATGGCTAGAAATTGCAGTAAAAAGTGTTTTAAACACTTAAAATTTAGAAAATGTTAAAATTACAGTATTATTTAAATTTTAAGTTCCATTCGAGTGACTTCCTTATTTTATGTACTCGTTTAATTATCCCTACACCTATATTTACAATATGCAATAAGCATGGTCCTATGTTTTATAATGTGGAAAGTAGCATTTAGACAGTTGAGTAATTTTACCAAAATTATATGGCTAGAAAGCAATGATGCCCAAATGAGAAAACATGCCAGTCTGAATACAAAACCAGGCTCTCTGCGCTATAACATTCCTTCAGCCTCTCTTTTTCATTCTTTTCCACAGGAATTATTTTGGAGAAAAAATTGGTATCTACTTTGTCTTTCTTGGATTTTACACAGAAATGCTATTCATTGCAGCTCTAGTTGGATTAGCTTGTTTTGTTTATGGCTTATTTTCAATGGAAGCTAACCAAAGCAGGTAAGTAACAAGTGAGTTGCTAAAAAATGAGATATAGCTTCATCTTATGCTATCTGAAACTCATGAATGCCAAGGCATTTGTCTAAAAATGTTTCCTTATGAAAGTAAGTGGTGGGTAACTCAGATAGCAACTATCCCTCATCCAGTGCTATAGAAAACTCTGTTTGTAATAATGAGCCCTAAGGAGTTTATTCCATATGTATGAGTTGATCCAGAAAATGCTGCTTTATTGACACTTTGTCATATGCAGTTGTTCTATTAGAAATAGCTTGTTTTCTCTACACATCACTTTTAACATGATTTCATGTTTTCTGGGTAGCACTGAAATCTGTGATCCTAACATTGGAGGGCAGATAATCATGTGTCCACTCTGTGATAAAATGTGTGATTATTGGAGACTGAATACCACCTGTTCAGCTTCGAAGGTAGGCCTAATGAATGCATGGCAGTATTATAACTTGGAATTTCTTGCCTTTTTTGTTGTTTTTTATACCAAATGATCTTTGTGATGTTGTTCTTCCCTTTACAGTTATCCCATTTATTTGATAATGAGTCAACAGTGTTTTTCGCAATATTCATGGGCATTTGGGGTGAGTACACAGTCCCAGAAGAAAGCGCTTCCTCCACACTACACATTGGATGGCTTGGTCATACAACATTTACAGATGGCATTTCTTACATATCAAAGGTGATGAGAGTGTTGTTTCTTTGTCATCACCAGTATATTGATAGAGTCGTGGCCCTGGGTTCTTTGGTTGAAAGGGCTGTAGGCATAAGGGATGTGTTCAATTATATGTTGAATATGTGAATAATCTGTATATGGATTTGATTTTTCTTTTGTTTCATTAGCATACAGTAATTGTGCAGAGAGTATTATTGTGTCTTTTTGTGTATATATAGTGGTACTGGGGACTCATTAAACTCGAAGCCTTGAGCTCTTGCTTGGCTTTTGCACTCAAGGTTGGCACCCTATCACTTCAGCCACCCCTACACTTTCTGAGTTATTTTTTATGTATCTAAAAGATGAACTCTTATATAGGCTCGATCTGTAAGGCCCAAATCTGTTCTAGAACAGACCTGAATTGTTATTCTTACAGACTCATGTAAGCACAAGAAATCTAGAGAAATCACAGGGATACATTTGGTTTTATTTTATTATCTCTTATCTTTCTTTATCTTTTTAATAGTTTTTTTATATGATTTACTTATGTAGTTTAAGGCTAGCCCTAAACTCATTATGCAGCCAAGTCTGTCCTTAGCCTCTTAAGTGCTGAGATTACAGTAGTGTGCCACTACTCCTGGCTCCCCTTTTTTTTGCTATTTTTACCATCAATTTCTCTCACACTTCATGTATGATAGCCATTTTTAGTTCTGTTTCAGAATTACAACCATTAAGACAGGAGAAGTACAACTGTTTAGTTGCACTAAAAGTTTTATCAATATGTATAAATATCTAGTCTATTATATACTCATAGTAACCAACTGTTACTTTTGAATTTTGAATTTTGTCCATTTAATGCTAACAAAGCAACAAATACTAAATTACTACTTAATTTTACAAACTTTTGAAACTTTATTATCTCTACTAATTATGTGTCAACTCTATACAGACGTAAAGAAATGAATGCTAACATTAAAAACTGGTAATTCCGTCATCAACCAGTTTCAGAATAGCTAACTCTAAAAACTGATCCACCTTTCGACAAAAATGACAAAAGTGGGAGAAAAATCATTTTCTTAGTATGTTTATTTCTCCATCTCTTGATGATAATTTCTTTTGTGTACTTGTTCTTCTGTAGTCACATTATTTTTGGAGTTTTGGAAACAGCGACAGGCCAGACTAGAATATGAATGGGATCTGGTGGACTTCGAAGAGGAACAACAGCAGCTACAGCTGAGACCTGAATTTGAAGCCATGTGCAAACACAGGAAAATAAACCCCGTGACCAAGGTACACTGAGAGACTGAGATAGATAGGCAGCTCAGTCAACACTGCTGTAGGCTGCCTCCAACATGTAAATTGTAAAATTTGCTTGTTTCTAATATGTGTACTCATATCCATACAATGTTTAAATATGTGACAATGTTTAAATACAAATAGAAAACTATGAGGAATTTGTGGATAGATCTATTAACCAACACTATTTCTTATTCACAATTATTTTTTATTCATAATCCTTTACCTTGCTGACACTAGATCATTTTAAAGCAAATCCAAAGTATCATAACATGAAGTAGGAGGTTCTAATACTAGGTGAGATAAAGGGAAATGGGAAAGCTATGTTCTCGGCTTTGTCTATTTTAGACACGAAAAAGTACTAAGTTAATATATAAAAATTAAAGTGGTTGTATTTACAGAGTGGACTTACAAGTGAATGTTTTATTAGGCACCAGGTCTAATAAAAACCTTATTCTTCCAATAGGGTTATTTAATTGATCATAATGAGAAAGTCTTTACCTCAATGCCTATAGGGATAGGACTAGAAAGGACTATAAATTTTAGCATCCTTGCATAGCAAACTGGCAATCTGTTCATGACTGAGTCATTTAATTTCTTGTACCTCATTTTATTCTGTTAAGCATAAAAGATATTTTCCCTCAATATACAGCATTTTGGTTACATATTCAATAACCACCTAGTAATCCATAATATCTCTTTAGTTTTATCTGCTACTATTAAAAACCAAACACAGTCTTTTCTTGTTGTCAGTCGTGGGCTTGAACTCAGGGCCTGGGTGTTGTCCCTGAGATCTTTGGCTCAAGGATAGAGTTTTACCACTTTGAGCCACAGTGCCACTTCCTGTTTTCTGGTGGTTAATTGGAGATAAGAGTCTCACAGACTTTCCTGCCTAGGCTAGCTTTGAACTGTGATCCTCAGATTTCAGCCTTCTGAGTAGCTAGGATTACAGGTATGAGCCACCAGTGCCAATTTCGAACACAATCTTTCTAGAAAAATATCCTCCCCTTCTTGGACACTATTGTACTATATGACTCAAAATTCTCAGTTTAAGCATACACTGATCATTTATTAGATTTTACATATTATTACAAAAATTTCAGCAAACGAATAATGTAGAAAAAGCACCTTAGAAACTATATCACTAGGGCTGGGAAGGTGGCTCAGTGGTAGAGTGCTTGCCATGCATGTACGAGGTCCAGATTCGATTCCTCAGCACCACATAAGCAGAAAAAGCCAGAAGTGGTGCTATGGCTCAAGTGGTAGAGCTCTAGCCTTGAGCTGAAGAGCTGAGGGACAGCGCCCAGGCCCAGAATGCAGGCCCAATGACTGACAAAAAAAAAAAAAGTACATCACTAATTTGGGTATTAGTTTGAAATTATGGAATAGAATTGGTAGAATAATGACATGGTGTTCATAAAGCAGAAGCAATCCTAGTGGTTTTGCCAAAAACTTTGGAGGTGGGGAGAAGGGAAGATGCATTCACTGTTTACCTTCAGAATTAGTTGAGTTTCACTGTCAACCATTCACCTCTCTTGGCAATGATAGGTTTGAGATGCTCTTTGGTGTTTAAGCACCACTTTGGCCTCTGTGCTTGCAATACACACAGGTGTGAATATAAACATGGTTGCATACACATGAACTCAGTAAACACACACGTACACATTCACAGATCCCTTAAAATGTGAAATCTTCTATTTTATAGAATTACTTGATTTACCTCTTTCCTGACCACCATTTTTAACTGTAGCCTTCATTAGTAAAATCTAAATATCTTTTGATGAGTCTCAGAACATTAGCTGATATAATTAATATAATTATAGAATTGTAATTATATAATTAACATCTTCCATTAATGACTATAAAGATAATGGGAATGGAATGTGATCTGCTGACTTATGTGGAAGATAGAGTTTGTCTCATAAATACAAAGGGCACATCTAATTTAGTATCATGTAGAACAATTAGAGAGCCACACTACTTATTTCAATACAATTTCAAACTCACTTTAGCAAGATTGGCCAAGATTTGACTTTCTTCTCTCTGTCAGGATATAAATAGCACTACACCTGCCAATCAGGAAACAATCATTGCACCTATTTTGTCTCTTACCATGTGGAGAATCATTTAGGAGGCCTAAGATTTTTACTTAAGGGAAGGGCCATTGCTAGAATGCAACTCTCCCTGTGATGTATAGGGAACTCTTCATGGGAGGTTTCTTCTTTAACTGTGCCCTAGTATTTTTGATGCTTACAGTCCCAAATATGCAGACAGATTTTGATTTTTTTTCTGTTATGTCTTCAATATTACAGGAAGTAGAGCCTCATATGCCACTGTACACTCGAACCCCATGGTATATGTTATCAGGAGCCACAGTGACACTCTGGGTATGTCTTTAAAACTTTTTATTTCCTTAGCAGGCAATCATGTAGATCATGTCAACAATTTTATCTATAATGGCTCTGGGATCTCATCTGCTCTTTTTACATTCACTACAACTCTTATACCAAGTATACTTTAATTTACAACAATCTTCCATGATTGAATTTTGGGGACTGATCTAAGGGAAGAGAGATGCTTTATCTTACAACCTGTTTTTGTACATCTCACAACATTTCATGAAGTGATAACAAGAAACAAGGATAGAACAACAAATTTATTCTGATTGCCGATTGTGGTTAGCTTTATAAATATAAACAATATAAATTTATCTTCACTTACTATATATGTACAAAATGAATAAGCAACTCAGCTAATGTATTTTATTTTATTGCTAAATAAATACAATGTTCCATTTTTGTTTTTGTTTTCTTTTTATTTGTTTATTTTTTCAGTGCTGGAGTTTCAACATAGCTTCACACATGCTAGGCAGCTACTCTACCCGCTGTGCTACACAGGCAGCATTTCTTCTTTTTACTTGAAGAATTTAGTTAATGTCTTTCCTGGTGAATTTGTCAGTGTTTGTCCATGTTTTTTAGCTAATAGATTTCTCCATCACCATAATCTCCAAAGCCTCTTAACAACTAGCATTAACTTTAGGAAAATAAATGCTGTTAAATTTTCAGGAGTTAATTGTGTAAACGATAAACAAATTGTTGGCTATTATTTAAATTTCACATGTTCCATGTGGTATGGTATATCTTGTAGCATTTCTTGAAAAGATTATTATTTTCAAACCTTAAAAGAATTAGCAACAATGTGTTTCCTTAGATCCATAACAACCTTGAAAAGAAACTGTGGAATAAAAAAACGGGGATGATTTTAACTTTAGGTTGATTTTTAACTTTAGGATGATTTTGCAACCAGGAAATACATAAAAATTATGCAGATGTTATATATAACTAGAATATGACAGCAAATTTGTGTGTCAATGAGCAGGATATATATTGGGTTTTGTGGCTACATAATCCCAACTCATAATTGTCTTTAGTTTTCTATAAGGCTTTTAAGATGAAATGTGTACACACACACACACACATACACACACAACTTTAGAGCCAGGTAACGAAAAGGAAGGCCTTGGACAGAATTTGGCCTGTGACTCTTCTGCAAATTCCTACTAAAATATGAGCAATGAACATGTTTTCTTGCTGTATATTTATCCAGTTGTTAACCAAATGATTTTTCCTTAAGTCCTTTGTTTTCTTTCCTGCTGTGTGTGTAGGAGAGGCTGACTCAATTTACTTTCCATATGAGAGCCCTTAGATGTTGTAATGTTGTAATGCTTTAGATACATATACACAGAGACCAGAGTGACTAATTCTTTTTCTCCCTTCCCCAGATGGCCCTGGTTCTCAGCAGTATGGTATCTGTGATTGTGTACCGCCTGTCACTCTTTGCTATATTTGCTACTTTCATGGAAAGTGAAGATTCTCTACAGCATGTCAAACGTTTCTTTACTCCCCAGCTAGCCACATCACTTACTGGATCATGCTTGAATTTCATAGTCATCATGATCTTGAATTTCTTTTATGAAAAGATATCTGCCTGGATTACAAAAATGGGTAAGCTGGTCAAATCGTTGTATAATCTGAAAATAAGTCCCTACGAATGGCATAGCATCCATTTTGGTTCACTTCCCAGGGATTCCATTTGCTAAGGGCATATTTGAAGGCTGCTTTGTTCTACAGGTAAACCCGGCCCTGGCCTCTCAAAATCCCCTGAGAACTACACTTAAGCCTGCCACACAGGAAGCAGGAATAACTGATAGAAGGAATTAAGACTTGTCAGATGATTTTGAGTATTTTTGTCCTAAACCTCCCTTGATGGAATCCTGAGCAAACTTCTCACTATACTAAACACACAGACAAACTGTTCATGTATATACAGTTCCTAGAAGGCATTTCGTTTCTGAAACTATCATGAGAAAATAAGAAAATAAGCTCCTCCTAAATAAATCTAAAATTGAATATCTTGCTCTTCAGTGAGCATCCTTTACAATCTGCATGCTTGTCTTGTTAAAGTATTCAGCCTTCCCCTAAGGGAACTGAAGTGGTCACAGGTGTAGTGAAACACTGGATCAAAGGGTGCAGGGCACAGTTGCTTCTGTTCTTGTCAGAGACTCAGTCCAAGGCCCCTCTCCTGGAAGTGCTCATCCTAGGATCTCACAACCTATTTGTCAACCTCAGACTTTATACTGATACCATGTGCCATAGGCAAAAAAGCTCTGGAATAAACACTGCCAGGTAACTTTCCTTATACACTGTCATCACATTTTGAGTTCTCGCTCAATTTTACTTCTTTCCTGTGCTATTATTAAGAAAAGAAATTGTGTTTAAAAGCAACTGAAACGTCACAGTTTTCTTCAAGTGAGAAAAATCACTGGAGTTCAGATTATGTATATTTTAGGAGGAATGCCACTGAAGTTCACTTGAGGATCAATCTATGTCTTTGATTTGCTATTTCAATATTTCCAAAAGTAACATGGATTTTATTGGATCAGCTATGCTATTGGGAGATTATCAGCTCAGAAAAACGTGTTCCCTTACTGCATTGTGCTTCACAGTGCCCTTATGGACATAAAGAGAATTTGTATCAAATCCCTGGGATTGATTAAATGACAAATAATAATCATATATTTTAAATCAAGGAAAGGGAAAATGCATACTATTTCTGCCAGTATTTGTCATCACATTATTTTCAAAGTTAACATAACTTTTAATTCATGAGAGGGGAATGCAGCTAAGTTGGAAATCACCTCAATTCTTGATGTATGCTTATCTTGTATAAAGCTGATTGAAAATGCATAAAGGAGAATAAATATGTTTATGGGGTGTTATTGGGATGATCAATCAAAAGGTTCTTCAGTCCTCTAGAGATTTGAGTTGTGAATGCTGTCTGTGGCAGGGTAAGCCCCTGCCCCAAAGAAGTAATCTACCTTCTAAATGTGATAATGTCTGATTCTTAAGCTTTTCCAGTGATTAACAGTAACACAGAATGTCTTAAGAGAATGCTATATATAAATCCAGTTATTCAATATTGTTCTGTATGGCAGAGTAGGAACATTTCTATGAATTTTCAAAATGATATGCTCAGATTTCCACTTTTGCTACAAAAGCACCAGATTTTTTAAAAAATGCATTAAAATGTGATTTTTTTTTACTTATCAGAAATTCCTCGAACTTACCAGGAGTATGAGAGCAGCCTTACCTTGAAAATGTTCCTGTTTCAGTTTGTAAATTATTACTCGTCCTGCTTCTATGTCGCTTTCTTTAAAGGAAAGCTTGTGGGCTATCCTGAAAAATACACATACATGTTTAACGAGTGGAGAAGTGAGGAGGTAAGAATTCTTTTGAGATTTGAGGACTATGACTTTAGTATCTCAGTGTTAACTAGGATGTTAATGGCACTAACTCAGATGTTATCAACTTAAATAAAAACCTACCTGTAATCAAACCTACTGACTGGTCCACACATGAGACGTATTGTCTGTTAGACTTACGCAACAGAAACAGACTTTCCATCTGTTTCTTTGGGGCAAGAATCTATTATATTGTTAACAAATGCAAGCATTGAGAAGGCTTAGCAGAGTGAAAGGAATGGAGGGGACAAATCAGATTAAAATATAATCTATGCCCATGTGAAATATCATTGAGAAAACTTTTTGCACATATAATATACACTAAAAAGTGAGAGACAGGTTCTGTTTTACTTGGGGGGGGGTGATGAATTCCAGCAGGAGGAGACAGGACCAAGGAAGATGGGGATTATGGTCAAAATACTTTATAAACATGGATGAAAATAGAATAATGAAACCTGTTGAAACTGCTCTAAGAAGAAGGGACTGTATTGAGGGAGAGTAGAGACTGGGGTTACATTGTATTCATACTTGAAAATATCACAATAAAGTCACCTTGTACAAAATTATATATGAATAAAAATGTTAATATAAAGACTACATAGATACTATACTTTTATTATAAAATATGTACTATGCAATAAGTAAGGTATTTTTTTTTTGGGTCCGGTCGTGGGGCCTGAACTCTGGGCCTGGGAGCTGTCCCTCAGTTCTTCAGCTCAAGGCTAGCGCTCTACCACTTGAGCCACAGCACCACTTCCGGCTTTTTTCTTTTTGCTTATGTGGTGCTGAGGAATCGAACCCAGGGCCTCTGGCATGCAAGGCAAGCTCTCTACCACTGAGCCAAGTTCCCAACCCCAAGTAAGGTATTTATTATAGAAAGCTTCCTTCAGAGGATTAGTGATAATGTTCTGGGGGAAAGGTTCCATGTGGACTATAGAGTGAGAGAGATCATTGGTTTCCAAACCTGTCTATACACCCAAATCAAGGGGAGAATAAACCAATATCCAACCCTAACCTGGATGTCAAGATCCAAGGCGTTCTAAGAACAAGAACCAAAAATGGATGTTTTTTTTTTACACTGATAGACCAAGTATAACTTTCCTGGTGTCTCAGAAAGCATGAAAGTAAATACCTGTTTATTGCTATGACATATTTTCCAACTAGTGTATTATACACTCTCAAAACTATAATCTCTGATTTAGAGTTTTAATTGCAAAATTTTATTTCATCATTTGCTTTTATTTTTCTCTCCTTTTTGTTCTGTCCAACTAGTGTGATCCTGGTGGCTGTCTTGTAGAATTGACCACACAGTTGACCATCATAATGATTGGGAGACAGGTGTTTGGAAACATTAATGAAGCCATTTACCCGTACGTATGACTTAGACAAGTTTAAGTAACTGAGAAAATGCCTCTAGAACTAGATGGATTTTTTTCCATTATTATGGTGTCTTTGTTAGAAAATGTTTAACCCAACAAAAGGAAAGCATGTCTTAAAGTAATCTAGGACTTCATTTTATTTACTTATTTAATTCCATAGCTACCAAAATCTTCTCAAATCTCATTTCCAAATGACAAACAATTTAACAACAGAGTGAAGAGACTGATTGTAGAATGGAATGAAATGTTTTCCAGTTAGTCATCTTATGGAGATTTTTTTTTCTTTTTTGTCAGTCATGGGGCTTGAACTCTGGGCCTGGGCGTTGTCCCTCAGCTATTGAACTCAAGGCTAGCACTCTACCATTTGAGCCATCGCACCACTTATGGTTTTCTGAGTGGTTTATTGGAGACAAGAGTCTCACAGACTTTCCTGCCTGGGCTCGCTTTGAATCATGATCCTCAGATCTCAGCCTCCTGAGTAGCTAGGATTACTGGCATGAGCCACCAGTGCCTGGCTGGAGATTTTTTTTTTAATGTTTAAAGAACTCAAACAATTAAAACCAAGGGTAGCCATAGAAGCTTGTAATTGTATCTTCTCATAAAGCCAGAGGCAGAAGGATGGTGGCTTTCTACAATAGCAACTTTCAAATGATCGCTGAGTAAATAAGCAAATAGATTTCTCTGAACAGAGTGAGAATTATTTTGCTTTGAACTCAAGGCCTCATGCTGGCCTTGGAAGGCACTCTGCTACTTGGTCTACACCTCCATCTCATTTTTATTTTATTATTTTTTGAATAAGGTCTCATATTTATTCATGGGCCAGAATAGACTTTGTTCCTCCTCTTTGTACTTCTAGTATAGCTGGCTTTACAGTTATGGTTGAGATGGTGGTCTCAAAAACTGTCTATATGGGTTGGGAAGGTGGCTCAGTACTGGTAGAGTGCTTGTCTCACATGCATGAGGCCCTGGGTTCCTTAGCACCACATAAACAAAAAGAGCCAGAAGTGGCACTGTGGCTCAGTAGCAAAGCGCTAGCCTTGAGCTGAAGAGCTGAGGGACAGCGCCCAGGCCCAGAGTTCAAGCCCCATGACTGGCAAAAACAAAAACAAATACAAAAAAACCCCAAACCTATCTACCAGGCTAGCCTTATACTACAATTATCACCATCTTTTCCTCCTGAGTAGCTAGGATAACAGGAATAAGCCGCAATACTAGGCTTGTCTTGATTTATTAGTCTTCCTAAAGAAACTCTTGATCTCCACATGTGGTAAAAGGAACATGAGACTTTGATTTGATGTCATACATGTCTTTGCTCTGAAGCCTTAAATTGTTTAAACTCCTTTTCTGCCATTAATACACTGGGTCTCTGATCTCTGTAACACTGTTTCACATAGTTTTATTTTTCCAACAGCTTGGCTTTTAATTGGTGGAGGCGTCGAAAAGCTAGGACCAACTCTGAGAAACTGTACAGTCGCTGGGAGCAGGATCATGACCTCCAAACTTTTGGACATCTTGGGTTATTTTATGAGTACTTGGAAACAGGTAATTTCCAACCACTGGTCTGAAACATATGATCAATCTGAACACAGTAAAGGATTTCTAAAGCTCTGACCTTAGAAAATACCTTATTCCACAACCTTTGATTTTCTTTGCATACAGAGAGAGAGAGAAGAGAGAGAAAGAGAGCCATTTGAAGTGTGAAAATGAATCAGTCTTCGAATAGCGTAGATTGTGAAGATAGAGAAATGTAGTCAGGGCTGAGAAGGTGGCTCAGGGGTAGACTGCTTGCCTTGCATGCCTGAGGCCCTGGGTTCGATTCTCCAACACCAAGTAAGCAAAAAGAAAAAAGCCGGAAGTGGCGCTGTGGCTCAAGTGGTAGAGCACTAGCCTTGAGCTGAAGAGCTAAGGGACAGCGCCCAGGCCCAGAGTTGAGGCCCCACGACCGGACCCAAAAAAATATTTAAAAAAAGAAAGCGAGAAATGTAGTCAGCATGAAACAAATGTACATACCAATACAAATGTAGTCACAACAAAACCTAAATTTAGTACCTAAAGAAAGAATAGTTTATTTTTTTCTTTGAAGAAGCAATCTCCAAAGGCATACACAAAAATAACTGAGGCATAATTACATATTCTAGCAGAGAAATAAATTTCTCTGCCTCTTTTGGTGAGGAGGACATGGATCAGAAGACAAGAGAAGTAGATTTGGGCCAGCATAGCTAGATGCCCTTCCAATGCAGAATCAATAGAAGGTGGTCAGAATGCCCGCCCCTCCTCCATCCAGTGGCGTCTTGGTTTTGTCTCTCTACAGTTATCCAGTTTGGATTCGTCACATTGTTTGTGGCCTCTTTTCCTTTGGCTCCTCTCCTTGCCCTCATAAACAACATTGTAGAGATCCGAGTGGACGCCTGGAAGCTTACGACTCAGTACAGGAGACCAGTCGCTGCCAAAGCTCACAGCATCGGTGTCTGGCAAGACATTCTTCATGCAATGGCTGTGCTTTCTGTTGCAACCAATGTGAGTAAACCCATTGCTGTGGACCGACTTGCATCTTGTGTTTTCCAGGGGATGGGAGCATATGAAAAAGGCTTCTCTCAAGTGTATGCATACAGGTTTCATCACTTTATAGTCCAGTTGCTTACATTCACCAACTAATAGAGAAATCTATGACACCCCACTTTTACAAACAGAAATATGTGAAATCATTCATTACAGTTCTATGACAGTGTCACATAGGACAGAGATAGACAATAAGTGATTGATAAAAATATTGAACTAGCTGATGATTGGCTCTCTATAAATGTGTATTCTACATTTACTTAGGTATATAGAACATTTTTATTGCATTTTTAATTTTGTAGGTCATGGGACTTAGATAGGGCCTGGGCACTGTCCCTAACCTTTGTGCTCACGGCTGCCACTTTACCACTTTAAGCCACAGCTCTATTGCCAGGTTTTTTGTGATTGGAAATAGACTTTCCTGCCCAGGCTGGCTTTGAACCACAAGCCTCAGATCTCAGGTTCCTGAGTAGATAGGATTACAGGTATAAGCTACCAGTGCCTTGCTTAGAACATTAATTTTAAATGATATGAATATATAATTCCCAGGAAAGGAACTTTACATTTATTTATGTTTATTTACTTTATATTCACTTAAATTTTTAATTAAGGCTCTAAGATTATCAGAAAAGAAAAAAATGTAACCACTCAACATTGTCTAATAGCACTTCTAATAAGTTTCATGGAACCAACCAAGATGCCCCTCAGTACATGAATGGATCAAGAAAATGTAGCATGTATATACAATGGAATTCTATGCCTCCATCAGAAAGAATGACATTGCCCCATTTGTTAGGAAATGGAAAGACTTGGAAAAAAATAAATTAAGTGAAGTAAGCCAGGCCCAAAGAAACATAGGTCCCATGGTTTCCTTTACCTGCAATAACTCTTATATGTCTAGGACAAGCAGAAAAGGTCAAAAGCTATGTATATATGACCAGATAAGATGATACTAAGAGAAATGAGCCCCAAGATAGGGACACAGAGATTTCATCTTTCTTGCTGTTGTTTTTAAGGTACTTATAACTGTACTATGTGATTTTTTTTGTTTCTTTGATATGTTCTTCCCCCATGGTATAAACCCTGTTTTCACTATATTTGAGTCCAGTTCCTTGCATCTCGTATTTACATGTCTCTAATTTGGGGAGGGGAAGGAAAATAACAAAATGCTGAAATAAGGATACATGATGACCCATTGTAGCAATGAGATGTACAAGACACTGGAAAACCAACTTTACAACTTGGCAGGGGGAGGTAGGAGTTGGGGGAAATAGGAAGGGAAGGGCTAGTAGGGGAAAAACAAAGGAGGGTGTAACAATGCTCTATATCTTACTCCTGTAACTGTAAACCCTCTCTATATTATCTTTACAATAATATATATATATATTATTAAAAAAGAAGAAACATAATTGAAATAATAGTAATTTTAATTAACATGAGAACTGATAGGTATGAGCTGAAACAGTAGTTACAGAAAAACCAAAAACTGTTAAATGCTTTTAAAGCATTTAAAGGAAGACTGGAAAAATACAAACAAAGCATATAGCTTAAGACATGTTACAAAGTATTTTTAAAAAGGAGGAGAGAGAGAAGAAATTATAATATAACCATAAATAAATTAGAAAATAAACAATAAGACATACAAGTTCTAGGCAAGTCAGTAGTTAATTTGTGAAAAAGATATAAAAAAAGCTTACACTTGAAAAAAATATGAGAGACTACTTTGGATATATTTTTTTATTTCTTGAAATAGTTTTTAAATAAAATAAAGCAGTCATACTTATTCAGTGAGTAATAAAAACCCTGAATGAACTTATTCAGTGAGTAATAAAAACCCTGAATGAACTAGCTACAGAAGTAATCATTGAGGCTTAAAAAAAATCTGTTAACAAAACCTAGATGTCAGAGCCAAATGTTTTTAAACTGATTGAACTAACCTAAAAGATATGTTACTTATATGTTTCAGAGCTTAGGACAGAATACAAAATAACATCTCATGAATCATATTCTGAAATTGATTGTACTAAACTTAACTATAAGAAGTTATTAGTACATAGTCTTCTGTGTGTCATTCCCTTCTCTTCTACCTCCTGTGACATACTCCTACAAGTTCTCTCTCTTTCTCTCTCCTTCTCTCTCTCTCTCTCTCTCTCTCTCTCTCTTTCTCTCTCTCACACACAAACACACACACACACACACACACACACACACCTTTGCTTTTGGAATTGTCAAAAATATTTCATTAAGAACAACAGAGCTGTGCTATGAATCTATCAAAAAAGTAAGAAGTAGAAGGCAAGACATAGGGGAAAGAGCCATACATGGAGGATCCAGTTTCAATTTAGCTACTTCGTGGCTATAAACATTTGGAATCTTAATTCCACATTATTTATCAACCAGTTTGTGATTTAGACCAAAAGAAACATCTTGTTATGATCTGTAATAGTTTTTTTTATCATTTTGTTTTTACATGACTCATGAGCTTGAGAGACAACATGTATTACATATTTTAAAAATTATTTTTATTACCATATGTTAATTTTCTGTGGTGATGGTTTTGTTGTGCTGTTTTCATACATATATGTAATGCACTTCAATTGTGTTCACTCCTTTCTTATTCTCACCTCCAAGTTCCCATTTGTTTAAATTTCTTACAAAACCTCTTGAATATTTGTATGTCCTTTATGTATGTATAAATGTACTCCATACATCTGACCATTTTGAAGCAAGATTAACTGTCATCTGTCTTTTGCTTTTCTTTCAGGCTTTTATTGTTGCATTTACATCGGACATCATTCCTCGTTTAGTTTACTATTATGCCTACTCTCAGAACACCACACAGCCTTTGAGTGGCTATGTCAACAACAGCCTGTCAATATTTCTGATAGCTGACTTTCCAAACCATAGTATGCCTTTGGATAATAATCGTGACTTCACCACTTGCAGGTTTCTTTTTGCCTATGTTTTAAACTTTCCTTTTAAATGTATTTTAATTATCAATTTTATATCTATTTTAATCAAATTTTATACCTTTATACTATAAATTATTTACTTGAGGCAACAAAAATCTTGGATAATTTGCATCATTACTTTATGCCTTATATGATTCTTGTTTTTAAAGGTAGCATGTGCAAAAGTAAGAAATCATATTGAGTGTAAATTGCTGCTTATTTTCTTATGGTTTTCAAGCAGATGACTCACCAACAAATGTTCCTTGGTTTCAAGTTGTGACATTTATCCATCACACAGCCAGATTATGTTCATATGCACTTAATTTACCTAGATTTGGTTGTGTATACTCAGCAAAGAGATTGAATGAGAAGGGGGAATAACAAAGTTATAATGGAATCCCTTTAAATAATACCATTCAGTTTCAGTGGGATTTTTTTCTGTGTAGAGAATGTGAAAGAAGATATGTGAACCACTCTGTACACATTCAATGTATCATATACTGTGAGCATATTAGTAGTGTAGAACTTAAAGATTGGTAAGTCATAGATAGATAGGTTGAATCATGAGATCGATCATAGGTAAGTAGATACATAGAACGATAGAACGATAGAACGATAGATAGATAGATAGATAGATAGATAGATAGATAGATAGATAGATAGATAGATAGATGAATCTTAACCTTAACTTAAAGTTTTAACTTATTTCTATTTGGGAGATTCTTTTTTATTATCTTTCTTTTTTTAAATAAGATTTTTTTATTGTGAAAATACTGTACAGGCGGGTTACAGTTACATGGGCAAGGTAATGAGTACATTTCTTATCAAGCAGTGTTGCCTCCTCCTTTGTTTTTCCCCTACCATCTCTTCCCTCCCATCACCACAATTACACTCCACACTCCCAGCCTAAATTGTGAAGTTCATTTTTCAACAAAGCGTCTTGTACATCTCATTGTTGCAATGGGTCAACCTGTATCCCTATTTAAACAATTGGTTTTTTCCCTTCCCCATCCCATTTTTTGGGGGATTCTTACAAAGAGAAAAATATTGTGATATAGGAAGACAAAACCATTGTTATATTACATTATTGGATATAGAATAATCTTAGCATATTTTTCAGAGTGCAAGTACAACTATCATATTTCTTTTTCATAATCTTGTTTATCATTTATAAGTAGTTGTTCAAAGGGGTTTCAGTTCAACATATTAGTTTGTGAATACAATGCAACTCATTCAGTGTCACCTCTTCCATGATTCCTCTTCATCTCTTCCAATCTCACCCATTCCCTCAATTTACCTGATTCCATTTTCATATGTACATTTAATGTTATGACTACATTTGCCCACCCTTAATTTTAAACTACTATCAGAATTCTTGAGATCATCACTTTCTGGGACTAGGTTTTGAAAGATAGAAGGATCTAATTACTTTAAATAGCATAGAATGAGATTTTTTTTAAAAAAAATGTTGAGAATGAACAAATGTAAGAAAGGCAGTATGAAAAAGGGAGAATGTAGTGTCGGCATATCCAAGAGGAAATAGAGCTTCAAAAAATAGAAATGGTGAACCACATCAAGTCCTATTAGTAACACAGGAAGAGGATGCCCCTTATTTAATAACAGAATACAATTGATGTTGGTCAGAGAAGGGTGGAACTACGTGTGTGGAAGGTTAGGAAGAGAGGAAGAGGGAATGGCAAGGTTGGTTAACTCACTTGAGAAGCTTGTTTTAAAGGACAAGAGAGACATTTTACTGGTTTATGTTCTGTGAGAGATAAACTGCAGGGAAGTAGCATATGTCTGTGCTTTTATATAATAAAGAAAATGTTTTAAGTTATCAATTACCTCCCAATGACCTAATTTTGTTGTTAGTGAAAAGCAAGGAAGAAGGTGAGGTTAAGGAGAAAATAAAGAATTGATGACAGGTCTTTACTTGAAGTTATAGTTAATTACTCCATTTGTTTCCAATTTCCAGGTATAGAGATTACAGGAATCCTCCTGATCATGAACATAAATATGCTCATAGTATGCAGTTTTGGCATGTCCTTGCTGCCAAGATGACCTTCATTATAGTTATGGAAGTAAGTACTCTTCACTTGCCTTCCAGCTCCTCTCTTCTACCTTTAGGCAGAGGTCCTGTTTATCAGAAAGTTAGTATTATGTCTTTGTATAGATGTATACATACTTATGTATGTGTGTATACATCTATACAAATATGTGTATGTTGTGTATGTTTGGGTTTCTGTTATCCTTTACAAATCTATTATTAGATTTTTCAAGTGGGAGCAGGGATGAAGAATGTATTTAGTAACCGTGTTCCATCAGAATTATTGAACTACATTTTAATTACATATTAAAAAGCGAGAGTTTGTATGAAAACTGTAGGTCAGGAATTATATATCTACTTGATTGCTATTAGATATCTGTGGTCAAACACAGCTTATCAAAATGAGTAAAACAGTTTATAAGGATTTCTTATTCTAACCGTGTCTCCACTTTTCCTTTACATTTTCTCTAGCACATTGCATTTCTAGTTAAATTTTTGTTGGCCTGGATGATACCTGATGTACCGAAAGACGTTGTAGAGAAAATCAAACAAGAAAAGTTAATGACTGTCAAGATTCTACATGACTTTGAGCTCAAGAAATTGAAAGAGAAGTGGGCACTTAATCATAATATATATGCCAAGCATGTCATGATGGAGGAGAGCAAAGTCCAGCTGGCTAAATCAACCATCTAACCAGCCGAGTGAGCAAGCAGAGGCTTGCTAGTGTCCTATCTCTGTATTCTCTGGGTTTAGGGCTAGAGGCCAGAAGCCATGTATGTAATTTACCTGTTCTGTTCTTTTTTTACTCAAAAAATTTTATATGCCTTTATAGAGGCCAATTTTGTGATGCTGGAAGAGTACCGCTTGTGTGCATCATCTTCTGGGCCCTCCCCAGGTATTGCTTTCTGGGGTCCTGTGAATGATAGTCAGAAGTGCATGTGGAATTGGAGCCTGGGAAATCATGTTGCAGTTTAGAATGAACCTGGGCCTTGAGTATTCCCTTCCCTTTCCAGTGCATCTGTACATTAGTGTGTTCTTCTGTGGAGTGACATATCTCTTTCCCATCAAGATTTGAAAGAGAGAGAGAGAGGGGGAGGGAGTAAGGGAGTGATGGGCCTATGGAGTCATGTGATGCTGCCCTTTAAAAATGTATAAATGGAAAACCAAAATCAGATGATGTAAGGAGACTTGTGTATTAAAGAATATTGGGTAAATAATAAAGCAGGAGTCTGTTCCTAGAGTTGTCTGGTATAAGCAAAGCTACAGTAGAAGTTCAGATCAACCTTCCAGAAGTCAACATAGACTAAATGAGAGTCAATAAATGATAAACAAGTTAACATTTTGTTGGTAGTAGTTAAGACTGTGGATCATCTTATCTGACAGCAGCAATAATGAAGGTATTAAGTAACTTTAAGCTTTCAGGTAAATTAAAGTTATAGAGAAGTAAATACATTTTCTTAGTTGTTAAGGCAAGACAGTGATCGTAATTAATTTATTTTAATCTATAAAATTATTGAACTTAGAAAAATCACTTTTCTGGAATGTCTATTTTGTATCATGAAGCATTTTTGAGCATTAGCTTTTGTATAAATTAGGTACAGATTGTTTATGAAATGTGATCTCTTTGTTTTAATGCAACTTTCAAACTTTTTCATAAGTTTACCTCCTTTTTTATTGATGTATCTATCACTTTCCAAAATATTCAGTGCCTTGCTTGTATGCCTTTGACACCTGAGAAATGGTATTGTCTGTTCATTTGACATGATGTAACATTTTTAATGTAAGCTTGCCTTAGAGAAACTGCCAGTGTAATAAGAACCAGAAATTAACACCCAAAAATAATCAGCAAAGGAATAATAATGTGGTAATTATTAATTCCAAATTTAGTACCTTATCCATGAACACAAATTCTCATTTTTTGATCACTTAGCAAAATATATACAATTATTTATATAGAAGTAATATAGGTATGTCTGCATTACATGTAATCAATACAGTGAGAAATGCAACCCAGTTATAGTAATCTTTGAATATTTACTTACAAATTACTATTTAGTTTCAAAGGAGCAGGGATTTTTATCATCATACACATGCAAAGAAAGTTCATAATGTATCATCATCTATGTTAGTAAATTCTTACAGCATTGGCAATACTAAATGTAAAACAGATGGTATTAAATACCATTTAATTACATTTAATTAAATATAAATTAAAGCAATTAGGGCCAGGGATTATGAATTTTAGAGTACCTTGAGACAGTTACCCCAGTAATGGCAGTATTAGTTTGTCATCCACTGGGTAGACTGTATGAATATATTTGAGTAATTTGAAATAATCTTGTAATTCAAAGGTATTTCCTATATAGTAGAGATATACTTTTGCTTAGGAAAACTGTAATTACCATGAAATATCTGCGCTTCTGTTGTGTATGGAGAATAGCAGAAGAAAAAATTGTTCTTAGATAAGTAATACTTTTAATTGATGGATACTTTTCTTTTAAAACATAATTGAAATACTTTGTATTCACCTTACAATTTCTTACTGAGTACTTTCTCCTTGCTTCATAGATTTTTACAATGAAACACTGGTATCATATCCCTCAAGGTTTACTAGATTTGTCTCATCCATATACACCCACTGATTATGAAGGAAGGACCAAGTTAAGAGCATCTGACCAACTGAAAAAAGTTAGCATTTATTTACAAACATGGCAGTTGTTTTTATCTTCCATTTAAGTACATGATTATTGTTTCCAGGGACATTCCAGGAAATATTTGAGATCTTACATAAAATAAAAATGTTAAGTACCCAAACACATTCAACTCTTTCCAAATGTCCTCAGTAATCCCTGCTTTCAACAGTCTTTCTTTGCATCCAAGCAACTCAGTTGTAGATGTATTTTAGAGGGAATGTCCTAATTAAATGAAAGGCTGTTTGACTGTAACTTCATCTTATGACTCCTGAATTGGATGTTCTTCCTTCAGAAAAAGCATTAAGTTAGTGGTCAAAAGAAGAGGAAGAGGAAAAGGAAACAAACAGAGGAGGAAGGAAAAAAGTCTGTTTTTATACCTGTGGTCGGTTTCACTGAGAGGCAGATTACTGGATTATGTGGAGGAGTGGCAGGAAAGGCAGATCTCCTCCCAGTGCCATCTAATGACCCTGACAGAAACCAGAGAAACTTCCAGATGACAATTACTATGTGCCAAAAGTAAAACTGATTCCACAGTAATTTTGTACTGTCAGACACTGTTGGTGGATTGATTCCTCTTCAGCATGAGGAGTACACACTATTCATTTAAAAAGGGAGTTCAGTGTTCTTGATGCTCACACTTAAGTCAATAACAATTATTATGTAATTGAAGACAGTTATTCATGGAAACAGTATCATAATACTAGTATTGACCCAGCTGAGAAGTCTCCTTTTTTATTATTGTGTTCTTTTCCTAGACCCAATTTTTACTCTTCAGTTGTTCTGTGTAACATTATATAAAATTATGTAAAAATTGATGAGAATGTTTAACAGTATATACAGTGTGATTTAATTTGTATGAGATACTTGCTTCTATTTCCCCTCTCTTATTACCAGTAACAATACCTAGATTTTATTCAGACTATTGTATTCCTGAACAATAGTACAAACTTATTTAAAGACGTTGTAAGCATACCATAAGACAAAAATGCTGGTAACTAGAGCCAGTAATCAGAGGAAGCACAATAAGAAGTACTAGGTCCATCTCATGGTGAATTTTAATTTTCTGATTGAGGAAACTAGAGATTCCATGGGAAGAAACAATATGGAAACCAACACAGAGTTTAATCTTCCAATAGAGCCTTCTACCAAACATGCAAGGACTCAGAATGGTTGAAAGTAACAGTTTGGAAAGCAAAGCTTCCTTGGAAACAGAAATAACATAGATTTATATTCATATCAGATCGAGGTGTTTTATAACAATGAAAAGATGGCTTCAAGAACACATGAAAATATACATATAATTCTAAGAATGTAGTCATCTAGTAATATGTAGAAAAATATAAAAATATTCATAGTACTAAAAGTAATAATGAATTTACAATTTTAAATACGTTTTTATTGTAAAAATAGTGTACAGAGGGGTTCTAGTTTCATGAGTAAGGTAATAAGTACATTTCCTATCAAACATTGTTACTTCCTCCTTTGTTTTTCCCTATCATCCCTTTCCTCCCTACCTCCCCAACTCCTCCCTCCCTCCCCCTCACAAGTTGTAAAGTTCCTTTTCAACATAGTGTCTTATACATCTCATTGTTACAGTCAACCTGTATCCCTATTTAAGCATTTTGTTTATTCCCTTTGCCTCCCCAAATTAGAAAAATGTATATATAAGATACAGGGCATGGGAATCAAATACAGTGAAAACAGATTATACCATGGGGGAAGAACATACAAAAGAAACAAAAAAAACACATGTCCCTGTCTTGGGGTTCATTTCGCTTACCATCATCTTATATGGTCATATGTACATAGCTTTTGACCTTTTCTGCTTGTCCTAGACATATAAGAGTTATTACAAATAAGAAAAACCATGGGACCTATGTTTCTTTGGGCCTGGCTTACTTAATATAATTTTTCCAAGATTTTCCATTTCCTAACAAATGGGATGATGTCATTTCTTCTGATGGAGTCATAGAATTCCATTGTACATATATATACCACATTTTCTTGATTCAGTCATCTACTGAGGGGCCTCTTATCGCAGCATTATTTACCACAGCTAAGATATGGAATTTACAATTTTATTTTGGAGATGCTAACATGCTTGTAATGACTGGCGGTCAAAATTGGGGTAAGAAGTGCAATAAGGATACAGTAAATTTGAATAAAGCAATGAATCAACTTGACTACTAATATTATATCTCATCATGGCAACATATAAATTCTTGTCAAGTGTTCCTGGATTTTTTTTTAAGAGGACATGTCCTGAGCTACAAAACAAGACTGAAATCATTCATAACATGTATCTTTGTTATTTTTGTTTGCTTTGAGACTTGATTTTGTCATATAGCCCAGACTGACTTCCAACTCCAGATCTTTTTTCAACCTCTCAGATATGAGCCATTATCCTCAGGTTCCATTCAGAATATTTTTCTGAGTAAATTAAATTAGGAAAGAAATCAATTTTTTTCAAACATTGAAAATACACAAACACAATACTCAAAACACAAGAAGATATAGGAATGGATATTAAGTTGTTATATGAAAAGCATAAATATGAGGATTAACACTTTAAAGTTTGTAAGAAGCAACTAAATCGTTTTAAGAGAAATGTATAGAGACATTAATGAATATTTCTGAACGTACAAAGATTATGAAAATCAAGGAAGGATATAATTCAGATATGTAATGAGCAAATAAAATAATTATATTAGAAATTATTAAAATATAAAGGAAACTTGTATAGAAAGAAAAAGATAAAATTGATACCTTGAAATAATTAACAATACTGATATACAAGAAATCACCAAGATCATAAATAATGAAATTGTCAAAATTAGAGAAGATGGAGCGAGCCATGCAAAGTAGTGATAGAGAATATGGAGCGAGCCATGCAAAGTAGTGATAGCTGTTTATGACTTCTATAAAAATAATGAAATTCTGCCAAAAAAAGACCTGAAATCTGAAAATGCATGCCATAGGTGAAGAGATTTCATTGATCTATCTATCTATCTAATGCATACATTTCTGTATTTGAAAGTCAAATTTTAAAAGACTTCAGTTGTAGAACTTGGCAAACATTTTAATCACATAGTACACAAAAAAGGTTATCCAAATTGCCAGTAAAAGACTGAAGAGTTATGCATACCATTGAACCTAAGACAAATAAAATTAGACATCTTTGATATCCATGCTAGAATGAGAAGTATTTCAAGGACTAATACCAAGTGTTGGAAAGATGAAGGGAAAGTGGTATTTCATGAATTGTTAATAAAAGAGGACATTATTAATGACCCCTGAGAAGCTTGATATGGGCTACTGAATATAAACGTAAGTTTGGTATCTGGACCAACAATCCTTTAAAGTGCATGTCCACCAAGAGCCATGGGAAGAATGTCAATAGCTAGGAGCTGGTGGCTCATGCCTGTAATCCTAACTATTCAGAAGGCTGAGATCTGAAATCTGAGAATTTTGGTTCAAAGCCAGCCCGGGAAGAAAAATCCATGAGACCCTTACATCCAATTAACTACCAGAAAACTGGAAGTGGAGCTATGGTTCAAAGTGGTGGAATGCTAGCCTTGAGCAAAAATGCTCAGGGTCAGTGCCTAGGCCTTGTGTTCAAGCCTCACAGCCAACCAAGGGGGGGAAAAAACAACATAAAGAATGTCAATAGAAGCTAAGTACAAAAGGATTCCACTATAATGAAGAATTAAAATATATTTTGTTAATCAAGTGGAATACTTGATTACTTGTGGAATACAACAATAAAATGTAGGTAATCATGGGTAAATTTCCCAGACAATGGATTGCAGTTCTGATTCAAGAGTCCTTACCTAGCAAAAATAAATTTATGAGTTCAATCCCTAGTACCACTAAACAAACAGTAGAAGAGTGAGTGCTTGCCTAGCATGCATGAAGCCATGGGTTTGATTCCTCAGTATCTCATAAACAGAAAAAGCCATAAGTAGTGCTGTGTCTCAAGTGGTAACCTTGAGCAAAAAGAAGCTTAAGGACAGTGCCCAGGCCCTGAGTTCAAGGCCCAGTACTGGAGAAAAAAAAAAGGCTGAAGAAATGCTTAATGCTTAACATTTCTAGCCATAAAAGAAATGAAAAGCTAAATAGCACTGAGATTCTCTCTTAAAATGGCCATTATCATGAAAAGGAACAACAAATGCTGACAAAGATGTGACCAAAAGGGAGCCCTAATACACTCTTGAAGAAAAACTTGTTCAACCACTCTGGGAAGCAGTATGGAGGTCCCTCAAAATAACTTACTGAAGAACTATGCTATGATCCAGCTATAAGATTATAAGCCAGGATATAATAAAGCCACCAACACAACCATGTTCCTTTCACCACTATTTACCATAGCAAGGTATGGAATCTGCCCAGATGCCTCTTAATGGATGAATGGATCAAGAGAATATGGTATATATACACAATGGAATTTTACTAATTCATTAGAAGGAGTGATATGGTAGCATTTGTACAAAGATGGAAAGACTTGGGGAAAAATATGTGGTGAAATGTGTCAACAGGCCAAGAGAGACAAAGGTTGTAAATTTTTCCTCATATGTGGAAGCGACTTTATATGAAATTGTGTACAAATGTATTTAGTGAAATACAAGACATTTAAAGGAGAACTCAAGTAGTGTAATTCCTTAGAAAGACAAAGTCAAAATTCAACAAAATAAACACCAGGAAACAGGTACTTGAAAGGAGTGGAATGACATTCATGCTAAAAGCTCTGGAGAAAATAGGAATAGAAGGAACATTTCTAAAAACAATAAAAGCCATTTATGACAGACCAATAGCCAATATTATACTTAATGGGGAAAAGCTACAACCAATTCTCCTAAAATCAGGAACAAGGCAAGGATGCCCACTGTCTCCACTCCTCTTCAATATAGTCCTGGAACCCTTAGCCAGGGCAATATGGCAAGAAAAAGACATTAAAGGGATCTGCATAGGGAAAGAAGAAGTTAAACTATCCCTTTTTTGCAGACGACATGATACTATACCTTCACGATCCCAAAAACTCCATCCCCAAACTCTTATAAATCATAAATCACATTGGCAAAGTAGCAGGATACAAAATAACCCCACAAAAATCAGTTGCCTTCCTGTACACTGACAATGTACAAGAAGAGAGGGAAATAAAGGGAGCAACCCCATTCACAATAACCTCCCAAAAAATAAAATATTTGGGAATTAACCTAACCAAAGATGTAAAATAACTATTTAATGAAAACTATAAAAAGTTAAAGAAAGAAATTGCAGAAGACACTAGGAAATGGAAAGACCTCCCATGCTCCTGGATAGGCCGACTTAATATAGTAAAGATGGTAATACTTCCAAAATTAATATACAAATTCAATGCAATTCTTATTAAAATCCCAATGACATACAACACTAAAATACAGAAAACAGTCCAAAAATTCATATGGAACAATAAAAGACCTAGAATAGCCAAAAAAATTCTAGGGAATAAAGACATCATGGGAGGGATATCCATGCCGAACTTCAAACTCTACTACAGAGCTATAATAACAAAGACAGCATGGTACTGGCACAAAAACAGACCCGAAGACCAATGGAACAGAATAGAAGATCCAGAAATAAATCCACAGGCCTACATCCAGCTGATATTCGACAAAGGAGCCAAAGACATACAATGGAAGAAACACAGCCTCTTAAACGACTGGTGTTGGGAAAACTGGGCAGCCACATGCAGAAAACTAAAAGTGGACCCCAGCCTATCACCATGCACCAACATCAACTCAAAATGGATTAAAGACCTTAACATTAAACCTGAATCTCTGAAACTACTGCAGGACAGAGTAGGAGAGACACTTGAACTAATAGGCACAGGAAGGAACTTCCTGAACACAGTCCCAGGGTCACAACAAATTGGAGAGAGACTCAACAAATGGGACTACCTTAAAATAAAAAGTTTCTGCACAGCTAAATCTATCGCAACCAAGCTAGAAAGACAACCAACTAATTGGGAAAAAATATTTACCAGCAATATATCAGACAAGGGGTTAACATACAGTATATACAAGGAACTCAAGAAACTCATCCCTCCCAAACCTAACAAACCAATTACTAAATCGGCAAGGGAACTAAAGAGGGACTTCTCAGATGAAGAAATAAAAATGGCAAAGAAACACATGAGGAAATGTTCATCATCCCTGGTGGTGAAGGAAATGCAAATAAAGACAACATCCCTGGTGGTGAAGGAAATGCAAAAAAAGACAACCCTGAGATACCACCTTACCCCAGTCAGAATGTCCCACATCCACAAATCAGCCAACGACAAATGCTGGAGGGGATGTGGAGAAAGAGGAACCCTATTACACTGCTGGTGGGAATGTACACTTATACAACCACTTTGGAAAGCAGTCTGGAGGGTCCTTAGAAAGCTAAAGATTGACCTCCCTTATGACCCAGTCATACCACTTCTAGGCATCTACCCGGAACAACAGGAACCAATATACAAGGACACGTGCAACTCCATGTTTATTGCAGCACTGTTCACAATAGCTAGGATATAGAAAGATGAATGGATCCAAAAATTGTGGTATCTATACACAATGGAATATTATGCAGCCATTAGAAATGACAAAATAATGGCATTTGCAGGGAAATGGATGGAGTTAGAAGGAATCATGTTGAGTGAGGTAAGCCAAGAGCAAAGAGACAAATGGTACATGGTCTCCCTGATAAGTGGATGCTAAATTCAAAATGTTAGGTGATACGACAAAATTAACAGGACTTAAGAAACAAAGAACTCTCACTCATCTGGTCGAACCACTACTAAATATCCCCATGCTGCTGATCACATGTATGGTGTATATGTGTACACTGTTATATGTTATAGACTGTGATAGACAATTTGCTCCAGGAAAGTTAGAATGAACTTGTGACTTTAAATGAGCATCATTACTCCACAATACTGTGAAATTTGGGAAATTATGTAATCACTTAATCACAATTAAAAAAAAAACCTCGGGGAAGGTAGGAAAGGAAGGGATGGTAGGGGGAAAACAATGGAGGGGGTAACAATGCTCAATAGGAAATGTACTCATTACCTTGCTCATGTAACTGTAACCCTCTGTATAGTATCTTTACAATAAAAACTTTAAAAAAAGAAAGGGGTGGAATGAGGTTATGTGCATAGGGGTAAACAAATGAAGACCAGGTGGAGGTGGAAGGATGCAGTCAAGAATTCAATGTATATCCCACAAAATTAAGAAAAGTGAGGGTTAGGAGGATGGGTGAGAATGTTGAAAGGGGTGACATTGATCGAGATACATTCTATTAGTGAACTGCTTTGTGAAATGACTACACTTTGTACAACTACTTAAAAGATAATTTTAAAAAGAATGAAAGTTGACAGTTACCTTAGACAAAGATACTGACAATGTTTTTCATACGTAGAGGAGGGAAAAAGGAATTCTTAGCAAATGAGTACCTACCGTTTATCTTTAGATGAGTGATGTATTATTTTTAATATCTCTTCTATAACATAATGATGATTTTAAAGGTACATATCTTTTAGAGAAAGGAAGTATTTCCAAGTATTGTTATACTTGCTACTCGGAATGTCCTTCAAAGAATTGTAGATAGGAGCAAGGAACTAGAGGATCTGAGTAAAACATGATTAATGGGTATTCATATTTGTTCAAGATCAGTAAGAAGAATAGGTAGATTTTGAAAGCCATTGTTTTTACTTTTAGAACTAATCTCCACAATAAACAGATAAACGCACACATATACACACACAAATGAACATATGCACAAATAGACACACAGAACTGCATATTTTCCAATGAATAATTTCACTCTAGAAAATTACTCATTTTCAAAAATACAAATTTGTGAATTATGGACCCAAAGATGTGAATAGAAAGCTGGCATTGCAAGTATGTTCTGACCTAATGGTAAGAACTTTTAAAATGATTATTAACATTATGATGTTTAGTGTAACTCATTCAATATTAATATGCAAATGCTATTGTATTTATTGACAACATTAAGAAAATCATGCTTAGTGTATAACATGCTTCTGTATAACTGAATTTCCAGTTTAACTCTCAGAAGAAATTCAAAGAAGCTACAAAAACAATTTTGCCTGTATTTACAGTATTCTCAACTGGATTGCTCCCTACTGGTTGTAAAGGAGAAGCACAACTTTTAACAGATTTCCAATTTGGAGGGAGACCAAAGAAGTAAAACAATATCCTTAGATGAGTTTTCCATAATTCCTGGATGAACGACTCGTCTCTTGCTTCTGCAGTTTATCAATGCAGGAAAATATGGTATTGGTAAAGAAGGATGTGTGGTTCATGAGTTGGGAGTTTGTGTCAGCAGCAATCCAATGTTTCCCATCATAAGTAAACATGTAGTATAATCTTCTAACTTGTATACTACTCCAAGAGAATAACAATGATAATCACCATGCCATTTCTACTCTCCTTTAGATTTTATAGCCAAAATTCCTTAGGTCTTTGTTTAACCTTGTCCAGTGTTGAGGTCAGCCTATGCTTTATAGCACCCTCATTATTTCACAGTGTACTCAATAAAAGTCATGAATTCTTAGCTTAGGGTTTATTATATACAGAAATTAATGAGAAAGTCAACCAGACTTTCTGTCTGATAATAACTACCACAACTTTTTATTATGGGAGGCTGTCCTGAATTATTTACATGGAATCTTCTGTACTTCTTTCTAATTCACAATTAGATACCCAAATTGTAAGACAAATACCTCCCCTTGTATGAGTTAATTCACTGCATGAGTGAATTAATTTAAGATGTGATTGTAATGAACAAGAAAGAGAGAAGGAATGCAAGATACATTTATCAGAGATTTATTCTTAGGGGAAACTAGAGAATTCTTCCAAGAGAATGTACCAAAGAAACTCTGATTGGTACATTGACAGATGTACAAGATGAACTCATTTTCCAACAAGTAGCATACATAGATTGAGGTTTTGCCTGGGAATGATAATTTCTTTAACACTTCTAGTGGTCTAGCACAACCAAGAACATGCCAGTATCCAAGGCAACACATACACTGCATATGCACTCGTGCACACACACACACACACAAGCCATAAAGTGTTGTCAGGTACAAGAAGAATTTCATAAATTATTATGGTACTTAGCCCTTTTAATACAAATGAGTCAAGGGCAAAGTAGGACAAAACCAGGAGGAATTCCTGTGTCATGATGATACTGATATGTATCTTACTGAATGGCCTGAGCCTGGGAAGAGGAAACATCCTCTACTTCCCTCCCCATCTCTGTTATTGCCTTCTTCCGTAGTTAGCAGCAATAATGGCCTTTGTTACTGAGATGCTCTTGGAGGGGAAGATTCCAGAATCATGGTATCTCCAACAAAGAATTCAACAAAGACACACACAAAAGTGGAAAAGGAAGGAGCATAATGTACAGAAAGTATTATGTTAAGAGAAATGGCAGCCATGTGCTAAGTCGTTCAAAATCAAACACATGGTTAAGAAAATCTCAGCTTTCCAAGGTTTGGAGATGTGAGAAGAATTCAGAGTCATGGTAGTGAAATGAGCTTGAGGAAATAAATATTTTAATAAAATGTCAATTTCCTGAATAAAATTAAGAGTGACCCAGATTCACCAATTTATTAGTAAAATATGCTATGTTTAAGATTAGAACCACTAATGTTGTTGGAATGCTAATTCTTTTTCAAACGTATTTACATATTTGTCATTCATCTTACCATTAGAAATCACTGAAATTTCTGGTGAGGAGAAGGTCATCACAGGATGCCTAGATTATGCCAAATGAAGCACAGCGCTTATTCCTACATAATGTATGCACCATGGAGACAGATATTAAATGCTAGCAACCTAAAATTTCATCAATTATGATTTTATTATAACAGTCACTGTACAGTTGGGCTAAGGACTAACAAAGGCATTTCCATTTTCTTGAGAAAGTCAACAAATATCTACCCGAAGAAGTTTCATTCTAAGCTGAGATTCATGCCATCACAGAGTCATGACTGACGTATGTCACATTAAATGTGAAGGAGTAGAGAGCTTCTGAAAGGAACTGCTTCACACAAAAAATAAATAAATTAGCAATTAAAGAAGTCAGATTGGGTGCCAGTGGTTTGTGCCTGTAATCTTAGCTACTCAGGAGGTTGAGATCTGAAGATCATGGATCAAAGTCAGCCAGGGCAGGAAAGTCTGTAAGACTCTTATCTCCAATTACTTAGCAAAAAGCTAAAAATAGAGCTATGATTTAGTGGTAGAGTGCTAGCAGTGAGCATAGAAGCTCAGGGACAGTGCCAAGCCTTGAGTTCAAGCCCCAGGACAGAAGAAGAGAGGAAGGAGGAGGAGAAAGAGGTGGAGGAGGAGGAGAAAGAGGAGGAGGAGGAAGTGGATGAGAAGGAGGAGGATGAAGAGGAAGAAGAAGAGGAGGAGGAGGAACAAGAGGAAGATAGGAGGAGGAGGAAGAAGAAAGAAAAAGGAAAGAAGGAAGGAAGGAAGGAAGCAAGCAAGCAAGCAAGCCACAATGGCTAAATAACAACCAGGCTACTCTAAGCTCCATTCTAATTTATTATTTTAGTTTTTTTTTTTTAATCTTTTGGGGTCTGGTCATGGGACCTGAACTTCTGGGCCTGGGCGCTGTCTCTCAGCTCTTCAGCTCAAGGCAAGCACTCTACCACTTGAGCCACAGCGCCACTTCCGGCTTTTGTTTCTACTTACGTGGTGCTGAGGAATTGAACCCAGGGCCTCATGCATGCAAGACAAGTGCTCTACCACTGAGCCACCTTCCCAGCCCTTATTTTTATTTTTTTATTTTTTGGTCAGTCATGGGGCTTGAACTCTGGGCCTGGGGCTGTTCCTTCAGCTCAAGGCAAGCGCTCTAACACTTGAGCCACAGAACCACTTCCGGTTTTCTGAGTGGTTTTTGTTGGAGATAAGAGTCTCATGGACTTTCCTGCCAGGGCTGGCTTTGAACCATGATTCTCAGATCTCAGCCTCCTGAGTAGCTAGGATTACAGGGGTGAGCACCAGCACCCAGCTCCATTTTATTTTATAGCGTCGTGATAGGTGGTATTACTACTGTTCTTTCACATGTGCAGAAAATGAACCTGCTTGTAGTTAATTAATCGATCCAAAGTCATACAACCAGTGAGGTCAGGATGGGCACACTCTCATACCTAGGGAGTCTAACTCTAGAATTTGTGTTTGTAACTACAACTTGTTTCAAGTGGAAGAAGCCTTGTCATGCATGGAGTTAGTTGGATAGGGTTCCTCCCACAAATCCACGCCCTTCATTCCCCAATAGTGTGGTCCCAAAAGGGTGGAAATCATTTTACATTGAGAATGGACTGTAAACCCAATGACTTGTGTCTTTATGAGAAGACACAGAGACACGAAGAGTAAAAACAGTAAAATTAGAGAATGTAGTGATGATGGTTGATGCTCCAACATAGGTATTAAAGAGTTTGTCAAGTTGTCATGTCAAAAACGAACTTTACAACTTTGGTGGGGGGGGGAATTGGGTGAAGGGGGGGAGGCTGGGAAGGGATGTGAAGGGTAAACAAATGAGGAGGCTGCAATGCTTGATAAGAAATGTACTCATTGTCTTGCCGATGTAATTGTAACCCCTCTGTACAGTATGTTCACAAAAAATTAAAATTTAAGAAAAAAAAGAGTTTGTCACCAACCACTAGAAGCTAGGAACGTATTCCAAGTCATTTTTCTCCCTCCCAGAAAGAACTGACGGTGGTGACACAGCGAATTTGCATTTCTGTCCTCATAATCCTTGAAAGAATAAACTTCTGCCATTTCAAGTCAGTTTGTCATAATTTTTTTAAAAGCTTTAGGAAGTACAATACTATTTGCTACAAAAATCAACCTCATAATATTTAGAAGTGTTCTCTCACTCGACTTTTTAGTTTTATCAAAAATAATGGAAAAGACACAGGATATAATATGGACTCCATTTCCAAAGACTGCAATTTAGACCCACAGGGGACAATTTGTCATGTACTGAAGGGAAAGTAGGTGAATGGATTTTTAAGTTTCATCTGAAAAGGGAATTATAATTCTTTTCACTTAGATAAAGAAATTTAGCCCAAGATCTTTGAAATTTATTTGCCAGGTTTGAATCTGTGTTAGTACTTGCTCAGCTAGCACTCTACCACTTGAGCCACACGTATAGTCTTTGTGCTGTTTACTTTAGAGATGATTTCACAGACATTTCTGCCCAAGCTGGCTTTGAACTTGAATCAAATAGATCTCAGCCTCCTGAATAGCTAGGATTACAGATATAAACCATGACATCTGAGTCCACAGAGTTTTCAATTCCTTTTATTCATGGTTGAGCACCTATAATAATAATAATTAGAACTGGATTCCAAATCTCAATGAGAGGATAACTGAAGGAGCTGAGTTATTTAATATACATTGATTTTGGTCTTGAAAGCTGAATGCTGACACTGGTAAATGAAGAGGAAAGGAAATGACCTTATGGCAGAGGCTGTCACTGTAAAAGCATATGAATGGGAAATAGCTTGTTTGTAACCAATGTAATGTCCAAGCAGAGGAATAGGAAATAGCTTCTTTGTAATACAATATTCCATTGATTGAAGGTGGCATCAAATAGACTTCCAAATTGAACTGTGCCTTTATGAGAGGTAAAATGATCCCAGGTACATCACAAATCTGAAAAGGACTTGAAATAAACTTCTGCTCACAACACAGGCCATGTTAATTGACCGGTCTTCTAGGAATAAAAGCCAATGGCCTGGACCAAAGACTAATGCTGCCACCAGAAATATTCTTCAAGTGAAGTTTTTCACTTCCAGAACTTTCATGACCTGCATTCATGCAACATTTGGGTCACCAAGTCATCTAGTGGCTACCGGTCTCAGGGATGACCACCAGCCAACGAGAAAGGCAGCTTGTGCTAATCTATTTTCCATCGTTCTATATAATATAAATGTTCCTCTACATTATGTGGGGACATTTCTATCCAACACCAACATTTCTATCCAACATGGGGAGTTTCCTGAGGGTGTGTGATGTGGTAGATTTTGACTTGGGAAGTTCTGCATCTTTCGCACCAGGTGAGGTCACGCTATAAAAGCGTTAAAGTGATTTGAGGAGGTGATGGGTTGGGAGAGATGGGGGAAGAGTAGTGAAAAAAGTGACATTGATCAAGATGTATTGTACTCACAAATTAAAACCCCCTTGTACAACTTCTTAAGGATAATTTTAAATAAATAAAATAGAAGTTAATAAAGTAAAAATAATAAAAATAAACATCTTTAAGAGAATGAGGGGGCAGAGGAGGTTGGTATTGAATGGATCTGAACAAGAGCTGCAACAGAAATGGGGGGGAAAGATTTGAACAAATGCAGCAGTGGCACTCATTTGATACTATATTGAAAATAAACTATACAACTTGTGAGGGGGGATGGGAGGGAAAAATCTAAGAGAGAGTGAAGAAAGAAATGTACTCAATTACCTAACTTTTGTAACTGTAACCTTTACACATCCCTTTATCATAATGATAAAAAATTAAAACAAAATTGAGAGATTAAATTTGTACAAATTAAAAAGAGAGTTGGAGACAGAGTGGATGGCTCACTGACTTTTGCCACATCACTGTGTTTGCTGAACATCTGCTTTCCCTGCAAACTAAATATGGTTACTGTGATTCACCAATTCCTTTTGTTAGAAATTGCTTTAATTTTCCAGCCATCCATAAGAAGAAATCTAACTTTCTTAATTAAAAATTAAGTTCTCTGAAAGCAATATCTATCTGGTTAATTTCTGTTCTCTTGGTACCTAACAAAATACCTGGCAAATATTCACCATTTCATTACAATAAGTAAAAAAATAACTAATTACTCAAAGACTTCCTTTCGCTTGTCTTATTGAGTTCTATGATTGCTTTTATGTAATTCTTTCTAGGGTTTCTATCTAAACCTCGATCCTCTTTCTATCCATCTACTCATCTTTCCACAGAAAAAATACTTTTTAAGATGATATATTAAGACTTTCTCACTTGTAAGTCAAGAACGGACTTCAAATCAATATGATGAATTCTGACCTTCCACAATGAATGACTGAAGGGAATTACAACCAGTATCCAAACAATCCCAGGGAAATATCAAGGACTGAGTTCTATATAGAAGCAAGCACTTTCCTCCTATAAGAAGGTATTTGCAAAAGTGTGTAAGTGTGGAACACTGCCTCATGACTCATCAATGCTCTTTTATCCTCTTTCTGGGAGAGAAAACTCCATGTAAAATATTAGCATGCTAGTAGACATGTTTACCCCCTCCCTCACTTGTAAATAATGTGATGATTGACCTCTTTTAACTCAAAATCGTTTTTTTCTTCTTCCACCACCAGAGGGCGGAAGCTTGAAAACAATTACCACCACTGTACCTTTTTCTGCAGGTCTTATTTTCACATCTCCAAAATCATGATTAGGGTGTGATTGCAGAAGGGAAATATTCTGTCTTTGAATATTTTCTTCTATTTTTAAACTATATATTCAAATCTTTACTTTCTAATGTATTAGTACATATTCTAGGAATGGAAAGGTCCTCATCCTCTACCTCTGATAGCTTAAGTGTGTGGTGGAGGGGGAAAGGAGGAAATGGAGGTGGGGGTGAGCCCAGAAAATCTTTATATCTTTAGCCCAACAGGAACATTTAATAATGTTAAAGGTCTTTCTTCAGATAATATGGTTTCCTTAGTTTTTGGTAGCAAAGGTATGGTACTTAAGGTAGAGAATCAGTAACCCAGTATGGTTAATGCAAAATAGAACATTTTGAAATCTGGATTGAGAGTACAATTAGGTAAGACTTTGCCACATCCAAAGAATGTTACTTACACATTATTTATAATTCAGTGTGCTCATTAATCTGTAAAACACCATAAGCTTTGGTGAGCACTGTTTTGACCTACTTTATATTGTCTTTTAAGCCCTATAAATTGTTTTTTTTTCCTATTCTTAATCCCCCCCCCAAGTTATCACTTATACAACTATAAATTTCTTTGGACATGTTATTGACAATTTACAATGGCAATCATTTCAGTGACCTTCTGTAACTTGCCATATGACTCATGTGGCAAGTGTGAAATTTGGCACTATTGTTTCCTGGTCTCAGAAAATAATGATTATTACTATTACCATTTCTGCAAGTGTTGGCATTCACTCAAAATCTTGGGTTTTCCCATGGTACTATGGCATATAGCAAGTAAAGATTACTCTTCTCTTAGTTATAGAAAGAAAGGACTGAAATAAGATGTGTCTTTCTAACTACAATTTCTAACTTATAGAGTAGATGAACACAAAAGGACATATTTCATATGTAAATATATTGTTGAAGTTTTAATAATCAAAACCAATAGTGAATGGAAGAATTAGTACTTATTTAAATTTTTTTAACAAAGAGAAGACACAGAAATCTAAAGATAATTCATGTGAGGCCACTAAGTATAGCAATATTGAGTATTGTAGCATGGTCGTAGATGTGGTTCTTAAGACAAACTGAATTACTTTTATTTCTGGCTCCCCAGAAAAGTATAATGATAAGTTCTTAGACATGTCTCAAAAGATAACAATACAAAGTAAAATCAAATAATGCTGAAATAAAAACTGTACTCTTAAAAGCTTAAGAAAGAAGTCACAGATGAATCCTAGAAGTTCTTTATATAGCTGCCACCTGAAAAGCCTTAAAGAAAGTCACAGATGAACCCTAGAGTTTACTTACATAGCCACCACCTGTAAGCATTTACTTAAGAATCCAAAGTCAAACAAAGAACTACTATAAATATGCTTTTCAGAGCATTTTTTTATCCTTAGGAATATTTTCTCCTTATTCTATTTGTTGCTGAGCTAATTTGTTTACTCTGCCAGTTAGTAGAGCATAGATTCCCCAAATAGGACCTTATCCCACAGTAGGTACCCATATCTGTTGAGTGAATATTTGTTGAAATAACGAAGAGAAAATGCATTGTTAAAGATACCCTCAGAATCAGTCACCTTAAGGTATTAGATTTGTCTTAAAAACACCATAGGAATGATTTATGGATTACTTGAAAATGATTGTGGGAGGGGAGACATAAAGTTTATATTACAATTATATATACTTATAAACCATAACAATTTAACCTATGGACTGGAAATTTCAAACCATTTCCCCTATGTGATTAACATACCATCTCTATTCTAGTGATTTTTTCCTTATAGGAGTAATTCTTTGGCCAACTAAAGGACTGTCAGGCAATCAATTTATTTCTAAAAGACATTTAGTATTCTAAAAGAAAAACTGAAAATGAGTTATACACAAAATACTTCATGATGTAAGGAATAGTTTTGACTTTTAGCAAATACTAAGAAAAAGGAAAAATTATATAATATGTTTTATATTATATAATTCGGACTACATTGTTTGTGTGGTATTAACATGGCCATCCACCAGAGGGCAACGTTTACAAGATGTTTAATTTCCCAAAAGTGTTTCTTCAGGACTGGATATAAACAAATGTATATCTACTTTGTTGATGCGAAGTAATACCTTACATATATACTTTTAGAAGCTGTTCATTAAATCATCTGAACAATTGTAAATGTGAATTTCAACTCATAGTAAAACACAAAAATAAGTTTGCTCCTTACATAAGATTAAACTTTCAAAGAGAGCACATTTTTACATATATTTTGTTCTTTTCAGTCTATTATTAATCACTTTACTTAAATCGTTTTGGAAAAGAATCTCGTAATTGGAGGAAAAAAGGATAAGAAATGTGTCCGTGAATAATTCATGAAAGTGTTATGAAAATTTACAACCAGAAGGCACAAGTGTGATCACTTACAATCAGCCTTTATTTGGGCCAATTACAAATGCTGAAGTTTTTTAATATTAACTGGTTGAATCAAAGTTACAGGAAGGATAATCAGCAGTATCTGGACCCCTAAAACAGCTGAGATCAAATGCTATACTTGAAGTGGTTGATCGTGAAATCTGTGATTCGATCAGACTTTGGATAATTATTAGCAGTGATTAATTTAGGCCTCCACCCATGACATACTGAATTTTACAAGATCTTAAACTGTGAGAAGCTGACCAGAACCATGCTGTTTCTTTATCCTCATCACCAAATGCATGACTTTAGGAAATTCTTCTATCCAACTTTGCTGCCCCATAAAATAAGAATGAACTAAAAGGTATAAGCGCATCATGTAAATGAACCCATTCACAAATTGTAATCTTATATCATGTTAGTTCTATGCAATGGAGTCTTCTTGAGCAGGGATCATTCTCTGAGCAGGAAACATCAAATGATGGGATTTAAGTGACTGTTAAAACTTGTTGTAAGAGATCCGGATTAAATGAGAGTGTCCAGAAAAAGCAAGGCTTTTAAAAAATGCACCCAGAGCAAATGTATAATTATGAGCATTTCTTTGCCTAAAGTTAACTTTGGTATGCTTATAATGATCATAAAAGTCATGTTCAATATTTGGAATTTGAGACCCGATGAAGAAATTCTGTTGGGTTAGTAAATAGTATTGAGACATTTTAATATTCTTTCCAATTTTCATACACAAAATTTCCCCTTGTTTATGCCCTTTGTTAAAGATGTCTCCTCTAGCTGAATAGTGACTCTTCCCAACTCCATTTGGATACCACTTTAACATAGGTCTACATTTTTCTTAAAGCATTGAGAAAGCTGGGCACCTGTGGCTCACGTCTATAATCCTAGCTACTCCAGAGGCTGAGATCTGAGGATAGTGATTCAAAGCCAGCTGGGGCAGAAAGTCCGGGAGACTCTCCTTTTTGTGTGTGTGGCATGTTTTTAAATGTTTTTTATTGTAAAAACATTGTACAGAGAGGTTACAGTTACATGAGTAAGGTAATGACATTTCCTATGGAACATTGTTACCTCCTCCTGTGTTTCCCCCTTACCATCCCTTCCTTCCCCACCTCCCCAACTCCCCCCTCTCCCCACCTCACCCTTGCCACCCCCTACCCTCACCCGCTCCCTGCCAAAGTTGTAAAGTTTGTTTCAACATAGTGTCTTGTACATCTCATTGTTACCATGGGTCAACCTGTATCCTTATTTAAGCATTTTGTTATTTCCCTTCCCCTCTCCAAATTAGAAAAATGTATAAAGATACAGGATACCGGAATCAAATACAGTGACAACAGGGGTTATACCATAAGGGCAGAACATACCAAAGAAACAAAAAAAAATCACATAGCACATTATAAATATGTTAAAAACAATAGCAAGAAAGAAAAACAAAACAAAATAACACTTATCTCCCATTATCCACCAGAAAACCAGAAGTGGTGCTGTGGCTGAAGTGGTAGAGCACTAGCCTTGAGCTGAAGAGCTCAGGGACAGTGCCCCAGACCCAGAGTTCAATCCCCCCAAACAACAACAACAGCACAACATTGAGAAAGATAATGGAACAATGCCTCCTAAAATCTTGGCTGGACTATGTTTAATATGCTTAATTTTACAATTGTTTATTTATACTATATTTATGTATTTATCTCTCATGGAGCTTGTGAGATCTTCCCTGAGCATTCCCAGAACTAGTGTAAGTGTTGGCATTCAACAAACATTTTTTAGAATGAATAAATCAATATACTTATTCTGATTCAAACTGTTATTAAGAGAGCTGAGGAGAAAGCCAGATTTTTTTTAATAAAGATGAATGTGGTTCTGTGATTGGAAACAATGCTTTCATGACAGATTGTTAGAGTGAGTGAGTTGGTGACATGACCATGAGATTGTGGGTGGTTTAGATTTCTAATCTTTTGGGGGAGAAACTTAAGCAGGATTGCTAAATTGCTACCTCAGATTCACAAACACATGTTAAATTTTATTTTTTAAATTTAATTCAAATAGCTAGACTTTAAAAGTCAGGGATAGTACTCAATGAATTAGGTCTAATTGGAATCACTAAAGAGTCAGAAGGCACAGATTTTTTTGACAAGCATCTTTGAGTGTGTTGAGTAGCTGGAACTTTATTTGCAAGGAAGTCACCTAATGAGTGTGTGTGTGTGTGTTTAAATGTCTTCATTTCTGAACTGGCTGTGTTCAAGGCATTCCAGAGCCATTCAGAAATATTCTTCTATGATTCTGTACTTAGATCCATAGCTCTGAGATTCAGTCTTCTGTTCTCATCATATACTCACCTCTCTTGCTGAAATAACATCCAAGGGTTTGACCTTGGGAATATGGTTCAAGGGCAAGCTTGTTTTATAAGTATTTTCCTGAGTTAGGTGAGTGTTGTAATTAATGTGAAAGGCATTAATAATTAACATTAATTTAGCAGAGCTTGTCTCGCTAAATAAAATGAATCCATTGAGAATGTGCTTATATGAGTAAAACCAAATTTTCACATGACTCAAAAATTCTGCCTTAGGAGAACATAGCACAGAGGAGTGAACATAAGACTTCAATGGATTTCTAACTACATTAATATAGGTCTTTTAAAAATTATCAATTTTCCCATTTGGTGTATACTTTTTATGAAAAAATCAGTCTTAATGTGTTGACTGGCTTAAGCTAGAGGCACGCATTTCTTTGGTACATTGATATATCCATATTGTATTGTAAATTGGCACAATAAAAAGCTTAAAATCCTAAGGAATTTAATATTAATGGTCTGTCTCTAATTTAACTAAGTATTCTGACATGATAGCTGTTCTTTTTTTTCTCTCATTTTCTTTTCTGCCCCCATCTCTTTATTTGTCTCCCTTTGTTTTTACCCACCTATTTTCCTTCCTACTCTTGGTTAAATCAAACACAGGAACAATGTAATTATGCTTTACATGCACATACATTTTATATTATAGAAGCTTCTCAGACAGTGAAATATGCTATGATGTTCCTTCCCTGCGAAACTGTCAGAACTGGAACCAGCATACTGGGCAAAATGTAGCAAACTGGAAGAAACTTGTCCATTTTTAATGAAGTCCTTCTTAGCGAAGCTCAGTACAGCGTTCTCTCTGCAAAGCTTGAGAGGATGACATCTTCCCACTTGGTTTCTATAGCACACGTCCGTTCCTGAAGAACCCCACAATGATCTTTGCTCAGAGCTAGCTGCCCAGCCCCCCTGGTGGGCAGAAAGTTGGCTACCGGGTTAGCCAAAAGCAGCATCCTGTTTTCCTGAAACTTAACGCTGTCCGTGGTGCTGAAACATTACGCTGAGGCTAGCCCAGAAGGGCGCGGTCAGCGTTTCTGAAAATTGTTCATTGATGCTTCTTCCCAAATTAGAGCCGCGCATCTGTTAGATACTCGCGTTGTCAAGGAACAACTAACCTTCTCCATCTTAATTCGACTCTACCGCAGAGCAGAATTGCGCCGGCGTGATGGGAGGAGACCATCGGAAAGGGAGGAATAACTAACATCGGCATGGCTCACCTGAGACCTGAGGTGCTCTCTTGAGTTTTGAAGGGCGCTTAGCTTCTTATAGCAATGGCACCATTCTTAAGAGCAATATTCTTTGGCTTTTGCCCCTTCCAAAGGGTTCTGTAACATTTCTGGTTCCTCGGTTTAAAAGCAAAAAAAGGTTGAATTGCAATTAGCCTTTTCAAAAAAAAAATCGGGAATGTATATTGTTGTTATCGTTGGCTCCCCCCCTCTCCCCATGAATTGACTTCCAAGACCAGGAGTCCTCCGCACCCGCCCAAACACCATGGCATTGCGTGCGCCCTGAGCCACCGGATCCTCCCCCTTCCAATGAGACTTTCTGATTGTGTCTACCAACTCTCCTATTAGGAAACCCGTGGGTTGTATGCAGCTATTCCGTTGTATTCTCAACCTCACGCTCCCTCCCCGCGCTTACTCTCACTCTCGCTGGAGGCACACCAGTACCATTCCTCTGAGAAGAAAAAAGCTCACACCTACCCTAAGCGAGTAAGACAATATGCGCAACCCTCCTCTCTCTTAGCAATCACTATTTCAAACTGGCAAGACCTGGTCATCAGTCTTTGCAAGAATGGAGTCGGTAAAACAAAGGATTTTGGCCCCAGGAACAGAGGGGCTAAAGAATTTTGCTGGAAAATCCCTCGGCCAGATCTACAGGTAAGAGAAAGGAAACCCATGCTTACCTGGGGCTGTTCATGGAAAAAAAAATCGTCAGGGCCATTTCCGTAAAATCTTGGTTGCTTAGAGAGATTGTAATATGATCGGTAGGTCTTTTTTTTTTTTTTTTTTTGCTGCTCTGATGGAAGAAGGCTGCTCTGGAAACCTGCTTATTAATGCAGGAATGTTACACTAAATGAACCTATCTGTTAGTGCATGTGTTCGTGTATGTGTGTGTGAGAGAGTTTTATTTTGGTACCTGAAGATTCCCATCCTTTCCCACCTAGGACATAGCCTCCTTGAAATTAAGAAATGATTGGTACTTGGTCGAAGAGTTGGTGTGTATGTGTTTATTCATTGCAGAAAATTAAATTGCTTTCATGGAGACAAATAAGTATCAAAAGCCAACCGTTTAAAAGAAAAGTGAACAAGGAATCAGCTTCAAACTACATTAGAGAATTAGCCATGCAATCTTCCTTTGGTACTGACAGAAGAGGGGTGAAAATATATTGATAATTGACAGCTAAAGTAGTTCCTGTCTCAGAAGCTAAAATAATATGCTTATGTTTTCTTATTTATTAAGTATCTTCTAGAAGTCTCTTTCTTGCTTGGGACATGTAACCATGCTGATTAAAAAAACAACTATAATAGTAATAATTGGTCAAAATCACCCTGAAGGTACCAGAAAATATTTTAAATATTTTATTCTTCTTTTATTGATGGTGCTAGTTATGCTGGAAATTGAAAAAAAATTAAATCTTTTCTGGTTTGTTCTGATAACACCATTTTCTTGTTAATGGCAGGGATAAAATCAGTGAGAAAGTTCATATACAAAAGGACAAACGATTCCCAGAGAGAACTAATTTTCACACTTGGAAAAACGAAGCCTTTGTAAATTATAAGGCATGTAAAGAAGATGACCAGTGCAATCCCCCGTCTCCCAAATCTCTGCATTTTGGTGGGCTTCACATAAGCACCATCATCCACTCATGCCGCAGTAGATACCGCAGGCGCCCTGCAGTCCCAAAGCCACCCTGCAAAGGGCGTCTCTTTCCCAGCCCAGCTGCTATCAGGTGGGCAGCTCAGGTGCAGAGTCCCGCTTTGCATCTATAGGTATATAAAGACCATGGAAAAGTACAAATTGGCTAATTTTTCCCCTCTCAAAAATTTCAATGATTTTTTTAAGGCTGGAACTGGACTGCAGCGATATACCTTCACCTAGATGCAAACACCTTCACGAGTTATTCTCAGGTGATGTTTTCTAGAATTTGGGAGTGTTCAAAGGAAGATTCCTTGGCAGCCTCAATGGATCCTGAGATGTGCAGCCTTGATCTTAAAATTTTATTTGCTTCACTAATGTGTGTGTGTGTGTTCACTAGCGTGCCATATTGAAAGGGCACAGTTTTGAAATAATTCTGTGGTTGGTTGGGGAAATAAATCCAAATTGTAAGCCCAGAGGGATCAGGTATTAAAAGAATCAATATCAGGATACTATAGAACTATTCTCTTTCACACACTTTAAAGACTGCAAAATTCACGGATAGATTGTGAATCATAGCAACAAAACCTTTTCCCTTCTTTTTCTCTCTTCCCCAAGGACCAAAGCTCAGAAAGAATTAAATCATATGGGTGGAATCCTGTGAAATACTATGCTCATTTTTCTTAACATGAAATCTTCTACCTCAGTGTGGCACATCATAACAAAAGTTCGTGTAGACGCTTTGTAGGGGGGGTGGGGGTGTTTCTCATTCTATGTCTCTGGAAATGAGCACATGAGATCTTTCTGTGTTTATAATCCAGATAGTAATGATGCAAGGTTGTGGATAATTAATTATTCATGTTCTAGCAGTAGAAAGCTTAGGTGTCGGCCATATGCTGCGGAGGCCTTTGTTTCCAACTGGAGTAAAAAGAAAAAATAAAATAAAACGATGTGTAATGGGGGAATTAACATTGATCAGACACCCTGGGTTTAGAGAAAAAGGAAATAGAGTGCTGGACACTCCGGGAGAGATGCCTCCTCCCTTCTTGGCGGCGGCGTGGCCACTAAGATAGGCCTCCCCCCACTGGGAGTGGGGTGGGGGACTGGGGCCTCCTGGGGGAGGGGAATCTCCGTATTCTCACCCTCACTCCCTCCAAAGCTTCAGCTTGGTCGAGAAGGAAGAGGAATCGCTGCACACCAGAGGCTGTGTGGGTTGGAAAAGACCCAGGGCCATTGCCAGAGTCACGAGCCCTAGCATCTGAGGATGGGGAGCTGTTCACCCAGGAGCCCGGGAGGCCACGCCCAGCTAACCTGTTCCCTAACAAATTGTAGACCCTGAAAGTTAGGTCAAAGTAGCCAGGATCTAAATGGAGACCCTGGAGGCTGGATCCCAAGATGATAGGGATTAGATGCCTTAGCCTCAAGGTCTAGGAGTTGAGGACTCTGGAGGGAGGGGGAGTAGTGAGCGCTGGGGAGCCTCCGCGGATGCCAGACGCCCTAGGGGGGGGGGATGCCTCGCCACCGCAATTCCTCAGGCAGAGGCGTGGTCAGTTCGATTCTGGTCACCCTCGACCCGCCTGGGAAAACGCGAATATACAAGTGTTGGGGGTGAGAGGTTGCCTAACCCTCGGTCCTTTTGCCTCCTCCTTAATCTGATCCTCAGGGTGCTGGAGAAGAAGCAGGAGGGTGGAGAGACCATTGAGCTGACGGAGGATGGGAAGCCCCTGGAGGTGTCAGAGAAGAAGGCCCCTCTGTGCGACTGCACCTGCTTCGGCCTGCCCCGCCGCTACATCATCGCCATCATGAGCGGCCTGGGCTTCTGCATCTCCTTTGGAATTCGCTGCAACCTGGGCGTGGCCATCGTGGACATGGTTAACAATAGCACGATCCACCGCGGGGGCAAAGTCATCAAGGAGGTGGGCGACCACCGGCATGCCAAGATGCCCCCAGCTTCACACACAGCCGCAGCATCCCCTGTGTGTACCCCCATTCACCCACTTGGCACGAGGAGGCCTGGGTTCTCTCTAAGCCACTTTCTACCTTAGCTCTCCCGTCCGCATCTAGGAAGAGGAAATGAGCTCTCCAGCTTGCTGTACATGATTTACTACAAGCTGATGACTGATAGTGCCAATGCAATCTAAGTAGAAATATTTTTTCCTGTTAGTGGGAAATATAGAGGAACAATTAGTAGCGCGTTATCACTTATACTTCTCCCCGACTTCCTCCAGATTGCACCCATTGTGATTAATCAAACAAAACTAGGGAAGTGAAACGCGTTGTGAGCACGTTTGAGAGAGGCCTCTGGAAGGGTCCGCCTGACTTACCGGGAGAGATACTACATCGCCTGCGAGGCGGGTTCCTAGGGCAGCCACTCCACTGTCGTACAGTGCTTGTGTTGGGCAGTGATGCCAAAAGATAGGAGGTCACTTCAAGGTCATAGAAACCCGTTGCTCCTTTTGTGTAGGAACATCCAATCCTCCATCCCCCAGTAAACTCAGTTAGAAAAAGGCTGAGAAGACAAATTGGGAATTACAAATTGGGGAAAAAATGCCTTTGGTCTTAAAATGAACTCAAAAGGAGAGGGGGGGGGGAATGGGACCAGTTCGTTCCTTCTGCAAGACAGACGAACGATTGCCCCGTTCCGATGCGGATATTCTGCCCCAGTATCTTTCCAGATTCACTCCACAGAGCTGTTTGGACTCCCCAGCTTTAGATTTGACTTCTAGACCTGGCCCTCACCCACAATCCTGATCCTCTTCCTCCCTCAAATTTGCCAAGTCACCGATTCCAACTCATTTTTGTTCAAACCCATCCCCGAGGTTATAGACAAGGAGTTTTTCGGGGCCTGCAAACCTGCACCTTCCTTTCCCAAAATTAGATCACACGGGATGAATTTCTTTCTGCAAGTCACACCTGCTCAAATGTGTTCACAGCTTTGCCTTGATCAAATGGATCCTGGAGAATCCATCAGAAGGCTCTATCCCGACCTGGCTAAGGGACATCTTAGCGAGCAGTCTGAATTTCCAAGAAAAGGGTCTTAAAGATTCCTCACCCATTTTAAGTCCATGTTACCAGCCGGGCAGGAATCAGGAAGCGAATCTAGGACGACTGGCTTAGTATTTCCTCATAAAACATTTTCTTCATGAGTCCTGCTTTTTGAGCTACGACAGGTTTGTTAGAAACGAAAAACTGAGCCCCAGGAACCCTCCCTCCCCTCCCCGCACCTCGGAAATCAAGAAATGCCTTGCATGTTTAGAGTTCTCACCCGCAGAGTGCCCGAGAGGAATCTTTGATTCTGACTCTGCCCACCTCACACCAGGGTGTTGTTTTCTTTTTCTTTGTTTTTCTCTCACACCGTAGAAAGCCAAATTCAACTGGGACCCAGAAACCGTGGGAATGATCCATGGTTCCTTCTTTTGGGGCTACATTATCACCCAGATTCCGGGTGGATACATCGCATCTCGCCTGGCAGCCAACAGGTAATGCCGGGATGGGGGGGAAGAGGGGCATGGGGTCGGGTACTGGGGGTTGGTGTTTGTATCCTTCAAAGACGGCTCCGAGGCCTTTGGGAAATCCTGGAAGAAATCGTCCAGCCCGGGACACACCTACTGGAGGATAACACGGCAGGTCTCTCCTTCGAGAGCCCCAAAGATTTCGGTTGGGTGAATTCCCTGCTTGGGGACTGAAGCAGGTTCTCGGGATAGATAGATGGTTGGCTTGTAAGACAGGGTAAGAGCTGAGGCCAGATCTGTGAGTCGGAAGCCAGGACGTACTGTTGGGGTCGGGGCAAACGTGGGGACGGAGAGTCTCCACTGACTGCACGGTCACCCGCGCTTCTCCAGGGTGCCCAAGCTCTCCGTAGTGCCGAAGGATTCCCAGCCTAGGAGCCCGCCCAGATGGTGCTCAGAATCTACAGGGTGTGTTTCTGTGGAGGCAGGCGGGATTTCAGGCTCCCAGGGTGCGATTCCACCTGTTAATGAGCTCTGCTCCTTCTGGGGTGTGTGTGTGTGTGGAAAGGCGGTTCTGCTGTGCCCCGGGCCTCCCGCCTGGGGCGAGGTGGTCGCTGCCTAGGTCCTAGAGCCGGCTTCCACAAAGCACCTCCCCTCCCCCCTAGCATCCACACCTCAGAGCTGTCACAGCAGCGAGGCCTGAACAGTGCAGGGCAAGGGACAGCTTTCTCCCCCCAGCCCCCCAGCCCCCGCGTCTTTATTGTGTGTATTTGGATTAAAGAACAACAACCACCACTAAACCTTACTCTTTCAATCTTAAGTGTGGACCTAACAATGTACATTTTCCTTAGGGATCTGGCTGATTAGAGACCTCAAAGACTAAGAGACTTGGTTCAGGCTTGTATCTCCCGTGGTACTGGGAGAAGGCACTAAGCACTGGCAGTTTCCAAGCGTCTTTCTTTATAGCATCTTCTCTCCTTCCCTCCCTTCCCCCCCCCTCCGCCGCCCAGGGTAAGTGCAAGCTCCCAGCCCCATCGCTAACATCTTGCAGCCAGAGTCCTCTTGTCAGAGACTCGTCTTCTAGCCCAGAGTCCCCTCGTCCTCCACACGAATTCTGGGAAATTTATTTGAGAGTTTTTTGGTGCTAGAGTGAGGGCTTGGGAGCTGGATTTTTAAAAGGTCCAGACAAGAGCCTGTTAGATTAGCGATAATCCTTTTTGAATATGGTCCTTATCTGGCAATTTGGGCTGATTAACACTTAAGCAGGAGATAAACATTTGAATCAACTTAGGATAAAATGACTAGCCATCTAGAGTCCAGTTTTGTGACTCTGATAAAGAAAAATTGACAGTAGGAGAAAAATATGAATTCTGTCTATTATTACTAGTTTTGGACAGGTATATTTTTATATTGACATTTCTATTATAATCACTGCTATCTTTTTATTCCTAACACTTATTGCCTAAAACACAATAAAATATCCAGGAAGGTAGTCTAAAGGTACATATTGGAAATGCTATTAATCAAGGAGATAAAAATCATTCAACCAAGAATTCACCACGGACAACAAAAATAAAATAAAATGATATAACATGCAATGTGCTGCAATGTGTGTTTATAATGGAGGTACCTTTAAGACTTGTTTCCAAGTCAGAACCTTCAGCTTGCCAAAAGCTAAAATGCTAACCTGTTCCTGCCAGGAAAACTCACCAGGGATGTTCTTATCCCGGTGACTCTAGAGGGGGGGCGGTCAATAGACAGATTTTCCTCATTTAAACTAAGGCTAGCTTGCTGCTATCCTTTATTTCACATTCAGCACTGAAAAGAAAAATGGTGAGTTAGGTTTTAAATTGATTTAACTTAATTCTCCTCAAAGAAAAGTTTTTAATGTTTTCATTTGGGTCCAAATTCACTTTACCTTTAAATGAATATTCAAAGGAGAGGGACTTAATAACTTCATGCACATTGTATGTATATTGTCTTACATGTTAAAATTTTGTGGTGAAATATTATTTTTCATATGAAGACTTCATGGTCTCATATCTGAGCATTTTGATATAGTTTCTCTCCTTTAAAAGATATAGCAGACCATTACAAATACATTTGAAGCTTACTCTGAAAATAAGTTTTAAACACATATAACATCTGACTATGAAAGTAAGAAAAATACATTCAGGATATGGCAGTGCATGGTGACTTATACCTGTAATTCCAGATTCTCCAGGGCCAGAAATCATAAGGATATGGTTCAAGACAAGCACCTGTTTTTCAAGCTACATCCCTGTCTCTGTCAAGTAAAGGCTCAAATGGTTGAGCCCTTGCCTAAGAAGTGTAAGGCCCTGAGTTCAATTCCAAAATTACCAGAAAATAAAACCATAAAATCATAAATAATGCAATATTCAAATGTACCTCTTATTAACAAGCTGTGGATCTCCAATTGATCCTAGAATTATACATTAGAAAGCTTAGGAAATTTTATACTAGAAACTTTTCTATAAATGAAAATATGATATATTTATAGAATTGATTTACAATGTACATTTCCTATTATGATGGATTTTTACTCCAAAACAGTAAAAAACAACCTAGCATAACAAATCTTTCACCTACAAGCACTGCATGGCCATTCATATAAACTACTCCATATAGGTAATTTAATAGTAGAAGGCAATTTCCCTTGGGTGGAGTTCTGGGGCATATTCTTTTCTCTGTTGTTGGGAAAGAAGCTCACCTTGGAAACTGTTTGCCATCATTGCTATGGGCACAGAGGAACTTGAGTTGGGTGGAGAGAGTTCCTCAGGAGAGATAGGCTCCTGATTCTACTTCCTGACAAATTTCTCAATGAAAAAGAAACAGCCATGATTTGGCTTTTCTACTTTTATTAAGTACAAAGAGACCCCACTCTGGGTTAGAATACAGATTCTAAGTCTTCTTTCTATTAACGTCTAAGTGTTTTTGTTTTGTGGCTCACAGAGAGGAAGAGTTGGGGGAGGGGAGCAAAGATCTCTTACAACCGTTATCCTTTGTCTTTTCTTAAGAGTTCCTGCATGTCATAGGAGGAGAATAGGAAGACAAAGGCAGGCTCCTTTTTAGCAATCTACAATGTTTTAAGATGAGAGAATATTTACTCTTGTAATGAAGAGACTGTAATTTTCTTTTAAATACAAGTCAGGGAGTTAATTGTAATTAAAATTTTGCAAATATTGAATTCCTTATGATTGTTTTGCCATGCACTTGAACTTCTGAAATGAAATTGAGCACGGCATTTGATTATGAGAGACATTTATTATTTATTTGTTTATTTATTATTTTGCCAGGGACATAATGATAAATGGATTGACATAACAAAGGAAATTTGATCAATACTATGGTTTTAATCTGTAACAGTATACATACAAAGACTATCATCTTTATCTAGTGTATTACATACAACCTATGCAAACTTTCTTCCTTACCTCATTCCTGTGGTATTTTCTTTGTGCTGTTTTAATTTTTACATGACACTTATCACCAATATTTTGCTTCTTTATATTTTTGTCTAGTGTCTTCTTTCTCCTAGTAAATGTAAACTGCATGAATCCAGGTAGTTTTGACCATATATATGTGTGTGTGTGTGTGTGTGTGTATATATATATATATATATACATATACATACATATGCATGCATTATTCTATTGCTAATATAGCCTGGTATATGGTATTTGTTGAATTAATTAAATGAACATTACAGTAAGATATTTGGGATCTTAATAGCAGCAAAACTTGAGCTTTAAAGCCAAACTATGTGAGTTTAGAATGACCAGTTGTTCCTTAATAACTGAATAGCACAAGTTATAATTCAGTCTCTTTGGTCCTTGGCTTAGGTTTCTGTAAATAGCAGTGTACCCATTTCATATTTCTGCTCAGTAGGAGATATGCATAAAATCTTTTCATGTGCTTAGTAGTAGGTAACTATCAGATGCTGTCATTCATTATTGTGAATACACTTGTACATTTAGAAATGAAACTATTGTTCAGACAAAAATTTTCTAAATCTCATTTGAAATTTTTTGAGGAGTTATCTTAGATATATTTTCAGTCAAGAGTAGTGATAGCAATTCAGTGTAGAAAATCTTTAAATTATAGCCAAGCATAAGTATACTTAGAAAAATTAATTTTAGATTTGTCTGTTGCAAGCTTATGGTTTTATTTTTCCATTACACCTATTCTTTAGTCAAGGTGATTGAAAATACAACATTTTGTTCAGATATTTCTTGCATTTTTAACTCAATGTTGGTAATAAAGAAATATTTATATATATGCATGTATGTGTGTATATGTTTAAAGAAGAGTCTGAGAATTACATTTGGCTGGAGTATATAGTAACCTCCCTTAACAGGAACCCAGGTTAAACCTGCCGAGGGCTCATCTATTCCAACCTGCCCATTTTACAAACTAGAATAGGAAATAGAGAATGAGAGGTGCTGATTTTTCCATTCTCCCCACGGAATGGTGGCTGGAGTTCAGGTGTCTTGTGATGTGTGACTACAAGCTACTCTTGCACTGCATCTTTGCTTAACATTGGCTGCTGAATTGTTAACACATGTCTCAGTAACATGTTAAGCCATCTGCTCTCTGAATGGATGACCACAATCTATCATTCACTAAATCCAGGGGAGAAATCCATGAATTAAGAGACAAAAGCCTATAGTAGACCCAAGAGATCCTTAAGAGTTTTTGTTTTTGTTTGGTTTGTGTTGTCACACACACTTACTTATGTGTACATACTTATGTGTACATAGCTCCCATATGATATTTACTTACATCACGAGTGATCCTGTTCTTTTACTCTGTAATGGACAAAACTCCACATTTTGATGATAGCCTATACAAGTGGTAGGATAATGAACAGGAAAATACATGGTGCTTAGGACTATTTCCCTCCTCAGCATTTTTTCTAGCTTGAGCTTCTAGAAGATAGTAGAGATTAGAGTAAGACTGAGGGTAGTTTAGACTTTTTGTTGGTTAAAAAAAAAAGAAGGGGGGCTGGGAAGGTGGCCCAGTGGAAGAGCACTTGCCTTGCATGCATGAGGCCCTGGGTTCGATTCCTCAGCACCACATAAGCAAAAAGGAAAGAGCCGGAAGTGGCGCTGTGGCTCAAGTGGTAGAGCGCTAGCCTTGAGCTGAAGAGCTGAGGGACAGTGCCCAGGCCCAGAGTTCAGGCTCCATGACCGGACCAAAAAAAAAAAAAGGGATTATTTTTCCTTGGGGATTTCAACAACATAATTCAATCACTCTTCTGAAATACAGAAGGAAGTAATGTTTTCTTAAAGAAATGGAAGTATCTAAATACATGATTTAAAAATTAGTGTGCATTTTTATTTGTAAAATAAAATTTGGCCAATTCCAGGTAAATATTCTGGTTTTACTGATTATAAAACCAACATCCCATGAATTTGAGTTTTAAAGAAAGATTAAAAAAATGATACTTTAAGTGTAAGATCTTTTCATTTTAGGCTCAGAAATAGTTTTTTTTTCTGCTTCATCTCTTTTTCCTTCACAGAAATCAAACAATACAAATGTGCTTAATATATATTTTGGAATAAGACTTGGAAGAGATTTCCTCAGACATATAGCTAAGCACACACACACACACACACACACACACACACACACACACACACACACACATCCCAATATACACTCTGTATTGATCTATAATTTTTCCTCTCTACTTATCTATTGCAAGAAGGGGTTTCTTAACTCTTTCAGTAAAAATATTGCAAATTTCTTTCATCAGAAAATAATTCAGACAATATAAAACTTGCTACAGAAGGCCACCATCAACCCTGGATGAAATTGTATGTAGTCACCTCTCCTTTTAAAGCCAGAGATGTTTCTTTCTATCACACTCATTTAGCTGCTTGTCAGAACTCTAGCTTCCTTCTCATTGTGGGCTCTATAGGTCAGGTATTTGGATTAATGGAACCTACATTTTTTTCTGACAAAAGAAAGTATCCTTTACCACAGATGAATGATGAATGCATATATATATATGTGTGAATATATATATATATATATATATATATATATATATGAACGTGTGTGTGTGTGTGTGTGTGTGTGTGTGTGTGTAGGGAGACATCTCCCAGGCTTTCACATGTTTTGCTGGGGAGAGCTTTTCTTTCTTCCATTCTCCATTCCTGTCTGTCACCCCTCCCTTGCTGTGATTTCTGCTGCTGCAGCATTCCACGCCTGCAGTGCAGAGGCTGCTTCTGGAAAAGAGGGCCATGATTTCACAAGAGTGAGTCAGGTGGGCAGCTGGTACAGCAATTCTTCCATTGCCATATGCCACCACTGGGGCATTCTAATTTCTCTGTCATGAGTGATGAAGTCATTTTTACAGCTTAATGATGTACCAAGGGACACAGGGAGCTGGCTTGTGCCTGGGTAGTCCTTTTTTAATATGGGAATGGGACCTCAGATGTGACAAAGGGAGGCACCCAGACCCTGATTTGATTAGATTAAATAGATTAAACAGACTGGATCAGTCTACTCCTGCAGACCTCTAGGAGAGGATTAGTTCCCACCTGGGGTGAAGAACACTAGACAAGCCACAGTTCAAATGGAAATTCATTGATTGAACTTAGGAAAAATGGATATCGTCAGAATAAATGGCATGTCACCCATATTCCTGTCACTTTATCAGGGAAATCCTTTTGGGCTAGAGCTGATTCACCAGGGTGTTTGTTGCTACAAGACATAGATAGGAATATAACTGAGAATTTCACAGCCAAGCCAGTTTGGACAGCTTTGGATGTGAATCCCTCAGCAGTTTGTGGTGCAGGTTCTCAGCAGTGGTTTTAGTTGCTCTCCCAAACATTTTTAGAGTAAAGTGAGGAAAAACCAGGAAGCCAATTCAATGCCGGCGCAACACAGAAGAGACAGGTAAAATGAGTGGCAATCAGTGCACACACAGAGACTTTCCAGGCAATGTGGAACACATTGTTCAGCAATAAAATGGCCTTCTTTCTTAAAAGTAGAGTGTTAGTGAGTTAGTGAGGATAGGAAGAGAGAGGATATGAGTTATAAATCATCTTTCTAATTACTGTACGGTTCATTTGAGGAGGCATTTGTATTCAGAATGGAATAATAATTACATATATCTATCACTTTAGTTTTTATGTATACTCTCTTCCTTACAATCATCCTGAAAGACATGCATCAAGATGCCTCTTTTACTCTTTAAAAACTGAACAGAGAATTATTTGACTTATTTTCTTTATGCTTCTTTTGCTCAAGACTAGCACTCTGCCACTTGAGCCACAGCACCACTTCCAGCCTTTTTTGTTTATGTGGTGCTGAGGAATCGAACACAGGGCTTCATGAATGCTAGGCAAGTACTCTACCACTAAGTCACATTCCCAGCCCCAACTTATTTTCTTAAGTACTTAAGAAAATAAAAGGAAGAGTTAGGGCATATAAACCAGGATGTCTTATTTTCAGTTATAGTCTGCTTTACTAAAGGATATTTTGTAGTTGGTTAGCTACTATATTATCCAATTCTAAGATAGATCCATAGGAAAGATAATAGAAGTATGGAATAATTCTAAGTTTTTTATATTTTCTATTATTAAGTCTTTTGATCAAGGATCAAACTTGAAGTATCTGCAATGGTGCAAACTATTTTGAGAACACTAGTGCTGTAAAACCTACTTGTTTGTGTCAAATTAAAACTATGATAGAGTATTAAAATTCATGTGAATATTAAGATGTTTCCACATAATCTATTCCTTTGTGTTTTGAAGTATTTTAAGTATGCTACATTGTAGTGTTTTTGTAATTTATCATCAGATTAAACAAAAATGGTGGTTATCAAGAAAGCATAATAAAATATGCACAATTACATCAAATACCATAGTGGTTGACATTAAAAGCATACTCTATCACATCTGAAGCCTGACCTTGTAGTTTATACTAGAGAGGAGAGGCTCAGACACCTTGCTTTCATATATATAGATATATATGTATATATATCTATATATAGATATATATGTATATATATCTATATATAGATATATATAGATATACATAGATATATATATAGATATATATAGATAGATAGATAGATAGATACTGTACATGAGTAAGGTCATGAGTACATTTCCTATTGAGCATTGTTACCACCTCCTTTGTTTTCCCTTACCATCCCTTAACTCCTCACCTCCCCAATCCACCCCACCCTGCCCAAGTTGTAAAGTTCACTTTCAACATAGTGTCTTGTACATCTCATTGTTACAGTGGGTCATCCTGGATGCTTATTTCAGCATTTTGGTATTTCCCTTCCATCCCCACATTGGAAAAATCTATATACAAGATGCAGGATACCAGAATCAAATACAGTGAAAACAAGGGTTATAACATGGGGAAGAACATTTGAAAGAAACAAAAAAATCACATAGTACATTATATATACATTAAAAACAACAGCAAGAAAGATAAAACCTCTTGTCAGACACTTTGCTTTCTATGCTGTGGTCAATACAGCAAATTAAATGTTGTTTGGAGGTCTTGGCCAGAATGGGCCATGTGTTTGAACTCAGCAGCTATCCCAAGTGAGGATTTACCTGCAGGAGGATTCTAAATTCTATCCCATGATTGTAATCTTTACTCACTTGGTACAAATATTGTTTTATAGAACTGATAGGATACTAGAACCAGAATAGTATTTTATCTACTTCATGGGCTCAAGAAAAGTAAATAGTTTATCTTGCCCATGTAATTGTAACCTGTCTGTATGGTATTTTCACAATTAAAAAAAAAAGAAAAAAAAAGAAAAGTAAATAGTCAACTCATTAAAAAGAGTATTGAGATAAACAATGTTCTAAGAAGAAAGTTTGGTTGTCATCGAGGTATATTTCAGGAAGGATCTTTTCTTTAAGGCCTTGGCAAAAAGTAATTGATGCTCATTTCCTATAGACAAAGCAGTCTATGAATATCATGGGGATTGAGGAAATGAAGACCTGGATTCCATTCTCCAAGGAACACAATAGAAAAAGTGGTAGATCACGTGACCTCTTCAGTTATAAATAGATCTACACAGCTTTAGTATCAGCCATTAGAGGAGATCAGTCAGGAAAGAAAAGGTGTGTGAATGTGTGTTGTGTGTATGTGTGTGCATGTGTGTTTGTAGAGGAAAAAGTGAAAAAGAAAGGAAGGAATAAAAAATTAGGGTACTATAGCAGGAGAGATTTAGAAAAGACTGTCAGATTCTTAAAATTATTGAGATAGTTTAGATGGAATCCTGGAGTAGAGATCAAGAGACTTTTGTATCTCCACCAATCATGCAAGACTGCTGTATGGGAGAAAGAATTCCCATTGCAATTGTTCATGCATACTACGCAGCTAGGACTTCAGTATGACATGGAACAACTCTACATCCATAATCTCAGAAATAATATAACCAGGGCAAAATCATTCTGGAAGGAAAGGGTAAAGAATAATCATTCTCTGGAAACTACAACCAAGAATGGGAAATTTCTCTACAGTAACAACAATCATTTAGAAATCATTTCCTATGATGCAGATACTGTTTCCTTTCATAATTGGGTTGAAGTGGAGAGATTTATCATTTCCATTTTACAGACTGAAAAAACAAGGCTTAGACAATGTGAGTGATGACTACTTGCCCAAGGTCATACCTAACAAGTTATTAAGAGCTGGAATTTGAATTATCTCAGATTATAGAACTTGTATTTCTAATTAATACTAGGTTGAGCTGTGGAATTGCCCTCAAAAAAGAGCATGACACTTATTCTTTCAATCTGATCAGTGAGGTCAGTGGAAATGGCGCCAAAGAATTTCTTTTTTTTTAAATTGAATTTCAGTTTGTATTGTTAAAATTGAGTTCTTTTTCAGCAAGCAATTCTATCCTATCCTTTCCCCTCTCCTCCACAGTGAAAACTTACTCTGCCATATCCAGTTCTATGTATTCTAGTTGAACACTCCCATATCTTTGTCTTTTGTGTTGACCGGGAACAAGGCTTCATATTGCTGACCAATAAATCTCACATCAAGACTAGAAAGCCAATTTATCACCAGGAAACATGTTAGAAATGCAATTCTTAGGCTTCCACAGACCTACTGAACCAGAAGTGAATGCCTGGAAATTCCCATGTTAAGAAGCCCTTGGCTTATAGGAAATAGTGGTGCTAAATGTTTTATAATTTTGAACATTTTTTTTCACATGCAGTGCTCCTACTTTTTCCTTTTTGTTATTGACACCCAGATTTTCTTTACAAGATGCAGATCTCTTCAAAAATAAGCAGCTGTATTTTTAAACTACTAACTTCAAAACATAAGAAACAGTGACGGAACTCTACTGTCATAGTCACTGCTACTACTGTCCCTCATTCCATTAGTCTTTCATATTATAAAGGGTTTTTTTTTTGTATTTGATCTGCTGCTTCTACTTTAAGTAATTTTTTATGTATTTATTTCTTATCATTGTAAATTAACTTCACAAATGGATTTCTTTTTCAATATATTTTTATTATAAAGATACTGTACAGAAGGGTTACAGTTACATGACTAAGGGAATGAGTACATTTCCTATGCAGCATTGTTACTGCCTCCTTTGTTTTTCCCTTACCATCCCTTCACATCTCACCTCCCCAATCCCCCCATCCTCCCCCCAAGTTGTAAAGTTCACTTTTAACATAGTGTCTTTTACATCTCATTGTTACAAAGGGTCAACCTGTATCTTTATTTCAGCTTTTTGTTATTTCCCTTCCCCTCCCCAAATTAGAATACTGTATATACAAGATGCAGGACACCGGAATCAAATACAGTGAAAACAGGGGTTATACTATGGGTGAAGATCATACAAAAGAAGCAACAAAAAATCATATAATACATTATAAGTACATTCAAAACAACAGCAACAAAGATAAAACCTTTTGTGATTTGGGTTTCATTTCACTTAGCATAATCTCATATGGTCATATGTACATAGCTTTTGACCTTTTCTGCTTGCCAAGACATATACTAGTTATTGCAAATAAGGGAAAACATGGGACTTATGTTTCTTTGGGCCTGGCTTACTTTACTTAATATAATTTTTTTCCAAGTCTTTCCATCTCCTAACAAATGGGGAAATGTCATATTTTCTTGATCCATTCATCTACTGAAGGGAATCTGGTTGGTTCCAGATCTTCATTAGCCATACAACAGACAAGGGTTTCATGTCTAAAATATACTTAGAACTCAAAAAATTAAATCCCCCAACAACAAATACTCAAAGAAACAATTGCCCCATTAATAAGTAGGCTAAAGACTTAAAGAGAAACTTCTCTGAAGAGAAAATAAAAATGGCCAATAGACAGGTGAAGAAATGCTCAACTTATCTAGCCATAAAAGAAATGCAAATCAAAACAACATTGAGATTCCACCTTACCCCAGTAAGAATGGCTAAAATCAAGAAATCTAATAACAACAGATGCTGGAGGGGATGTGGCCCAAAGAGAAACTGACTGCATTGTTGGTGGGAGTGTGAACTTGTTCAAGCACTTTGGAAAGCAGTATGGAGGTTCCTTAAAAGTCTACACGTAGAGCTCCCCTATGATCCAGCAATCCCACTTTTGGGCATTTACCCAAATTATCACAAACAAGCTATACTAAAGCTACCAGCAGAACTATGTTTATCATAGCATTATACACCAAAGCTAAGATACTAAGATAGGGATTTCTTTATGGTACTTCTTTTCTTTTTTCTTCCTCTTCCCCCCTCCTCCTCTTTCTCCTCCTTCTTCCTCCTCCTCTTCCTCCTCCCTCCTCCTCCTCCTCTTCCTCTCCTTCTTCTTCTTCTTCTCCTTCTTCTTCATCAGTGGTGGGGCTTGATCTCTTGGCCTGGGCACTGTCCCTTACCTCAGCTCAAGGCTAGCATTCTACCACTTGAGCCACAGCACCACTTCCAATTTTCTGGTGGTTAGTTGGAGATAAGATTCTTATGGACTTCCCTTGCCCAGGCTGACTTTGAACTGTGATCCTCAGATCTCAGCCTCCTGAACAGCTAGGATTATGTGTTTCTATGCACACATATCATGTAATTAGATCTAATTTGTCCCCAATCTTTTTTTTAAATATATATTTTTATTGTAAAGGTATTGTACAGATGGGTTACAGTTACATGAGCAAGGTAATGAATCCATTGTTAACCCCTACTTTATTTTTCCCCTACCAACCCTTCCATTCTCACCTCTTCAACTCCTCCCCATCCTCACAAAGCTGTAAAGTTCATTTTCAACATAGTGTCTCGTACATCTCATTGTTACAATGGGTCATCATGTATCCTTATTTCAGCTTTTTGTTATTTCCCTTCCCCTCCCCAAATTAGAAAAATGTATATATAAGATGCAGGACACTGGAATCAAATACAGTGAAAACAGGGGTTATACGATGCAGGAAGAACATACCAAAAAAAATCACATTGTACATTGTAAGCACATTTGGGGAGTGGAAGGGAAAAAACAAATTGTTTAAATAGGGATAGAGGTTGACCCATTGCAACAATGAGATGTACAAGACACTATGTACAAGAACTTTGCAGTTTAGGTGGGGGGGGCGGGGAAGAAGTAGGGGGAAAGGAGGTATGATGTAGTCATGGAGACGGGAGGGAAGGGATGGTAGGGGAAAAAGAAAGGAGGAGGCAACAATGCTTGATAAGAAATGTACTCATTACCTTGCTCATGTGATTGTAACCCCCCTGTACAGTATTTTCACAATAAAAATTATTTAAAAATAAATAAAAATAACAACATGAAAGATAAAATCTCTTGTGTCCCTATCTTGGGGTTCATTTCACTTAGCATCAGGTTATATGATAATATGTACATAGCTTTTGACCTCGTCTGCTTGTCCTAGACATATACCAGTTATTGTAGATAAGGGAAACCATGCGATCTATGTTTCTTTGGGTCTGGCTTATTTCACTTAATATAATTTTTTCCAAGTCTTTCCATTTCCTAACAAATGGGGTGGTGTCATTCTTTCTGATGTAGGCATAGAATTCCAATACATATATATATATATATATATATATATTACTGATCCATTCATCTACTGAGGGGCATCTGGGTTGGTTCCATATCTTAGCTATGGTAAATAATGCTGCAATAAACATAGTTGTGCTTGTAGCTTTATTATAGTCTTGTTTGTGATTATTTGGGTAAATGCCCAAATGTGGCATTGATGAATTATAGGGGAGTTCTATGTATAGTCTTTTTTTATTTAATTTATTTAATTTTATTTGTGAACATACTGTACAGAGGGGTTACAATTACATGGGCAGGATAATGCGTACATTTCCTACCAAGCATTGCAGCCTCCTCCTTTGTTTATCCTTCACATCCCTTCCCAGCCTCCCCACTCTATGTATAGTCTTTTGAGGAACCTCCATACTTCTTTCCTGAGTGATTGAACCAATTTACACTCCCACCAACAATGCAGTCAGGTTCCTTTTTGGCCACATCCTCTCCAGCATCTGTTGTTGTAAGATTTCTTGATTCTAGCCATTCTAACTGGGGTGAGGTGGAATCTCATTGTTGTTTTGATTTGCATTCCTTTTATGGCTAGGGAAGTTGAACATTTCTTCATGTGTATTTGACCCCAATCTTAATAGGTTTCCTTATTATATTTTTATGCATGCAAATAAAGTACATTGATTATAATTGCCTCCATATCATTTGTCCCTCCTATGGGTTCTCCTCCTAAGCTCTCTGCTTTATGCTCATATCATTTGTGTTTATGTATATGTGTATGTGCATCTAAGTTCACGTATGAGAGTGAACATTCAATACTTGTCTTTCTCATCTTAGCTCTCTGTTACAATACATTTAAAAATTATGTGTAAATATGACATTTTCTTTTTCTATTCATTGGTCAATGGCACCAAATCTGAATGCATAGGTTGGTTATGGTGAACAGTGCTGCTGTAAATATGGAGAGCTGTTATCTCTATGTATGCTGACTACATTCTTTGCATATATGCCCAGGACCAACATATGAGGGTTATATATATTAGGTCTGGTGTTTGAGTTTCTTGAAGAACCACAAAACTGATTTCCATAATGGCTGCACTAATTTACATTCCTGCCAATCATGTATTTGACACTATTAGTAGTGGTTATTACTATGTTTACTGATGCTAGTTAAATATAATAGGGCTTAATGATTAGACATTCTGAGCCATCAACCAGATGGAGCAAATACAAAGGCTTTCATCTTACTCTTTTATTTGTATATCATGGAAAATTATTTTGACCCACGGTGCCTTGGTGACTCCAGTTGTGAAACAGGGAATAGCAAAGGAACCTTTCTAATAATGTTTCTAGATTAAGATGAGAATCTAGAAGTGGCAAGGATTCTCCACCCATTCAGCATTTATTGATCATTGTTATGCTTTGCATCATACTTTTGGGTTAGTTTTTAATGTGCCAGACAGAAGGCTTTCATGTCATTTCACAACAGTCTTTGGAGATATAATACACTGAGCATTGCTGTCCAAGTTCTATTTTTTCTTCTTTGTTTTCTGGTCCTAGGGCTTGAACTCAGGGTCTGGGCACTGTCCCTGAGCCTCTTTGTGCTCAAGGCTTGTGCTCTACCACTTGAGCCTCAGTGTCACTTCCAGCTTTTTCTAAGTAGTTCATTGGAGATAAGAGTCTTCCAGACTTTTCTGCCTGGGCTGGCTTTGAATGGTGATCTTCAGATCTCAGCCTCCTGAGTAGTTAGGATTACAGGTGTGAGCCACTGGCACCCAGCTTCTAATATCTTTTAACTGCTTAGGATGTCCTCCACACTCTTCTTTATTTGTTTTTTATGTAATAGTACATTGGTTTTGATAATATTTTGGAGATGAAGCACATACTCAAAGTCTCTTCAGTGATAAGTGCAGAGAAGAAATTAGAACCCAGAAAATCTAGCCTCTGCTGAAACCACTGTTTCCCCACCCACTATGTTTTTTATTAGCAACAGTTAATTGTAATTCAAGAGGTTTTACTTTGATGTGTTCATTTATGCATATGCTATATGTTGATTAGATTCACTCTCTTCATCACTCTCTCCCTTATTCTTACTTCTCCTTTCACAAACCAATCTTTAAAAGCCACATTTGTTTCATTTTCACACATGTAAATACAGTATGTTAACCATATTCACCCTCCTTCACCCTCTCTATTCATTTGTCCCTTTACACCCTACACAGGACCTGCTTTATATTCTTGTTATTCTCTCTTTTTACATGTGTGCCCATTGTTAAAGTGACTTCACTCACAATGCTGTTTCACACATATACCTGCAGTATTTTTTTTTATCAGATTGAAGCCCCATTTACTCGTTTTCCCCATTTTTCCTACCCCATGTTATTCAACAGCCTTCATGAGTTTCATTTAGCCATCTTCATTCACAGATATATTATCTTTTGTTATTGTTTAGCCTTTACCAGCCTTTCTCCCCTCTCCCTATGTATATTCATTTCCATCTCTATCTTTGAATTTAGAGATATACAAACATATGTATGGATATATATATAGATGATATATAATTCTGTACATGTTTGCATATGTGTTTGTTTTTTATTTAGGTTTTAACAACTGAATATGAGAGAAAACACCTATTTGTCATTCTCAATCTGGGTTATTAGCTTAACATTATAATCTCCATCTCTATGTGTTGCTTTGCGAATGGTGTAATTTAACACGGCTTCACTTTTTTTTAGGATCACTGTATTTATGTGCCACACTTTCATGATCCATGTATCAGTTGTAGGGAATCTTGACTGTTTCTATAGCTTCAATATTGTGAATAGTGTATCCTGAAGTCTTTTGGTTAAATGCTCAAGAGAGGAATCACTGGATCATATGGTAGTATTGATACTACGAATACTAATTTCCATAGTGGTTACTGACTAGTTTGCATTCCAACAATGTATGTAGGTTCATTTATCCAGAATCTTTATCAGTATTTATTACTATTTGTGTTCTTGATGTTGATCATTCTGACTCAAAAATCTCAATAGTGTTTTGATTTATGGCTAGGTATGTTGAACATTTACTCACATATTTTTTTTGTCATTTGTACTTCTGTTTTCAAGAAATGTCTGTTCTGTTTATTTGCTCACTTCTCCACCAGGTTCTTGATTTGGGGAGAGTTTTAATTTTTTAACCATTACACAATTCTACTCTCTCTTTTCTGTTAAAGTTATGCAAACATTTTTATTCTTATTATAACTATTAGTGGGTATTAGTTGTACAAATTGATGTTTATCACTGTTACTTCTTTCAATTAATTTTTATTGGCACACAAGCTCTTTTAATGATGACATTTTCATTCATACATACAATGTATACTACCAATCTAACCTCCCCATCCTTCTCTTGTATATTCTTATCTCTTAAAATCATTTCAACAGGATTTTTCTTTTGTCTTCTTTCCAGAAGTATTTGGACCATATTCACTCTCATTTACTCTCCCCATATCCCTCTTTCAGATGATTTCTGCCCCTGAGCAGAGCCTGTTTTGTTTTCACTGTGACATTTCTATGGATGATTATGGATGGGAAAGTAGAGGAGGTGCTCTATAAATATAATCTTTGTCCCCTGGCATGAAATAGATTCTAGCAAAGGTTTGATTGCATGCATCAATGAGTGTTGGCTATGTGGCAAGAGAAAGTATAGATGCTTCCCACATAGGACAAGGGTTGTGATAATCTACATCCTATTACTTGGATGTGAATTTGTTCTAAATTATGTAAAATTAAACAAGATGTTGTTATACAAAGTTTGATGGATTTTTTTCTTAGCCAGAGAAAGGGCAATGTATTTTCCCAAATAATGGAACACAATAATCAAAATGAATATTTAAATAAATTATTCAATTTAAAAGCATTTTGACATGTTATGAGATCATGCAAACACTATTCAAGAGAAGTATGAACAAGATGAAATCAATCAATGTATTATTTAAGGAATATCACTAATAGTCAAGCAGGTTTGTAAATATTTTACTTTTGATGCAGCCCAGACTGGCCTTGAATTCTTGATCCTCCTCAGCCTCCTGAGTGCTTGGATTATATGCATAGGTCGCCATATGCAGTTAAATATTTAAAAATTATTACCTTACTTTATAGTTAGAATTCAAATATGCATTATAAAATTCAAATATGCATTCAAATATGCATATGTTACATTTTCATTTGTAAAAATTAATGAAATCCCTCCCTGGCTTTTAAATAAGACAAAATTAGAACAGGTATGACTTTAAGTTGTTTAACAAATTAAAAACAAAGGCATCACTTACATAAGTCTTAGTTACTTTGTGAATAATAGAATGCATTAATAATACCCATATCATTGGATTGTTAAGTGGTTGTGGAATTTATGTCATGTGAAATATTTTCATGGTGTTCTCACCAAGTAAATAAATGCTCATTAATTGAAGTTTTTGTTATAACAGGTGTACAGGTAGTAGGTCATAATTAATTCAGTCCTAGAGGGCAATGATTTTGTCTTTTGCAGGACATAACATTTAACAATTGCTAGAGACATTTTTAGTTTTCATACCTTGGGGTTCAGAGAAAACACATTACTGGCAGCTACATAGTCATGAAGTTTAGAGATGCTACTAAGCATCATACAAAACACCACACAGGTATCTCAGAGCAAAGCTTATTCAGTCCAAGGTATCTGTGCAGCAGATGCTGAGAAATCTTAAGCCAGCAAATGGGTTAAATTCCTTTCTCACAGCTTATAGGACAACAGCATTGCATAAAACCGTGATACAAAAGAGAAAAGGTGGTGAGGGAAAGTTATCTTCATAGAAAACTAAATTCACGTTTTATACCTCCAAAATACTTGCAAGAAGATGCCTATGTTGTAGAGATGTGGATTAAAAATGACACCCTCCCCCGCCTGCCCTCCAACCTTAGCATGCTGGACTTTGACTCAAAAGCAGACATGACCGAAGAAGAACGGGAATGAATGTCCTCATGAGGAGGGATTGTTTACCTTGGTGGAGAGAAGGCAGAGAGAAGCTGCATATATTTTCACATTTCTACGATTGATAGAAAATAGCTTTTCTGCTTCAGTCAATTTCCAATAGCAGGTTCATTAGAAACTAGGTTCTTAACAGCTATGTTTGGGTAACCAACCTTGACTGAACTGAAGAATTGGTGTGTGATTTGGTAACACTTGTGGGAAATCCACAGATTAAGTTCATTAACTGGAGCCAAAACATCTCTGCAAGACACTGGTATGAAAATTCCCCAGTTAAGGAATACTTTTCATTCTCAGCATGAAAATTACACAAAATTTTTTCTTAAAATGATGGGACAAATGGCCATAGCCTTTAGCACTCCTGAATTGTTAATGTACATAATATGTAATAATATATTATAATGTATAATTCATACTATATAATTTCTAAAAATATGAAATATAAAATAATATATTTATATAGAATATAACCATATTATATATATATGTATACATATTTGTGTATATATAAAGTATTAGAGTATGCCTCCAACAGTCAACCCACCTACATAGCCCATGACCCCACTCCACAAAGAAAGCACAAGCAGAATAGAGGGAAAGAGAGGGGTGAAGGGAAACTTGAAACAGGTACACTAAATGCAATGACTTACATGTGTTGTGATGGAGGAGAATGATAGAAAAGGTGACATTGTTCGAGGTGCACTCTAGTCACAAATGGGTATGTTGGTTTGAAATCCATTTGCACAACTACTTAAAGATAATAAATTTAAATACAAACAGTAACAACAAAAATAAACTGTAAGATCTAAATGTGAAACTACTTGGAATAGTTAAAACAAGATCTAATTCATAAAACTTTTCTCTGTGTGTGTCTTTTACACAGTTTGTAAAGGTAAATAATATGCATTTGTTATTTTTTCCCAATGTTTCTCCATGGCTGTGTGCCAGGCACTGTGCTATGTGCTGGGAATTTAATAAAGGTTGATGTTAAAAAGAATCTCTTGCCCATAAGTAACTTACATGGTAGAAAGGAATTTTGACCAAACACTTATGAAATGATTCATTAAGTATTTTCAGCTTGTAACTACATCAATTAAGGAATTATAAGGTAGTATAATCACATTTATTGGATCTTTCTTGTATTTCTTATAATGCAAATGATGTGTAATAACTTCTAGATAGTCCAATCATGCATTTACAATGGTCAACCAATCAATCTCGAGTGTATTTATTGTTGTAGGAAAAAGCCTTGTTTAAGATTGTTTGCAATGGTTGATTGTCCTAACTGCTTAACTTGACATGAAAAAATTGGATCAGTGTCAATAAAATATCGACTCTTTTAAACAGTGTTTCTTGTGTTTCTGTCTTTTCTATTTCAGGGTTTTTGGAGCGGCCATACTTCTTACTTCTACCCTAAATATGTTAATCCCATCAGCAGCCAGAGTGCATTATGGATGTGTCATCTTTGTAAGAATATTACAGGGACTGGTTGAGGTATGGAACAAGAAGAGAGCATCATTTTAAATTGGTGATAATAAGTACAATCAACTTATGTGTGACTTTATTTCTAAATAATTATTGAAATACTGAAAATGTTAGATGATCAGGTATTGGAAGATTAAACCCAGAGCCTAGACACTCTTCAACTAAGCTACTAGTCTTTAGGAGCTTTAAACTAAATCTATCTTGGCATTTAATCATGGTATAACTTTTTACTTTAATACTTCATTGAGTATATTCTTTAAGAATATAAATATAGGGGCTGGGAAGGTGGCTCAGTGGTAGAGTGCTTGCCTTGTGTGCATAAGGCCCTGGGTTCGATTCCTCAGCACCACATAAGCAGAAAAAGCAGGAAGTGGTGCTGTGGCCCAAGTGGTAGAGTGCTAGCCTTGAGCTGAAGAGCTGAGGGACAGCACCCAGAGTTCAGGCCCCATGACCAAGAAAATAATAATAACAATAAATAAATATGATAATCGGCTCTTATTTGATAAGTCTTCAGAATTCAAATAAAATAACATTTAAAAATTTGAATCTGGCTTTCTTGTTATGCCTTCTCTTTTACAGTAGAGCAGGGATAGATAAATAATATTAATTATTAAGGAACTTAAAAAAATCTGATTAAAAAAAGAAAAAATAACAGAATAAAAAGACTAATCAATTTTAAATGTTGTTTTCAGGAAGGGTGAGTTCCAATGATGTAAGCCTTACCTCCTCCTCCTATACAGACTTAATACACAAGAAGGTCTCCCATGTTTCACAAAATGTTAAGAGTTTCAGCAAAATTGATTCACGCAAGGGAGATCCCTTTCCTCCTCCTTCTCCTCCTCCTTCCTCTTTTTGTTCTAATTGGAGGAATTCGAAATGGAAGAAAGACCTAAAAGATAAAGCCATTTGAATATGTCACTAAAAAGACTACGGTATCATATGTGGTGTGAAATGAAAGTTTTTGAGTGGAATTCCTTGAAATCAATGGGTAGCAGCTTTCCCTAACACCTGGTAGCAGTTTCAGAGGAAGAAGTGTCAGAGAAGGCCTGTGCTAAGTTACCAGTGGCCCTGCAACCTAAACGATGATTTTTGTCCTCTCTAACACAGGGGGTCACATACCCGGCCTGTCATGGGATATGGAGTAAATGGGCTCCTCCTCTGGAGAGGAGCAGGCTGGCGACTACATCCTTTTGTGGTGAGTCTTGGGTGTGGATGTAGTCATTGTGCTGAAGGTTAATGAAATCAGGCTGGAACTAAAAGATTGATAAACTCACCTTGCAGGTTTGAGGCTGGACACCAATATTCCCGTCACTATTTCCCTTTCTTTAGTTCTTACTGCTGTCCTTCAACCTTCTCTTTCTTCTGTGCTTCGTATTGTTTTCTAGGAACTGATCCATTTCATAAAATTCATGGTTGAATTTTATAATACCATTTTCTTATTTTCTCGAGCATGTCCATGCTGTTTGATCTGACACAAATGTATACAAAACAAAGAATGTAACTTTTAACCCTGTCTATAAACTATAAAGAACTAAAGACTATAGTATTGCAAGTATTCAATTTATTTTGAATTCTGTCTGGTACTAAAATCTAACTGTGTATGAGAATTCTTATTAGATACAAATATGTTAAAATTATTGTAGGAGAAAGTGATAAAATCCAAATCATAGAACCGATGATTTTTCAAGGAATTATTGCTATAATTTTCTACTTATTAAAACTCTTATTTGACCTTATTGACAGAAATTGACCTTACTGATCTTTCAAGAAGCCGAGTTAACAGACTTCAGTTTCAACTTTTAAATTGGGAGTGTTTTCAGCTAATCTGAAACTAACTTAACTTGCAAATGTTTTAGGACAATTCATTGATTTAAGGATATATTTTGACTATATACAGTACCCATGGTATCCCATTTTGATACTAAACCTATAAGGAAGAAAATAATTTTTTTTTCCGAAATAGACGAGAGTATATAAATTGATTTTTAAATTTTGGTATTAGAGCGATTATAAACAATCTCATCAATTATTTAATATCCTTTTACAGTAAACTACAGTGAAGGATTAGTATTGTTACTGCCTGTAGATATTAAATTCATAAACATTTAGACCTAAATCTTAGGTCAAAGGTAGTACCATTTTTTGACTTACACTTGTAAGAAATTATTTTCAGAATCATATTAGATCAATTTTAAAATAAAGCCAACAAACACTACACAAATCTCAATCTCATGCCTCTGATACAAAGAGAGGAAACACTAGAGTTTCAGAAATAGCCTTCCAGAGTCTAGCTTGTGTTGATCCACTCTGTCACCTGCCACGGTAAGCCTGTGCAGGACAGAGACTAACTAGTAATGCTCTTGTTGTTTTAAAATCTGTTTTGTCTAGGGTAGATGGGTGTTATCTTCTTTGTGGTCCTGTGTTTCTGTATGAGTGTGCAGACATGGCCTGAGAGGGGGTAAATGTGAATGTGAGCGCATGTATGTATGCATTTGAGTGTGCAAATATGTGACCCAATCCAAATGTATGAGATGAAGTCAAGAATTTCTACCGATCTCACCTACTTTTCTTCTTTTCTCCCATCCTCCCTTCTCCTTTAGGTTCCTATGCTGGAGCTGTGATTGCAATGCCTTTAGCTGGTATTCTTGTGCAGTACACTGGCTGGTCTTCAGTATTCTATGTTTATGGTATGTTACATTTCTATAGGATGGAATTAAATGGAATGTGTGTAAGAGAGTCATGATTTCTCTTACACTCAGAGATAGCTCGTTGACTGCATTTCTGTGTGTGCAACTTACTTTCTTGTTGCAAGAATATGTTCCTATAGACTCAGAAGAAGCAGAGTAGATGTTCTATGTCCATTGTTTTTCCTGATTTGTAATTTCGTGTTTTAAAAGTCAACGATAGCCTGGCACTCGTGGCTCTCACCTGTAATGCTAGCTATTAAGGAAACTGAAGATCATAGTTCAAAGTCAGACAGAGCAGGAAAGTCCAATTAACCACCAAAAAGCCAGAAGTGGAGCCTTGGCTCAAGTGGTAGAATGTTAGCCTTGAGAAAAAGAAAATGTTAAGGGACAGTTCGCAGGCCCTGGGTTCAAGACAATGTATAAAATGTATTTTATATATCTGACTACAAGGGAAAGCTTGTTCCTTATTAAACTTGTAGAGGAAAAGGGTGGACAGAAACTTGCTTATCATTTTGCTGCATTTTTGGATCATTTTCTGGATTCTGTTTCTCTCAGCCCAAATAAGGGTAAAAAACTGGAGAAAAGTAGCAGTAATTCACAAAACTAAATCCATTCCTTAGCAAATATAAGCAATTGCCTGGTTCCAAAGCACATCTTGTTCCTCATTTCCCAGAATTAAAGCAAGAATGCTCTGTGTTTAAAATAAAGAGTTAAACCATGCATCTAAACAGGAAATGAGAGACTGAAAGTTTACTGCTTCCAAGTACTCTAAAGTCTCTTTCATTAAAGTCTCTCTCATTAAGATGCCCTGTTGGATAATTAGGAAAGGACATATATTAGAGAGCTGGATTCCAACAGATAGTTTCATTGATTATTGTCATTTTTAAGTATGAGCATGAGTATCTGAAAGATGAATGAAGCCATGCTGCAGAGCACAATCTGGCTACCTCCAAATCTGTCCTGATTCTTTCTCATTTTGAAGTGTTCTCATCATAGCAAGCTACTTTTCTTACTGAGTGATGACAAATGTTGCTTTAGAGTGGGCTCTCTTTGTAATAGATAGGTTTTAGACCCATGAATGTTCTAGATTGTAAGCCACCTATGTATCGGTATACAACTTTTCTAGGCAAGTTTTCAGAGGAGTCCAAATTCAACAAAGCTTGGAAGCATTTGCCTAAAGGGCATATGGTAATTATTTGGCTGTGAGTGAAATACTCTGACTTGTGCTTTAGCTCATTACATAATTGAAAATATTATGAAACTTTGAAGTAATAAATACCCATCAAACAATAATTTCTTTACAGTAAAAATAGTAATTTACACATGCCTCTATTTCAAGTCATCTTATTTAATATTTATAGTTGAACGAAAAATTCAAAGCCAAAACATTAGATAATGTGAAAATACCATACAGTAAATCATGCTTATTTATTCTCTGTAATTCTCTGGATTACATTCTCTGCTCTGTAATTGGACTATGCATTCAATTCTTGCTTCAAAAATTAACAGACAAAACTTATACAGTAGAGTAAGCTGAAAAATCTAATAATGCATAAAAACATTAAGAAGACATATGACACTTTACTTGAATTGCTACAGAAGGACAATGATTATTTTTTTTTATTTTATTTGTGAACATACTGTACAGAGGGGTTACAATTACATGGGCAGGATAATGCGTACATTTCTTACCAAGCATTGCAGCCTCCTCCTTTTGTTTCCCCTTCACATCCCTTCCCAGCCTCCCCCCTCCCCCCCAATCCCAATCCTTCTCCTTCCCCCCCTTCCCCCCCCTGCACTGTTGTAAAGCTCATTTTGGACATGACAACTAGGACAATGATTATTGAATTAAATAAATTATCTTGTACTGGGTGCTTAATTTGAACCACCCACCATGCTGGATGACTTACACATTATTATCTCTTTTAACTTTCCACAAGCTCATAAAACCGAATCTCTTTTCCATTTGACAGTGAGGGTTCATATCAATTCTGCTACTGATTGGATCATATACCTAATGAGCCAAGATTTGAATTTGGCGATTCTTAGTCTATACTACATTATACATTATATTTTCACATGATGTCTACCTCAAATTATGTATACTTCTGTGTTCAGTATTCAATATATCAGCAGGTATGTATAGTATTAAGGAACATGTGTTTGAGATTGAATAAACAAAGACAAAGTATTATAGTGATTGGGGGCTTTTAAATCGTTACCTATGGGAAAATGAGAATAATGTGAAAGAAAACCAAAACCACAAGATGCTGGGAAAATAGAATAAATCACTTGAAATTTTCTCTATTATTAGTGCTTACAGATTTATATTGCAAAATAAGAAAATGTTTTAATAGTGAGAACTCTAAATAAAAAAGGTGATCAAAAGGATGTGCAAACAATTTATGGCCTTGGATTTTATAACTTTAATTTTCCCAAATAATAACCATTAGGCAATAGTATTACAGAAAACAAAATGGAATATGTAGGCACCTACAGTGTAAGATTTTACCATGTAAATTAGTAGCTCCTCTTCATCTACTATATCCACTTAGGATAAAATATTGTTTTGGATTTTGTTTAAGAACCTGTTTTGCTACGTCTGTAAGAGCTATCAGGAAATAGCAGTGAGCTACTTTTCCTCTCCAGAAATGCAGATTGTTTCATATACTCAAAGGAGGTAAATAAAAAAAAAGCATTCAACTGCATAAAATTATTTGAGGGCAAGAATTTCATCTCAATTATTGTATTTCCAGAGTACCTGGAATAGGAATTTCTCAGGGACTGTTTATTGGACATATAAATACCTTCCAAATGACAGCATTCGCTATTGACTTTTTGAAAGATTTTTGCCTATCAGTGTTGTCTAATAGAAATGAAGAGGCACAGCTACAAACCTAGCTTTTGGGACACTTCAAGTCTGGTGACAAGAGGCAAGAAGAAATGGCTATAGTCATTTGGACAAACACAAATAAGAGTTCTCCTCATATAGAATTTGTTGGTTTTGAGATTATGGTAGTATTTTAATATGTAACTGCTTAAGCATTCGTGTGTCTTTTTTGACTTGCTTCTTTTAAATTATTTCTCTCAGGAAGTTTTGGAATGGTCTGGTATATGTTTTGGCTTCTGGTGTCTTATGAGAGCCCTGCAAAGCACCCCACTATTACAGATGAAGAACGAAGATACATAGAAGAAAGTATTGGAGAGAGTGCAAATCTTTTAGGTGCAATGGAGGTAAGAACATTATTATGGTGTCTATTCCCCTTCTTATTGCCCATCTCCGCATACTTGATGAAAATTTTGTAAGTCCTTATGCAACCAAAGTAATCTGGTATTCATTATATCTTTATTTTATATCCACTGATCTTTCTTTACTCACTTAAGCATGACTGCAACATCCTCTATTCGTAATTTCTTCTCATCTTTTATTAGGGCCTGGGCACTAGCTCAGCTTTTAGTGCTCAAGGCTGGTGCTCTACCACTTTGAGCCACAGAGTCATTTCCTGTTTTCTGGTGGTTAATTGGAGATAAGAGTCTCACTGACTTTCCTTCCCCAGCTGGCTTTGACCACAATCCTCAGGTCTCAGCCTTCTGAGTTGCTAGGATTACAAGTGTGAGCCACCAGTGCCCGGCTTCCTTAAGAGTTTTAACATGGGAAATATAACTGAAATATAACTATCTGTAAAGCAAAATGAGCTTTAACATTAGTTCAATATAAACATGATTTAAACAATATCAATCAATATTTAATTTTGAATTTTGGAAAATTTGATATCAGTTATGGAAAGGAACTATTTTATTTAAATATTCTAAATGTAGATTTTATACATGTGCATTTATATTGTACATGTTTTATGAATACTGAAACATCCAGTAAGAGAATTTATATGGAACATATTCTTACATATTTATCTTTTAATCAAATAATATCTTTAAGGATTCTTATTATGAATGTCAAATATTAAAATATATTTTTCTGAGGCTCCTTGTAATTATTTGATTTCTTTGGATTTGCTTGCACTGAAAATGCAGTTCCATATCAATAATGAAAATTTTTCATTTCATGTACCATTAGTACATAGAAGTTAATAGACAGTTAATAGAGGGAAAAACTAGTTTGCATAAACAGACTGAGAAACAAATTGAGTACCTCAGAATCTTAATCAATAACCAACAATTTTTTTACATTGAAACTCTTTTTCTTCCTCTCCTCTTTTAAATACTGCTCTCTCTATTCTAAGCATCCTTTCTTTGTGATACGTGTCTTTAAGTAATTTGCATTTCATCCTAGATAAAAAGATGGTCACCTATTGTTGCTGAGTATATCTGGGTCTTTAGTTAATATGAGAAATTTCCTATGAAATATTATCCAGAAGTGAATTTTCATGGTTAAAAAATCCCTACATTTTAGTTCAAGAACTTGATAGGCTAGCATTATAACACCCTTCTACAGAAGGAAGACCATTTGGAGTTTGTTACATTGACCCATTGTAACAATGAGATGTACAAGATACTATGTTGAAAAACCAACTTTACAATTTAGGGGGGGGAGAGGGGAGGGGGGGAAGGGGAGTGTAGTTGTGGAGATGGGAGGGAAGGGATGGTAGGGGAAAAACAAAGGAGGAGCTAACAATGCTTGATAAGAAATGTACTCATTACCTTGCTCATGTAACTGTAACCCCTCTGTACAGTATTTTCACAATAAAAAAAAAATACTGATGATTCAGGACTGGGATGGGTGCATTAGCGCCCCCTACCTGCAGTGATTGTGAGCAGAAGTTAAATACAGGCTAGTCTTTGGGTGGTTTCTTGAATTTAACTACAATTTCTAGCTAAAAGTTAGTCTCCATTAAAAACAACAACAACAACAACAAAACTGTGTTCTTACCTACTGTTCCAAATAAAGTTTATTGGTTCAGTTATAAATGTAGTGTTATGCAGTTATTTCAAGCCTATTATTCCAATGTCCAGAATGGATATTTAGACATGTCAAACGTAGGTATCACTGTGTGCTTCTCAAATACTACAAAGTAATAAAACCAATATAAAGATGCGATTTTATTTTAATAATTAAATTCATAAAAAGTTTAATATTTTAAATGCTGAAGTATTAACTGTAATTGATTATACACCATCTTAGAAAATATAATTAAGGCTAACATTTATTTTCATAAGTAATGCTCAAGCTTAAAAAAATCCTTTTTACACTTTACAGTCTATTGTCATGGATTTTAAGCATGGAGAACAAGCATGGCATAGTGGAAAAAGAAATAAAAGTATTAAAGATAATTGGGGGGGAAAAACCTAGGAATTTAATCTGTGAAATACAAGCCCCAAATAAGCCCCCAAAGAATAACAAGTAGGCTGATAAAACTATAACTTGCAATTTTACATTTCCTATAATTTATTGCTTTATACAGCTACTTACTTAGGCCAATCATACACAGGTTCATAATTTTAATGTCTCAAATATCCTAAACAACTGGTTGTCATGTGCTAGGGCTTGCTGGGTGGCACACCTAGCTGCATGCCATGTTACTTTTGTAAGTCCTGCACACCAGGGTCACCAAAGGTTGATGTCATAACTATTCAGAGATCATAAGCATATGTAATGGCATAAATGACTTAGGAGGCATTTTTGAAGACCACATTCCTGAAATATATATTATATTTAAATAAAAATATTTGCAATTATGCCAGACTACTGATTTGGCAGTGATAATTTAGCTGAAACATGAAATAATCTTAGAAACCAGAATTTATGCTTTGGAAATTGAGACATAAACATGAACTTCTGCATAATTCTTAAAGCTAGAACAATTTAATTGGAAAAAAGGGTTGATCTTTTATTTTTTGCTTTTTCAATACTTATTCAGATAGCTAAGGTTAACTGAGTGGTTGTAAGAATCAGTTCGGTCTCCCCCTACTAATGCACTATAATATATATCCCATTTGTATCAAAAACATTTTAAAAAATAGTAAGAATACTCTCTTTTGGGGATTTCAGAAATTCAAGACTCCATGGAGGAAATTTTTTACGTCTATGCCAGTCTACGCAATCATTGTTGCCAACTTCTGCAGGAGCTGGACTTTCTATCTGCTGCTCATTAGTCAGCCAGCATACTTTGAGGAAGTGTTTGGATTTGAAATCAGCAAGGTATGTAACAATTGGCCTAGTTTAAATAGTTGACCATTTTTGTACATAAGTAGGTATTAGGTTTGTTTGCAAAGAGTTTCTATTCTAACCTTCATTTATTTACTCAACAGTTATCTGCTGGGAAACAGGCTAGGCTGTCTGCCTGTCCTAATTCTATTCTACTACTTGTATGAATTTGCTCTCTAGTGCTGGGAATCCAGCAAAACAAATCTAGAATTTCCCTTTCTGGAATTTTTGTCTTAATTCTGAGCAACCATACAGTAGTTTCCTGTAAATGAATGTCATTTCCTTTAAGTCTCAGAGTAGAGCAAACATTGTAATAAAAAAAAGTATATACTATTCGACTGAAATTGTACATAGAATAATGAACCAAGAATTACCAATAATTGGCAATTGCCAATCTAACTCTTCTTCAGTGTTCTCAGATACCTGTTCCATTAATAGATGTAAGTTTTTATATTCTTTGTACTCAATTTTTATTTTAGCAAGCATTTGTTGAATATAATAAATGAATCTTTCTGCTGGTTCAGAAAGAAAATCATGATTTTATTCCCAAATGTTCATAACTTACTGACAGAGACAAAACATGAAATTACCCGTTACAGCACAATGTGTTGAGTGCCCCAGAAGCTTAGTTAAGAAATAAAATTATCTTGAGATTTTCTGTGAGGATAAATGAACTTCGAAATGTGACTTTATATCAGGGTTTGAAAGTCTGCTTGTTTTCACAGGCCGTCCTGTTTGGCTAGGTGGGAAACTATCATTTCTATTCTGTTAATGGTGAAACAGAGCTATTGAAATTATGTAAATATACCTAAAATCACATTTGTAAATGACAGAACTGAGGCCGTGATCATTTGATTGTGGTGTTAATTCTCTTTACTATGCCATTCAAATTCAGGTAAATCACGGACTCATTCACTCATTTATGAAGGTTTACTAAATGCCAGCTCCTTGCCAATCCTTTTGTTGAGCCCTGAATGCGCTTGTCTGCACTGCCAATGGTCTTGCCATTTCTCTTCATGTCCTTACATAAGTCCAGCTGGGCTCTTGCTATTCATATTATATCCCTGCTTAAAAGACTATCTGAAGCTTGGAACTGAAGGAAACTTGAGTTTAGGAGTAGCTATTCTAAGAGCTCTTTTGTTATCCCCGTTTCTAAGGAAACTGTGGTACCTATCCCTGAGAAGAATGGCTGCTTTAGACGGGGTTCTTCTCTCTGAAGCAGATCAAACATCCAGGGTAGCCTTTGGAGCTCTGAGAGGTGTTACACTTCTCCACAAAGGATGCTGGAGGTGTGAGTCCATTTTCATAATCTAGGACAAATATGACACTGAGACTCTATTAATAAAGCCAGGTCTCATGGTGGGGAAGAGAAGGAGCTGGCTGATGTTCTTAGAACTGTGCGATCAGTCTGACCCTGTATCTCCAATTATTTGGAAGTGCTTTAAGAAATCAATGATATTTAAAAGAAAAAAAACCCTAAACATATGGTACACATGAGTTATTTGATTTACATATTGTATTTTTAAAATAAAAGTGTGGATACATTCTATACAAACAGTTTTGTGTAAAGATTTTTATTTTCAAAATTTATTTATTTAGTTTATGCTGGTCTTAAGGCTTGACCTCAGGGACTGGACACTGTATGTACCTAAGCTTCTTTTGCTCAAAGCTAGTGTTCTATCACTTGAGCCACAGCTCCATTTCTGTCGTGTGTGTGTGTGAGTGTGTGTGTGTGTGTGAGAGAGAGAGAGAGAGAGAGAGATTAATGAGAGATAAGAGTCTTTTTTTTCTTTTTTTGGTCGTGGGACTTGAACTCTGGGCTTGGGCGCTGTCCTTGTGGTCTTCAGCTCAAGGCGAGCGCTCTACCGCCTGAGCCACAGCACCACTTCCGGTTTTCTAGCAGTTTATTGGAGATAAGAGTCTCACGAAATTTCCTTCCCGGGCTGGCTTTGAACCGCGATCCTCAGATCTCAGCCTCCTGAGTAGCTAGGATTACAGGCGTGAGCCATCGATGCCCGGCGAGATAAGTCTTATATATTTTTCTACCCAGGCTGACTTGGAACGGCAATCCTCATAACTCAGCCTCCTGAGTAACTAGGATTAAAGGCCTGAGTCACCAGTGCCCAGCAAGATTTTGATAAGACTCACCAAAAAATAATTGGATTTATGTGAAATATGTATAGAGGAGGAAATGGAGGATTAAACCTCTGGGTTTTGCATCTAAATAGATGTGGCTTTGAATTTAAGCTTCAAGTGAAGTATTGGTATATACATACAAATATAAAAATGTGTTTATACAACCATTGATACATGAGTTATTACCCTATGAAGTTTATATAATATTTCATGAATATGTATTATGCATAATATGTAAATGAATAGTGTATATAGTAATAATACTAATATATAATATATATTATGTATACTATATATAATATATACTACATATAGTATACACATTGTATAGTATATATGGTATATACTATACATACTGTATAACATATACTATGTATAGTATATATACTATATAGGACATAATGTATATAGTATATATATTATATATAATATACAATATATTAATATATTGTTATATATTAATGCATACCCATCTATGTGTATATATGTATATTAAATTTGTCTGTATTATATGCAAAATGTTTCCAATCCACTTGGGAATGGCTTTTTGAGGAAGGCCATGCAAAGATCAATGAGCACTCTTAAAGGTTTGAATACAGAGAACATCACAATATCTAGAGAAGTCATTTGTTTCTTTGAGCATCATATATAGATGGGAGGGATCACAGATTGAGTGGCTGGCTGCTCCTTGCTTCTGAATAGATTCCTAATTTGTGAAAACGTATCAACTGCAGAGAGATATAATCCTAACTTTGTCCCTGAGAAACATAACAGAGGCACCAATGTCTAAGGATCAGTAATTTCTATGCAAACTAACTTATAGATTCAGAAAATTAATGTATTAGTGCAAAACCTTAAAATAATGAACAAACTGTTGTGTGATTATTATCAGTAGTGCACTTTAATCTTGTGGCAAGTGATTGCTTATGATAAATCCCCAAATTTGAGATAACATTTAAAATAATTGTCAGGAAGTTTGCAACCTTCTCCAAGCTTGCTGAGATTATATAGTCTATATCCACCTGTTTCCTAAGAAACTATGATATGGCATACATTTAAATTCTAACTAGTGGTGTTAAATATTTCACCTTCTCAAACCCTTGCATTTTTGTAGTGTTTTTCACACAATATTCTCAGAAAGAAATAATAAAAATAAATGATTATCATAGCTTAAATTTTGTTTATTCAAAGTAACCAAAATATTCATTGGAATAAATAATAAATGGAGGATATCCAAGTGAAGAATTTTTCACTAATAAGTGAAGATGGTAAGAGCTTGGTGACTATGTTTGGAATTCTAGCTACTGGGATTGATCGGGGATATTGGAAGAAGGGGATATAGAATTAGCTCATATATACGATTACAGCCCAAGACTGGCTCATGGCAAAAGGGGGCCCTATATAAAAATTACCAAATCAAAATGGATAGGGAGGAGGAAGGTACTAGTGGTAGAGTACCTGTCTGGCAGTTGTGCAGTCTGAATTCAAAGCCCAATGCTGCCTTCAAAGGTGTTTTTGGCAGATGTTTCAAAACTGAGACAAAATGTAAGACAATTAACGTAGGTTTAGGACATACATCCTCTCTCAAGATTTTTGGCTGCCATTACGAATATAAAAAGCATGATTTGGGGCTGGGAAGGTGGTTTAGTGATAGAGTGCTTGCCTAGCATGCATGAAGTCCTGAATTTGATTCCTCAGTGCCATATAAACAGACAAAGCTGGAAGTTCAAGCCCCAAGACTGGCAAAAAAAAAAATCATGGTTTGTAATTCTATACAAATCCTTGCATGCTGTGTTTAAGGTATTTGTGGGTGTAGGTGATGGTAGTGAGGCTTGGACTCAGGGGCCTACATTCTTGTTTGGCGTTTTCCATTCAAGGCTCTACCAATTGAGTCACACCTCCACTTGTGGCTTCTTACTAATTAATTGGAGATAAAAGTCTTGAATCCATGTGCCCAGGCTGACTTGTAACTGAGATCCAGCTGTCAATTTCCTGAGTAGGATAATAGGCATGAGCCACCAATGTACAGCACAGATAATAAAAAAATATATTTTTATACACTATTAGAAATATATCTACTAACACAAAGAGCAAAGAACTACTGTGTTTTTTCAAGATGATATCCCCAAAGCAATATTTGCCTAATATTTTTGATTTGATGGTTTTTTGTTATTGAAAGTTATTTTTATTTTTTATAAAACTACTCTTGTACATACAGAAGTTGATTTTATATTTGATGTCTTTTTTCTTACTATCCAGAATGTATCTTTAATAAACATTTTAAAACATAACATTTGTTACACATTCCTGCTCCCAAAGAAATATATATTGAATATCACAATGTGGAAAATTAAGATAAATAAAAAGCCATCTCTTATACAGAAACAATCATAATGAATTCACAGTTGAAGTTCATATCCTTTTGAGTATGCACATATGCATACTATTTAATGTCTTTTTGAACTCACATTTGTTAAACCCCTAATAAATACCCTATTTTAAGCTAAACCAAACACCTTTACATATATTGTATTGTTTTATTGTTTTCCTTTCTCAGATGGCATTTATACTAAGCATATGAGTTAAGCGCTTAGTCTTTACACTCAGATAGAATTGGCTTAAAACCTGTCCCTGGCAAAAGCTAAACCTACTAAGTCTCATTTTCTTCATTTAATAATAAAACTTAAAATTTCCATTCTGTATGAGAGAGATAGCTAAAAAGTCTGAGCATATACTTAAAGTCATTCAGTATTTCAATTAGTCATCAACAATGTAAATCATGACTATTACACTGCAATCTACATCACTGTCAAATCAAAAGTAATCTTTGCCTCATAATACCATCAGTCTAATTGGACAGCTGTTAAACATAAATAATAAACATCCAATATGTACCCATATGTTTTTTTTTTCTGAACCTGAATTTTTTTTTCTGAATTCTGGGTCTTGGTGCTGTCCCTGAGATCCTTTTGCTCAAGGCTAGAGCTTACCACTTGAACCACTTCCAGCTTTTTCTGTGGTTAATTGGAGATGAAAGTCTCACAGACATTCCTGCCTGGGCTGGCTTTGAACTACAATCTTCAGATCTTCAGCCTCTTGAGTAGGATTACAGGCTTGAGCCAGCAGTGCCTGGTTCCATATACTTGAAAGATCTATAAAAGTTCTTTGTCTGTTTGCATTCAATATATGTGCTAATATCCAAATTACATAAATTTTATTTGTACTTTGTATCCTCAGAATACCTAGAGAACAGAGTCTTGTCCACAATTAATGGTTAAAATATGTTTTGATGCTTTGGGGTTAGGCTTTAGATTAGGATAATTACTATGAACTTAGTTGGGAAACTACATTATAACAATATGACCACATATTGATTCTGACAGAAAATATCCCAAATTAAAGAACTTATTTGAATAACGTGAACTTTTATTTTATTGAAATAAATTCATGTTATAAAAGTTGTGTGTATACACACATATTCATATGCACACATATACATACATATACATATATGTACATTTACACAATACATATTCAATTTAAACCTTATGATTAAAAATGAACTTTACAACCTTACAAAAGTATATAAATTCATTTGTCCCTTTTATGTATTTTCTTTCCCCTCTTCTTCCCTCACATTGAGGATAAACTTGGGCAAGCACATTCAAGAGCATAAAATGCACAAACAAGGGTGAATCATAAGGTTCAGGACAGTTGATTCATGAATTCAAAACTTACTGAGTCATAGCAACAAAAAATTAGGTTTCATTGTTTATTCTGTGGAAGTCAGGGTTCATTCTAGGAATAAGTAGTTATTTGGATTCACCACGTTGCCTTTTTACTCATAAACCGTTGATGATGGATTGAAGACACCAGAGCCAGCAAGCAGCTCACATTATTTATGCTCATGTATATTTCCCACCTTCTTCTTCATTATCAGGTTGGCATGCTTTCTGCTGTGCCACACTTAGTCATGACAATCATTGTGCCCATCGGAGGACAAATTGCAGATTTTCTCAGAAGCAAACAAATCCTTTCAACTACTACAGTGAGAAAGATCATGAATTGTGGTGGTAAGTAGATACATGGCAGCAAAGACATATATTTAGCTTGTTAACTTCTCATTTACCCAAGTGAATAATGCTTCTAAATGCATCAAGCAATTTATTTGCAGCTAAATTTGTGCTTGCATTGCTCATGTCCAACCATTTTCCCACCTTCAATTTTTCATAACTCTTTCATCATTGAATAATAATGTTATTCTATATTTTAACTAATTTAACCTTTACAACCATTGAGTTTTAGGTTGTCTGAGGGTTTAAAAATTAAACACATGAAGACCTCAGTAACCTCTGGCATTGAATATTACTTTTACTATTATTATTTTGATATAGGCTTTCTGAACCAAAATATTTAAATCAATAAGTATAGGTGTTTATAGCAGTTTGGGCTCATGGGCTAAGTTCATACAAATTCTTAAAGTGTTTCCGTGTGTTTATTTCCAAAGGGTTTGGAATGGAAGCCACATTGCTTCTGGTTGTTGGCTACTCTCATACCAGAGGTGTAGCCATCTCATTTTTGGTCCTTGCAGTGGGATTTAGTGGATTTGCCATATCTGGTAAGATATATATTTTATACATTTGACATTATGATCTTTCTAATATGTCTATGTGTATATGTAATATGATCAATATGTACATATGTATTCTTATAGACAATCAAAACATTTCGAAAACATTTAGATTTGTTATTACTCATTCTTCCCTCCATTTACTATTTTTCTCTCTGTTTCTGTTATTGTTTGTTGCTTGTGAAGAGAGCCTTTTCACTCTGTGAGGTGAACATCTCATGTTAAGTAATGGATGACAAAATATGCCTCATTCCAGTCCCATATGTCTTCTAGCCAAATGATGCAGTTGTCGAACACACGCTATGTACTCGGTATATTTTAAGGAGTTATGTGGTGATGCTTTTATCTCATAAACTTTTATGATTCCTTTAGTCAAAGATTGTATGTGTATTTCAGGCTTTAATGTGAACCACTTGGATATTGCTCCAAGATATGCTAGTATCTTAATGGGCATTTCGAATGGCGTTGGCACATTGTCAGGGATGGTTTGTCCTATCATTGTTGGCGCGATGACCAAAAACAAGGTAAGATAGAACAAGATAGGTGTTCAGTCATAGAAGACCCTCTGCCATGGCTGAGAAAGAGTTATTGTGTTCTCCCTGGAATGTTCCTTCTAAGTAAGAAAGATAAATGTGGCCTAGAAGAAGTTATTTCCCTAGGATCTGTGATATTCCCATTTCCCTAATCTATAAGCAAGGTGTTTCTCAACACTTACTTATTTTTCAGATTTAGGCCTTAAATATAACAACAATTTATGCTATCTGTGTGACAAAGAAAAGAACTTTTCCCCTTGGTTGTTAAAATGGCAGAACATTTTCACAGCTTTATTTGCAAACCCTCATTTTTACTAATTTTCAGTTGTTCAGGGGAGAATATTTTGTCATATTTGTCCTTTCATGTATATATAGAGGGTCAAAATTATGATTAAACAGAAGGCAATAAAGGAAAGAAGTGGGATTAAAAGATAATCTAATGGAAAACCAGGTATAGTGACTTATACTTTAATTCTAGCATTCTGGAGATGAGAGAAGAGGATGTTGAGTTCCAGAGCAGCATAAGCTACATAGGAAGAATTTGCAATTTTTATTAATGAAAAGATAAATCACTGGAAATGGAAAGGAATTATTGGTATCTACATACCAGCAAGACATAGATATGCATAACATTTTATTACTATCATAGTATATTAAATAATAGCAAATAGTTTTATAGAAAGGTTCTGTAAGAATGATGGCTTTATATAATCATGCTTTGACTATTCCTAAAGATAACATTTCATGAAAAGAAGTGCTGTCATGGGGTGGGTATTATCACAATTCATTTTTTGTCCCAACAGTCCCGTGAAGAATGGCAGTATGTCTTCTTGATCGCTGCCCTAGTCCACTATGGTGGAGTGATCTTTTATGCAATATTTGCCTCAGGAGAGAAACAACCATGGGCAGACCCTGAGGAAACAAGTGAAGAAAAGTGTGGCTTTATCCATGAAGATGAACTTGATGAAGAAACAGGGGATATTACTCAAAATTATATAAATTATGGTACCGCCAAATCTTACGGAGCTACAACGCAGGCCAATGGAGGTTGGCCCAATGGTTGGGAAAAGAAGGAAGAATTTGTACAAGAGGAGGTACAAGATGCATATACCTATAAAGACCGAGATGATTATTCATAACAAAACTACTACTGGGTGTCCTTTTAGTGTTTGTGATTAAATTAATTGTGATTGCACACAAATATAACCAAGAGTGGTGTAAACAATGTACACATATCAACCAGGCAAGTCTTGCTATAAAAATGAAATCCAAACAAACCCATGAAATTACCATCAAGTGCAAGCTGTAGAAGTTGTGAAGTTCATCCTTTCCTTTCAGGCCATCATTCTTCCGTTTGTGATTTACAGGATCAGTGTAGAAACGCATAGTTCTTCATTGGATTCATATGAACTGAAACTCATTACCATTTAAGAAAGCACAACTACAGCAGTTGGCACATCTCATCCTACAGAAGTTAGGAAGCCAAAGCTACTTGATCATGCAAAATGCACTTATATATTTGTTACACTGTATTGCAAGATATCATGCAGAAGTCCTGTTTAAAAAAATAATGCAAATTTCAAATTGGCTGCATCAGCTGTTGGCAATATTTAGTAAGCTGGAGAAGTAAGATGTATTTCCATTGAAGAAGCATATGGTACACTCACAGCCAGCAAATTGTACTGACTAGGCAATTCTTAGGATTAATTAAATAGTTTGGGATATTTTGTGTGCCTCAGAAAAGAATATCTTGCAGTGTTTATATAAGATGCCAGGGCACAAACACTTATTTTTGTGAAAGAAAATTTGTAAAGTGAGGGGTATGCTTCATGTTCTTCCATTCATTACCTGACAGTATGAAACACTTTGCATTTCAACAAAGATCAACTTTACATGTAGCATATTACAGAAATTTTTTGCAAAAATGAATTATAAAAATCAATAGACTTCAATGTATTTTTATTACAACTTTGTACTGGTTGTAACTTGCATTAGAAAAAAATATATAAATATACACCATAAAGATTCTAAGAAAGAATTTACTATGAAAATATAGCCCTTAAAATGCAATATTAACCCCAAAAGAAATAGACGATGATTTAGAGTCCTTCTTTAACAATTAAATATTATATGAAAGTTGTGCCACAGAACTCTATGTAATATGAGAAAATAAACAATAGAGATATTATAAGTAGAAAATTTTATTATTTAAAGTTCCATTAAAGAGATATTTGTCTTAGATAGGACAATAAATTATATTAAAATTATATCTATGTCTATATCTATATCTGTATATCTTATACATATCCATAAACACACAAAACATAAACAATTTTCACACAATACCAAATACAGCATACACCTAATGTTGGGTTAGGGGACTGCAATTTCTACTTTCATAGAGTCACAATTTTAGATGAGGAAGAGGCATTTTGCTTGTCATTTCTTAATATAACTCAACAGGAATTGCAACATTTGTGTACCAAGCAATAAGTGCAATGCATAAAGTTTCCTCTCTGTATAGTAACTTCATTTTGCTCATCGTAGCTGTTTGGGTGGTTGGAATGACTATTTTCTTTGAAAAAAAAAGCTAACATCAGATTTCTTTATAATATTCTAAAAAATACTAATGCATTTCCCAAGTCAACACAAAATATTATAGGTGTATTTAATTGTCTGTTTTGGATATTTGGTCTGTTTCTTGTATTGTGCTAGTAGTGACTGGAGACCCTGCTACTGCAAATATGAAACATAAAGTTTGTTTTTTTTTAAAATGCAAATTCTTCTCAACTTCAAGAAAATAAAAAATACTTTATGCTTTGTGTCTCAAAGTGATATCATGTGACCATAACTTTGTTGTGTTGAATAAAAATATGTGGACTGTCATTTTGTGGCATCAAAAAGTGTTAATAAAATGCTCTATTTATCCTTTTGTTAAAAAAACACACATTAACTTGGGCTTAATTTGTTTTTGTTTAGTTTGTAGCTTTAGTGTGAATTTTCCTGTGGATGTGCCAATGAAGCTAAATTTAAGCTCAAGAGTAACAGCCACTTTAGCCTCTTGGGATTTAATGGAAGAACATGATATTTTCTAGATTGTGTGAGGTGTAGCTCTGTAGTGAGAGTTTTAAGCTAAGCAGTAGTTCTCTGAGTTGAGCTCCATCTTTGCTGAGGCTAAATTTAGAGGAATATTGTGAAATAAACCTGAAGTTCTCAGATCAGTACCATGATTTAACTTTCACTGTACACTTAGCCTATGCCGGTTATTGGCAGGTATATTTTTTGTACAGTATCTTATGAGGCTTCATAATGACCCCCTGAGGTAGACATCCATTAATTTCCAGGTTACAAATGAAAAAGGGAAATTTAGACTTCAAATGACTTTGCCAAAATACAATAGTATAGTGGTACTATATTAAAACATGTTAATTAAAACAATGAGCAGCAAGCTGAACACCCAATAGGATAGCTTTGTCACTAGAAAGGTGATCAAATAGCCTCTGGTCCTTCTACATGTGTGCAGCAAGAGAACTATGTAACTATTATATGATTTATATATTCTGTACATGTAGCATTTATAGAATCTGAGATTTGTGAAACTGTGCTGCTCAAAGGACTTTTGGGCTAATTTTGTTGACATTACTTACAGCAGATGACACTGAAGGTCAATATAGAAAATGACGTGATGAAGAACTAGATGGTTATATATCAGGTTATTACTAAAGTAGGATCACTTTAAACAGGTATTTATTGCTCCAATCACTATCTCCATATCCCACTAAAATAAGCCCCAGTTTTTTTTTGTTTTTGTCACGTGGACACTGTCCCTGAGCTTCTTTGTTTTTTTGTTTTTGTTTTTGCTTAAGGTTACTGCTCTACCATTTGAGCCACAGAACCACTTCCAGCTTTTTTGTTTGTTTTTATGGTACTGAGGAACTGAACCCAGGGCTTCATGCATGCTAGGCAAGCACTGTACCACTAAGCCACATTCCCAGCCCAGTCCCAGAGTTTTGTTTGGTGGAAAGAGAGGGGATGTATTTCCCTTCCTATCCTCCTCTGTGTAAGGAGGAAGGCAAGAGTGAAAATGTCACAACTAATGCACTGTTTTCCCAATTCCATAGCATTCCCTAATCCTACAGTAATTACATTGCTTTTTCTCATTCCTCCCATCCTACGTTTTCCTCACTTAATCTTTATTATCATATACATCTAGAATTTTATAGTTCACAACATACTTACCCATACATTATCTCATTTAGCTTTCATATCTGCCTTGTAAAATTGAAAGCCTACATTTTATTATTAGAAATTCTATTCTTTACATAAGGAGGCCAGGTCTATGAGAGTATATTTTAACTTCCTAAAGGTTCTCTAGGCAAGGATGAAGCAGAATACAGACTATGGGGCCTTGATGAAAAAGTACTTTCTGTTTCTTTTACTTTTAAATCCCATTATTACCCATCTAATTGAAAGTTACTTCTTGACTGGGGATTTCACTAGGTAAAAATCAGTGCTCCACTAATAAAGATAATCAATCATTCTGCTGTCTAGAGATAAACAAACATTTCTGAAATTTCATAAGGATGCTACCTTGTTCAATGGTAGCATAATCAGTACTGACAGAAATCTCTCTGTGGACATGTCTGTCTCTTCACATGACTTTCTTTTTTAAAATGGTATCATTATTGGTCCCAACCAACTCTAGTATAACCTCATCTTAACCAAGCCTACCTACAATGACCCTTTTCCAGGAAAAAAAAACCCAAAAAACTCATGCACTAAAGTTACAAAGGGTTAGAATTTCAACATAAATTTTTGGAAGATACAATGTAGTACATAATAGCTTTTCTCTGGTCTTAGAGAATCTATCAGGCTCTTAGCTTTTAAGATTTTATGCAATTTGTGACCACAACATGTTTGCTCTTAATGTTAGCCTCTCCCTTACTCTCTTTTATTATGGGTAATTTGATCATGCTTCTTAGGCTTGGATTAGTGTGTGCCTTGGTTTCCTGGCATTGTCTTTAAACGATGAAGGAATGTGGTCATACAATTCCTCTACCCCATAAACATTGCTTTTGCCGGAATGCCAGCAAAAGCAATGGAAAAATGAGCACAGATTCCTGATAGTGAGGAAGATGTCACAAAGACTCTGGACTGCCACTGTGTTGACAAGAAGTCTGTCCGACAAGACACGCTGTCAATTCCTCCAAGGATCAGAAGGCAGAACTCCTGTAGCAAAGGGCAAGAAATAAAATGAGCACTGGAGTCAAGGGCATAAAACAAGTGTACTTGGCAGTGTGACTGGATTTCCAAATCATTCAGAAGTCTGATTTTGTTCACTTGGTGATTTTTATTTCCTCTGTGGTCGATGTTTAACATCACTCAGAGAATTCAATATAATAACAACTTCAGTCCATATAGAAGGTAGAACTTTTTTTAAAAATATTTTTAGTAATGCATTTATTTGTAAACAGCAGCTATTAAAGCCAGGTCTGGCAGCTCAAGAGTATCCTCATCACTACTGGGTGGAGATATGGGCATTGTGGTTCAAGGGCAGCCCTGAGAACAAGAAGTATATGAGACTCCATCTCAACTAACTTTTGAGTGCAATGTCAAGTGTCTGTTATCTCAAGAACAGGGAAAACACAATGACTGGGTGCAGTGGTCACATTCCTACTCAAAAATAGTTGGAGCCTATGGTTCAAGTGATGGAGCCCCTGCCTGGCAAACAGAAGGTCCTGAGATTCATCCTTAATATTTAAAAGAAAATAAATAATTGTGTGTACCTCAGTATGAGATCATCAAAGTATGTTAAGAACCACTTAGGTTCTAATACTACTGATGGCACTTCACAATCACACTGGAAGGTCCACTTCTGTCACCAGCTTTCTTCTTGAAGAGCTTACCTTAGACTTCCATGACTAGTAGGATTACTTACCAGGCCTCTGCTGTATGAGGTGTTGGAAAGCCAATTCACCTTCAAACCACTGCCTCTGGTGACACTAAGAGCACCTGCAGGCATTCTTCCTGATTTAAGAGGATGGCCTCCTTGGTGTTGCTGTCCCATGGCCACAGCTTCTATATTTGGCCATTGGACAATGAATAACAAAGAAGCAAATGAGTTTTGAAAGCATAGCCCTTCCTTCTGGGTGAAGCTGCATCATTCTAGGTCACGTTCCTTGGTACACAGAGTTCTGGCTGAATTTTCACCCTGATGGATCTTTTAATCTGGCCTCTTGGTACAGGGAGGTTTTACTTTAATCGTTCACTGAGGTATAGGATACTTCATTCTTTCCTTTAAACGCTCATAGCACAGATCAAGATAAGCTAAAGTTCTTAGCAAAGGTATTTTGTGGAAAGATTCTAGGATTATAAAAACATTTTTCAGCTGGTCACTCTGGGGACTTCAAACACAACAACCTGTAGAAACCAAGCATTTGTGCAAAGGAAGGAGACCATTTACTTCAGAAGGAGAATATGAAAAATACACTGATCAGCCAAAGTAAGGCATCATCACCAAAATCCCAGCAGACTTTGCTCATGTGGAAATGACGTACATTTCCTATATGAAGTATCTTTTTTTGTTGTTATGTGTGGTCAAACATAAAGAAAACTTAATGCAAGCAGAGTAAAATCTTGTGAAGGCAAAAATTTGTCCTTCAGGCTTGCAGTTAGGTATCCCAATGTAACTGCATTGTGGTAAAAGTGTTGTAGATAGAAGTTATAGGAATCACATTTGAGCCTTCCTCTTCAAAATCTCTTCTGACATCATAGTAAAAACACTAGACTTAAGTAACAAAGAGATGATCTTACACACCGCAAAATTAAAGAAAGAGCTATACTACAATGGAAAGGAAATCAGAATCACTGCACACCTTCCCACACAAACCCCCAGTGCAAGGAGAGCCTGGAAAAGTACCACCAATGCCCTGAGAACAAACAACTGCCAACCCAGACTGGTATATCCAGCAAAGCTAGCATCCACATTTGACACAGAAACTAACATTTTTAATAGTAAAGAAAAAGTAAGAGGTAGAAAAGTACCCCAAGACAGGACACAAGTGGTTTTTACTTTTTTCCTATTGTTTTTAATGTACTTATAATGCACTATGTGATTCTTTTGTTTCTTTTGTATGTTCTTCCTCCACAGTACAACCCCTGTTTTCACTGTATTTGATTCTAGTATTCTGCATCTTGTATATACATTTTTGTAATTTGGGAAGGGGAAGGGGTAGAGTGGAATGCTTAAATGGGGATGCAGGATGACCCATTGTGATGATGCGATGTACAGGACACTCTGTTGAAAATTAACTTTACAATATCGGGGTGGGGGGAGGGAGGAGTTGGGGAAGTGGGGAGGGAAGTGATGGTAGGGGAAAAACAAAGGAGGAGGTAACAATGCTCTGTAAGAAATGTACTCATTACCCTACTCATGCAGTTGTAACCCCTCTGTACAGTATTTTTACAATAAAATATATATATTAAAAATTAAAAAAGAAACAACAGCAACAAAAAAGAAAAAGTAAATGAGTTCATAAACAATAAACCAGTATTCCAAAAAAAATTAAAAGTCTCAAGAAAACAATCAAGATCAAGGAACCACATCAGATAGATATCACTAGGAGATCAATTTAGTAGGAGAAACAAAGAAGCAAAACTCAAGAAAGCAAGAAAATGATAGGAAACACAACACATGTTTCTATAAACATAAACATGAATGGACTCAATTCACCAATCAAAAGAAAAAGAACTGTAGCATGGATCAGAAAAGAAGACCCATCTATTTGTTGTCTCCAAGAGACTCATCTAACAGCTAAAGATAAAACAAAGGAGAAGGTAACAATGCTTGAAGGAAATGTACTCATTAACTTATTCATGTAACTGTAAGCCCTCTGTACAGTATATTTACAATAAAAAGAACATATAAAAAAAACTCTGAATAAAGGGACAGAGGATGATCTTCCATGCAAATGAACCCCGCAAGAAGGGAAGAGACCAACATGCAATGGAAGCTCATAAGCTTTATAGACCATGATAATGACAAGGTGCCTTATGAAGGTAAAAATATGTTTGTGACTTTAACTATCACTATCACCCCCATACTGTGAAATTTATGTATTTTATGTAATTACTTAATCTCAATAAAGAAAACAATCTCTTATGAAATTAAGGCCTTCATATTAACTCAGGTCCTACTTATTGGCAAGATCTATCATAGGAGTTTGAAAGAACCCAGGATGACATAACCCCTGTTGAGAGGATCCTGAGTCACGGCTGAAGGCAGTGCATGTCTCTATTAAAGCATATTTAACTATCATGTGAAGGAGACTCCTTTGTTATGTGGCACTGAACATGCCTGAATAGGACACAATGTAAAGCTGCTCACTGAATGTAAAATCCTACACATCACATTAACTTGGAACAAAATTGGAAGTAAAACAAGAATATATAAACAAAAGTATTATAAATGATTGACCCAAGGTCTCATATTATTGCAATTTCATCTAATTTTATTTTATTTTTCCTAATGTGCTCTCTCATTTTTTTGTTTAAAATTCTAATTGTTACTGTGATGGTAATGTACAAAGGCGTTGCAGTTACATAAGTCAGGTAAAGAGTGTATTTCATTATGGATAATGCCACCCTTTCCTTTGCTCTCTCACAGTTTTATCCACCTACCCACAGGTTTTCCACCACACCCACAAGTTGTATAGTTTACTTTCAATAATGCCCAGTGATTACCACTGCTGCATTTGTTCACCCCTTGTCCCTCCATTTGGGTGCTTCCTCTTACACTCCCAAAGACCTAAAAATAAACAAGCAGAACAAAAAAAAAAAAGAAAAAAAAAACAGAGAAAAGGAAAAAAATGAAACCTGTTGTTTCCATTTTCTGGAGTTCATTTTGAGAAATATTATTTTGGATGATCAGATGCATGCAGGCACTGTGCCTTTCTGTTCCTCTCCTAAGAAGAATTTTAATTAAAAGTTTTTTTTCTGGGATTTAAAACAATTTCTAAAAGGAAAACAGACTAATGTCTATACATAATAGTTCAGAAAAAGTTGAGTGAGAAGTTTGTTAGATTGTTTAGTTTCTGAAGCATAGAACATGAACAAGATGACTGAGTTAAAAGGAGATGATACAAGAAAATTCTCTGCTAATACAGGTGGACCCATTGAAATAATGAGATGTACAAGATGTTATGTAGAAAAACGAACTTTACAACTTTGGTGTGGGGGTGGGGGTGGGGACTGGACGGGGCGGGGGATGGAGATGGGAAGGGATGAGAAGGGGAAACAAAGGAGGAGGCAACAATGCTTGATAAGCGATATACTCATTACCTTGCTCATGTAATTGTAACCCCTCTGTACAGTATTTTCACAATTAAAAAAAAAGAAAATTCTCTGCCAAAGGATCTCCATTTGGATATCTATAGAACTTTTATATCTTTAAGCTGCTTTCCCAGAAGGTATATGATTTTTTTTAAAGTTGATTTCATACATTTGAAACAGATTCCAGTAGTGCTTTGAAATGAAGAGAAGCCTATTTAAATATGGGGGCAGGGCGACAAATCTAATGCACATCCTTTAGGCAGTTAAAAATCAATAACTTAATTTGTAGTTAAGGATTCTGTGATACAGAGTGACAAATCCAGTGGAAAAATGTCTAGTACCGCACTTACATTGCGGGCTTGCTTGTGAAAATCCAAGCGGAATGCCTTCTATGGCTTACCCAAGATCAACATTTGCATCTTTCTCATTTCCTTCAAGGGAGTCCAAGGCTAGCAGAGTGATTTGAGAAAACAGAGGACTCATTCACTTTCTTTCTTTCTTTCTTTCTTTCTTTCTTTCTTTCTTTCTTTCTTTCTTTCTTTCTTTCTTTCTTTCTTTCTTTCTGTACGTATTTTATTGTAAAAATGCTGTACAAAGGGATTACAGTTACATGAGCAAGGTAATGAGTCAATTTCCTGCAGTTGTGGAGGTGGGAGGGAAGGGATGGTAGGGGATAAACAAAGGAGGAGGCAACAATGCTTATTCATTTTCTATCCTTCTGTCTTGAATGAGTACATATCCACAGATGCTGTTCCTTCACTCTCATATTCCAGCTTTGAAGGAAAAGACAAGATCCAAATGGTTAAAGACATTGTTCTGTTAGTAGTCCATCATTTGATACATAAATACATCATACACAATGTTTACCTTGATGGCCATATACAGAGTTGATAATATCTATTTTTTTATAAAAGTAGACAAATGAGCTTTAGGAATTATCTAGGATCACATCCTAAGCACAGAAGGGTTCTGGGCAATTAGTAAAGCAGAAAAGGATAAACAGAAACAATCAGATAGGACAGGAATAAACAGTAGGCAAAGGGAAGAAAAAAGTTGAAAGCAAACTGTCACTATATATTATTTATAGCTAATTGGATATTAAAAATTGATGCTTCTGGGCTGAGAAGGTGGCTCAGTGGTAGAGCGCTTGCCTTGCATGCATGAGGCCCTGGGTTCGATTCCTCAGCACCACATAAGCCGAAAAAAAAAAGCCGGAAGTGGCACTGTGGCTCAAGTGGTGGAGCCCTAGCCTTGAGCTGAAGAGCTGAGGGACAGCGCCCAGGCCCAGAGTTCAGGCCCCATGACTGGACCCCCCCAAAAAAAATTGATGCTTCTAAAATTTGTCCATAGTGTACATTTGGTAACTTTCAAAGTCATAAGTGAGTGAAGGAAGTCTGCAGGACATCACTACCTATTGAAAACTGGACTGTGAAACGGGACCTGCCTGTACAGGAATTAGATTACTTTCCTTTTTACATTCATCAACCCTGACTGATTCAAGTTTCTTCAGTAGCTGGATTTGCTATTTTCCTTTGCTACAAATCTCCACTCCTTTTCCTTGCCACGTTTCTCCTCTTATAATTTATCTTACTGTGACCTTTTGATAAGCTTAAGGACCACAGAGATTGTGCTCTTTAAATACAAGAGAAGAGTGTATACTTAAATAAAGATTTGATTAAGACAGACAGTTTAAAGTTCAGTCATTTTTCAAATCTACTTGGTGTGAATGGTATTGCCTGTAAAATAATGATCAAGAGAAATTTCACAATTCATCTGTAGCCTCACACAATTATTGCTCTCTTCTTGTGAAGAAAATTAGAATGGAAAATAGAAATCTAGGCCTGGTGAGACAGAGAATATTTTCTAAGACTATCCTGATATTAAAGTTATGTTTTAAACAAGGATGCCCTGAACATCTAATGCCAATCCAGAACTTAAGTGTATAATGCAACATCATTTCCTATTGAGTCGACCACTTCAAAGCTCTGTCAAAGTGTTTAAAAAATCTCATCCATAAAACCATAATGAGAAAAAAAGCACACATCTCATAGGAACGTGAAGATTCAATTTAAGGCTATGTATAAAAAGGTGAAGGATGGGGCCTGGCACACAGTAGGTACTCAATAAATGGGATACTCAATAAATGAGGGCTAATGGTATAAAATGGGGATCTATTGACTCATGACATGATTCTTGGGTTTGAGGATCTTTGAGGAGCCAGTACAAAGTGGATTCAACTGCACAGAGAAGGGTCTTGGAATAAAGTGTTTCAGATGGGGTTTCAAGTTCAGTTCATAAAACTTAAATGAAAATAAGATTTCTGAGTATAGGTTTTGTTAAAAGATGAGAAATGGTTAGGCTGTGGGAGAAGGAGAGAGTTCCAGTTGAGAAGACTTTGTCAAAATAACAGTGTTGCTGAAGGCCAATGAGAAGTTGGATATGACAGTGTTGTTCTTCACTTTCTTGTCTTCGCATTTTAGTTTTGCAAAGGTATGTCTGCAGACACTATCAGAAATAATGAAATTCACTAATTCAGTTCTTCCTATATTCTTTGAATCTAATCTTTGAGTGTGTAGAAAACAAAGTTAGTTAAAAATAGTCTATAAATAAGATATTCAATATAATAAAGAGAAATATAAGAGAAAATATAATAAAGAAACATAATAAAAGAAATATAATAAAGAGAAAATAAATGATGTAATATCTAACCACCTGTAATGTTAGGAATAGTGGCTCTGATTAACCCAATGACATTTACATAATAGGATTTAATCCCTTCAGATGTCAAGGATAACCATAACAATGCTTACAATTTGATTGCTGTGAATAAGAATAATTAATAAATTATAAAAATTATGGGCAGGGATGGGAGGGAAAAACTGGGGAGAGCAAGGGAATGGATGACATTTTCCAAAAAAGAAATGTGCTCTTTACCTGATTTATGTAACTGTAACCACTTTGTACATCACCTTTATAATGACAATGAAATTAGATTAAAATTTAATAATCAGTTGAAATTTTAGCTCATCTCACATAATGTGAAAAACAAATGAACATTTCCTGGTATTAGGCAAATAGATGTAAAATACATGCTCATATGTGTATTACAGAGCCAGATTCTGACGAGGAAATGCTACAAATGGCTGACATTAAAGTAGTTCAATACATTTGTATAGGTCTATTTAGCATGTTGAAGTTATAGTTTATAGAAAAAAATACAGAAGAATTAAGTAAACATAGCTTAAACAGTAGAGTGGTTAGTCACAAAGCAAGCACTTATATACTGTACTTTATTTAATCCGAATGTATTTTTATTGACAAATTGACAGGAATTTGCGATGGCAGAGCGGGGTCCTAAAAATGTCACTTCTGCCAGATGAGCAAGTGCTGGCGTTCTTATGCATAGATAACATTAGGGAAAGAGTTAAAGATGTTGCATTCCATACTTGGAATTTGCTAAAAAGATAGACTTTAAAATAAACCTTGCCATCATACGTAAACAATAACAACAGAGATGTAATATTTAGAATAATTATCTAGAGTATAGTATTCATTATCCAATATATATCTTTATCTATATCTATATACCAAACTTTATACCTTAATCATATGCAATGTTAATATGTCCATGTTAATAAGTGTTAGCATTTTACATTTTTAGTTCAAATCTGCTTCTTTTGTGCTGGTCCTGGCACTTGAAGTTAGAATCTGAAGGCTACCCAAGAGTTTTTCTTTTTTAAGACTAGCAGTCAATGATCATCCCTTTACCTGTATGCTAAATTATTGCAGCACATTATGATTGGCATACAATTATTATTATTATTATTATTTTATTGTGAGAATACCGTACAGAGGGGTTACAATTACATGGGCAAGATAACGAGTACATTTCTTATCAAGCATTGTTGCCTCCTCTTTGTTTCCCCTTCCCATCCCTTTCCATACTCCCCCCTCCCCCCACCCGAACTCCCCCCACCCCCCACCAAAGTTGTAAAGTTCGTTTTTCCTCATAACGACTTGTACATTTTATTGTTGCAATGGGTCCACCTGTATCCCTAGTTAAACGATTTGTTGTGTCCTTTGTTGACCAAATATCCAGGCTATCTACTTTCTTTGACCAAAGTCCATACAATGATTCTTCAACTTGATCTGGCTCTGACCTCAACCACAGGACCTTTAGTACTTGAGTGGCTATATTTAGACTACATGAGCTTAGCAGGGGAATAGACCCACATAGTCCATTATGAACATATTGCCCAGGAGAAATACAAACATAGGATTAATTTTCTCTTCTTGCTTCTTTATTTTTCCCTTTCCCTTTTCTTTTTACAGTGCAGAATATATACAGATCTGTAGTCATGGTGATAGGCATTACAGTTACAAGATAAGAGCATTTGCCAACATTAACCAAGACCTACAAGATACACAGAAAAAAAAGAGAGACTGCAGAGGTAGCAGGCCTTCAGAAAAGTTAATAGAAAGTATTTACCCCTCAAACCACAGGGTATTTGGACTCAATAAGAGAGAATAAATGTAAGAAATTGTATGAACTTCTGCTTTCTTTCCTGTTACACATTTTAGCAAGTTGATAAGGAAGCCCAGAATTCCCTTCCCTTGACACTGGTGGGAAGTTGAAAACTTTCTGAGAACTCTCACTTAGCAACACTCAACCCATGAGAAACCCTGGAGGTCCCTTAACCCCTTGGCATCTCATGTCATTTTGGAAGTGTTGAAGAAGCTATCTACTTTTGTCAAAATGCTCAATTTTGTGAAAAACGCATCTTCTCAATCTCCTCATACATAACTATAACATTATTATTCTCAAAGTCTAAGCCAATATTTGGATAGAAGGTCCAGTTTTTAGTAAAGAGGTGCAGAGGTAGGGAGGGAGGGAGACAGAGAGACAAAGACAGAAAGACAGAAAGAGAGAAGGAGGTGGGAACAGAGGAAGGGAGGGACAGAGGGAAAGAGGGAAAGAGAGTTCATATAATTTATATTGCTTGGATATATTACATTTCTCATTCTAAATGTTTATGAGATGTTTATTGCTTCTGTATCCTTACTGTAAACTCTGTTTTGTCTAGATTAGTGACATCAAGGTTTTGTTTCCTGGAAATGAGACAATTCCTGAGGATGACACGTGATGATCTCTCTTCTCCCATTGTGCACAATCACTGTAAAATATTGATGCCTCTTCCCACAGCTCATAATTAGCCTTTACTAATTTGATCATATTGAAATTTTGTACTTGATACCCAATAAATGACTGTTTCTTGCAAGAAGAATCAACATGTTATTTTGGGTTACATGAAAATAATAATTGCTCAAATAATAAACTAAGCAAAGCCACAAGAAATATCTAAACCCACAGGTTCAGAGACTGTGGAAAACGGGGACAATATGTCACCGAGATTGAAATGGTGTTACCTCTATCCCTGGGGAATCATAGAGTCATTCCTTTTGGCTGTCAGACTTGCTGTTAATTTTGTCTGCAATTGCCAGCAAAGTCCAGGAAGATATATGAGGATGAATTATTGATTTTCACTTGCATTCTGATTGGAGCAGGTTTGCAGCTTATTTCCAAGTAACTCTTTTCATCTTCAGGGTAATAAATACAAATACCAGTTTAATTTGTCTCTTGGAGTTAGCACCTTTCTGATAAATTGAATCTGTAAAACACCCACCATTTCCTCATAGAATCAACAAACGACGAGCTACCATTGAACAGATTCTTCTTAACACATTAAAAATTAGAAATAGCAACTTTTGGTTAGAAAGAAAAAAGACACATGGAAGGTGAATACAGCGTGTAGGAAGTTTTCAGTATAAACAATCTTGTAAGCCTGAGCACTGAAAATATATTCTTGTGGAAAACATGATTGGGGGTGATAGAAGAATATATTCTTTTTAGTGAATTTGATTTCTCACATTATGAAAGCCTTGGTTTAATTCTGTTAATTGACTATGTGCCTCCCCGTGCCCCACCCCACAAGAGACAGGCAACACGTCTCAGTGTCCCTGAGTGAAGCTGTACTACTTTAAAAGCACTCATCCTACATAGCTTTTTGTTTGGCCATGTCCTTGGTAGGGCTGGAGAGCTCTTGTACCTTTCTTCCATTTGCTTAGGAGACAATACTTTCAAAGAACACCTTGATAGCTATTGGTGACAAAGCAGACCCCTTACTGTGTAGCAGCTGTTTGAACCTGGTTCTAAGCCATAGGAGGATTTGGTCTTTCAGGATTTTATTTAATAAGGATAGTGATAGATTCACAGCTTCCGATCAGTTCTCCAAGCTAAAAGAGGCATTTTTTTAACCACAAGTCCTAATAATTCAAAAATAATTTTGGGATGCTCTCCCTACAAAAAGGCATGCTTTCTTCTCTATCAAGCTGTGAAGCCAGGCTCACTAACTGAAATGCACACACAGAAAAATGATCCTACCTGATAGCTCTTTTGTAGCACAGGTACCAATGGCTCTTCCATTGCCTGAGAAAATTTTCTTTGAAAAAAAAAACGTTTGATTAAGTGCACACTACACTCATTAAAAATTTATCTTAAAGTATACAATTCATTGTTTTAGTATTTACACAGGAAACATTCAGACTATATTATAATATAATAACAATGATGTGTAAATCATTTGTTTCTTTGTACTAATGTCAAAAACAAAACCTACTCAAAATAGTAATGCTTATACTTAACTTCTTGAGTGAAATGTAGTATAATTAGGTATAAATTATGACATCAAAAAAATAAAAGTAGGAGAGTGGTGTAAAATATTGAGTTCTTTAAACATGACCATAATTGTTATCAGGTTAAAATAGACTGACCAAACAGTGAATGTATTTTATGTAAGCCTTCTGGCAAGTATAAACCAAAAATATGTGATGGATATACAAATATATTTAAAGTAAGGTATCAAAACACACTACTAGGAAAAATATCACTTTATTACAAAGAAAGGCAGTGAGAAAAGAAGTTAATTTTTAAAAGTTTGCAAACAATGAATAAAGTAACAGTAGTGTGTCCTGACACACTAGTAATTACCTTGGAATTTAACTTTTCAATCCAAAAATAAAATACAAGGAACAGAACAAGAGGTAATGCATACATGGGACATATCTTTAAGGATAGGAATAAAATTAAGGTGAAAGACTAGAAACAGAACTTTTAAGCACACTGAAATGAATGAGCACACGAGTAGTTATATTTAGACAAAATAGACTTTGACACTGCAAAATGAGAAAGAGATTTATTATATAATAATAAAGGGATAAAGTTTGAAAAAGTTGTAACAATTATAAATAAATACACACACTGAAAATCTAAATCTAAATAGATTCAGAGAGAAAGAGACAGAGAGAATGAGCACAATAACATATGAGATTTATACTTCCTTTTTTCAGCAATAGGCAGATCATCCTGAACAATAGATAGATAGATAGATAGATAGATAGATAGATAGATAGATAGATAGATAGATAGATATTAAAATAACTAAGGAAGCATTGGACTTAACATAGACTTTAGGCCAATGGAATTTGCACATGTGCAAAAATTTCTATTCAACAGCATCAGAAAACACATTCTTCTGAAATGTAAATGGAGTATTTCCTCGGACATATAATATTTCAGAATTCAACATTAGAAACAAAAGAGGAGACATTATAACAGATACCAGAGGAATACAAAAATTACAGACTATTAAAATGAGTTCTGGCCAAGAAATTTTATAATCTAGAAGAAAGGAACTACTTGCTACCTATAAACACACACATATACAACTTGCCATAACTGACTCATGGGAAATTAAAAGCAATGAAACAAATCAAGAAGAAGTACAAATAAACCAGTAAGGAGATTCAATCAATAATAGAAAGTCTCCCATCAAACAAAGCCCCATAAGATAGCTTCACACAAGAAACTAAAGCCAGTCCTTAAACTCTTCCAAAAAAATTAAAGAAGTAACACTTAAGAAGGTATTATGGGGTTAGTCTATTCCATAGCATTCAAAGTCAAAGAAAAGATATTTATCCTTGATAAATATATACACTAATGTTCTCAGCAAAATTCAAGCATATTGAATCCAGTAGCACATGCACCGGATCACTCACTTTGTTCTATTGGAATTTATATCTGCAATCCAAGAATGGTTCAATATATGCAAAGCATTGTCAATATTCACAGAATAACAATTAAATCTATAAGTTCAAATCAATAGATGCAGAAAAAGCACACGACAATATTCAATATTTGTTCATGACTGAAAAGCACTCAACAAATTGGGTATAGAAAGAAAATAGCAATAAAAATCATATACTACAAGTTATACCTAACACCATACTTGATGTTAAAAAAATTGAAGCTTTAATAACACAAGTAAGAGGCCCGTTCTTAACATTTTAGTTAATGTTGTATTGGTAATCATCTAGTCCAAGCAAGCAGAGAAAGAAGTAAAAAAGTATCTCTATAGCAAAGGAAGAAGCTAAATTGTCCCTGTTTATAGATGACATAATCTCACATATAGAAAACCCCTAAAGACTCCATGGAAAAAAAAGGTTAAAACAAATAAATTACTTCAGAAAAGTTGAAGGAAACAGAACCAACCTATGAAAGTCGGGAGCATTTCATTACTGAAGGTAGTGTTTGGTGTTCCATCATACCAAGCAAGAGGCCCTCAGTTCAAAACCTCAGTATTTTCTCTGCTCCACCAACCATCAAGTCAGGAGAGTAAGTAAGTAGCATCCTCCTCCTCCTCCTCCTTCTTCTCCTCCTCCTCTTCTTCCCCCCTTCCTCCCCCTCCTCCTTTTTCAATGCATTTGGAGTTGATTCTGGTGCAGAGTGATATATAAGGATCTAACTTCAGTTTTTTACAGGTGTAAAACTAATTTTGCCAGCACCATTTACTGAAGAGGCTATCTTTCTTCCATTTTGTTTGCCTCCCTTATTGAAGATTAGGTGGTCATATGTCTCCCAAATCTGCTACGAAAGTATAATGATCATGTAGGACTGCATACGTAGGTAAAGGAATAGAATGGAGAGCAGAAATAATTGCACAAATTTCCATTGAAGTTATTGTCAGCAAATTTTCTATGAAGATACAATAGGAAAAGGACAGTGTTATTGATAACTAATGTTGATAAAGTAGAACACACAATTCAGAAGCATAAAATAAGGTCCAGGATAGCATCACATCAAAATTGAGTACAAATATATTAAAGATAATAATATACTGAAATTGCAAAACTACCAGCAGAAAACAAAGAAAGAATTTTATATAACACTGCTTTAAATAATGTTTTGTTTTTTCGTTTTGTTTTTGGATATAACTCCAAACAAATAGAACAAAAACAAAGAGAGCCATATGGGATTACATCCTACTGGAAAGCTTGTGCACAGCCAAGGAAACAATAGAACGAAGAGACAGCCTATAAGGAATGAGATGCACTATGGATTCATTAGAGGGAACAAACACATAGAGTGTTAAAATATTTTTAACTTTATGTCTGATAAGGGGTTAATTTCCAAAAGTTATGTACAATATATTATTAGAAGGAGACCACATAATTAACATAGTAGAAAAATAGGAAATGGGCAAAGACCCTATAAAGAAGTGTCAAAGATCCTAAAAGTAAATGAGAAATGGACAAGGAGACTAAAAAGACATTTCCGAAAGAAGACTATACAAATAGATGACATGAATACAAAAAACTGCTTAGTGTCACAAATCACCAGAAAAATGCAAAATAAAGACACAATTCTTAGAGTGGTACTATAATAAAGATGAAATCTAGCTAGTGTTAGGAATAATGTACAGACTAGTGTAGGAATTTTAATTAGTAAGTCATTATGGGAAGTAATATAGAGGTTCTTTAAAAATTGATAGTGATATTTTAGCAATGATTATTTATAATGTACTATAATTGTAAAGTAATAATTAAAAATTATAACTTATACTCATATTATAAGTGCAATTGAAAGTTATTTATTTTTGCAGGAATCTCACCATTAGATATGTGTAAAAATGAAATGAAATTAGCACATCAAATGGACATTTTTTAATCTCTTGTTTGTTGTACGATTTAATAGCTAAGATATATGGTAGCTAAGATACGATGGAATTGACTTTATTGACTAGATAAAATAGTATACATACACTGAGATTCATATTCATACATGCATACATATAAATATACACAAAGACAGTATTCAGCCTCATTAATTCTGTCGTTTGTAGCAATGAGTCATACTAAAGAATATTATGTGAAATAAATACCTATGCTCTCACTTGTATGTACATTAATAAATTGTCATAGACTCAGAAGAAGAAAATGACAATTACAAGATTTCAAAAGAATTGAGGGCAGGAGAAAGGATAATATCAAATATTCAAGATGGTGGTTGTTACACTATGCAAAACATGGTGATTGTTGTTATTGACAATGCATTATGTGTTTAAAAAATTACTAGGAAAGTAAAATGGTTTTACTCACCAAAATAAAAAGGTGTAATACATACACGTTTGGGTTATATATGATGCAAACCTTCATTTTATATTAAAAATGTAGGTGATATTTATTTTTAATTTAAAAATAATTTCATCACAGTGTATCTTTTAAAATATTTTTTTTAAAAACTTACTTCTTTGCATTTATTTAATTTTGGAAAACTTGGACAACATTTTTGTTATGGTATCTTTAAATTATTTTATTTAAAATATATGTATTCATTCTTACACAGACCTCTTGTATGTATTTAAAACACAAAATTAAATATTTTTCAATGTTTGCAGGGAAAAATCAATTAAAATAGTATTTATTCCTGGAGAGATCAAGGAAAGACATCAGAATTTATGAACATTTTTTGCCTAAGGTATTTATTAAATAAATACTAGTAAATTGGCATGACTTTGGTTTAAAGCCCCCTGACCACTCTCAGTTTTAACAACACTGCTGTTATGAGGACCAAGAGTGAGATAAACAAGTGAAATAAAGATAATTTAAACATTGAAGTAAAGTCATGAATAATGTATTATTTTAAAGGACAGTTGAATCAAGCCCAGGAAAAGAAAGTCTGCATGGTGGGCTAATCCATTGTATGAGAATGTGAGTGCCCCTTCTCAGTTTCATGATCTGGGAGACATGAAGAAATCCCCTTTTACCTCTTCTAAAAGTATGCTTTATTCATTTACTTCAAAGCACATGTATAAGGGGTGTACTTTAGCCAGGTCAGCACCAGAGATGGGAAAGATGCTCTATGGTCTTCAGATAGTGGAACATAAAAAATATGTAATAAGGAAAAACCAGAAAAGCTATGAAATATAGAACAGAAACATGTAGCTAATCCTTGGAGTCAAGAAAAACTTACTATACAGGTGGACCCATCGCAACAATGAGATGTACAAGTCGTTATGTCGAAAACGAACTTTACAACTTTGGTGGGGGGGGGAAGGGTTGGGTAGGGAGTGGGGGGGATGGGATGGGAAGAGGAAACAAAGGAGGAGGCTACAATGCTTGATAAGAAATGTACTCATTATCTTGTCCATGTAATTGTAACCCTTCTGTACAGTATTTTCACAATAAAAAAAGAAAAAGAAAAACTTCCTAAGTCATAGTTGTAGGTTGATCTGAAAAGTTTCATGAAAGTTAGGTGAAGGAAAAAAGGAAAATACATGATAGATAGAATGAAGAGTGCATGGTAGATAGAAGGAAGAATTGAGAGAGAGAGAGAGAGAGAGAGAGAAGAGAGAGAGAGAGAGTGCTCCTATAATATCCTTATTTATCCTGATTCTCCCAGTTATTAGTGGACTGACCTTGGACAACCACTTACCATTTTGAAGCCAGTTCCCTCATAAGGTAAAATATGGATAATAGTCATCTTTCATCATTAACTGGAAAGTAAATGAACTAGTACACGCAAAGTGATACATACCATTGTTTCTATTCATAGATATACACAGTTAGGAAATCTAGCGAACAATGGATAGGGTGGTTATTGAAACATGGCGGTCATGAAGCCATAGCTAGTTCCCTGGATCAAGGGATATCAAGAGACTCAAATACCATCAGGATGCTACTGCTTTTTATAGTTATTTCTATTTGCATGTATGGGTTGTCTTCTCTCATTGATACCAGCTTTGTGCTCCAGTAGAAAATCTTGGCCTCTCTACAGGTTGGTTTTTGACTTTTAGATCTTTAACCATTAGTTACTCAAAGAGATTTCCCTCTTCATTTCCACTTCTAAAATAACTTAGAAAAGGGGTTGGCCAGAATCTCAGCCCATAGCATCAACCGAGGTCAGAAGGTGTAAGAATGCTGTGCCTTTTGAATGACTGCTGATGGAGGAGAGTTTTTTAGGAGGAGAGGACAGGTAGAGTAGCAGTCCAGTTCATTGGTCTTTAAAGTATTAGCTAAAATTACATATTTCTGATGCAAATATATGTCAGGCACAAAACTTAGATACAACCTTTATTTAAGATTGACACAGTTGAGGAAATAGCTACATAATTTGCTTGAGTATCAGTTAACACCATGCATAGTCAAAGTACAATGAAGACTGGCCTACTCAGAGTTTGAGCTGTTAATGTTGGTCATTATGGGCATTTAGCTTAGTATCTTTTATCCACCAGACATGAATCTGACTTTTCTTTGATGAAAGCAAGAATTTTGCACTCTGGTAAGGTGAGGAGCAGCTCATTCCTCTCTTCCTCTAGCCTTTAGGACAGACAGAGTTTGCAAGCAATACTTTCTTGAACACGAAAGCCCAGAACAGAACTCAAAGATAGGAATTCTTTAGATGTTTTAGGTCACATCGCTTTGATATAATTCTGCTTCCTGTGTCTATATTATCCTTTTTCCAACAGAGAATAAAATATCACACCTCTAATGCTAAAAAGTACCTTTCACAAATGGATGCTGCTTTTTCATAACCTTCGGCTGTGTTCATCCAACCTAAACCTACAGATCTCAGTAGAATTTAAAAAGAACTGATGCTACAATTCTAAAAATGGTATGGGGAGACTCTGATAGCATGTTTTTCTTGAACAGATGCATTCTATGCCTCTTAGGTGACTGAAAAATTAAGAAATGGACCAAGCCTGAATTGACCTAAGACTTTCCAATTAGAGTTTGATAATGAATGTTTGTATGACCCAATTTTGTTATTTAACATGCTAGATGATTCCAGTGGCCAATATATCTTTCTTCATCAAATTGTCAAAATGTATATTTGTTTTGGTAACTGGAAGAAAACAAAAGAAAGATATTCATGATCTATGTGAATGCATGCATATTCATTTGTTCATCCAATCATTTATTCATCAAGTAATTATTGAGAGAGAAAAGTTGTGATTGGTGAGGAAACCTACTAATAGCTTAAACTCTTTACTTTTTTGAAATTGCTTATCAGTTGCACAAAGAGTTTCATTGTGGTTTTTCTTTTCTTTTTTTTATTATTGTGAAAATACCATACAGAGGGGTTACAATTCCCTGGGCAAGATAATGAGTACATTTCTTATCAAGCATTGTTGCCTCCTCCTTTGTTTCCCCATACCATCCCTTCCCCTCTCACCCCCTACCCCCTCAAACCCCTACCCTCTTCACCCCCCACCCCACCAAAGTTGTAAAGTCCGTTTTTCGACATAATGACTTGTACATTTCATTGTTGTAATGGGTCCACCTGTAACCTTATTTAAAGTTTGTTTTTTCCCTTCCCCTCCACAAATTATACCAACATCAAATACAGTGAAAGCAGGGCTTATACCCTGGGGAAGGTACATACAAAGCAACAAAGAAATAATCTTATAAATATGTTGGAAACAATCGCAAGAAAGAAAAAAACATTTGAATCCTTATCTTGGGGTTCATTTTGCCTAACATCATCTTGTCTGACAGTTTCTGTTTGTCTCAGACATATACTAGTTATTGCAAATAAGAGAAACCATGGGACCTATGTTTCTTTGGGCCTGGCTTACTTCACTTAATATAATATTTTTCAAGTCTTTCCATTTCCTAACAAATGGGGCAATGCCATTCTTTCTGATGGAGGAATAGAATTCCATTGTGTATATACCACATTTTCTTGAACCATTGATCTACTGAGGGGCATCTGGGTTGGTTCCATACCTTAGCTATGGTAAATAATGCGGTAATAAACATAGTTGTGCTGGTAGCTTTAGTATGGTCTTGTTTGTGAACATTTGGGTAAATGTCCAAAAGTGGGATTGCTGGGTCATAGGGGAGCTCTATGTGGAGTCTTTTGAGGAACCTCCATACTACTTTCCAAAGTGATTTAACAAGTTTACACTCCTACCAACAATGCAGTAAGTTTCCTTTCTGTCCACATCCCCTCCAGCATCTGTTGTTTTCAGAGTTCTTGATTCTAGCCATTCTAACTGAGGTGAGGTAGAATCTCAATGTTGTTTAGATTTGCATTTCTTTTATGGCTAGGGTCATTGTGGTTTTTCTATTTATGCATTTAACACACTTGAGTCAAACTCACCCTTTCTATTATTTCTTCTTATCCCTCCTCTCTTGAAATTTTAATGACTTTTATTATTATATTTTTATACATACATATAAAGGACTGCAGTCATTATCGCCTTCACCCTTTCCTTCATTTATTATTATATTTTTATACATACATATAAAGGACTGCAGTCATAATCACCTTCACCCTTTCCTCCATTTATTATTATTTATTATTATATTTTTATGCATACATATAAAGGATTGCAGTCATAACCACCTTCACCCTTTCCTTCATTTTTCCTGCTCCATCTGGTTTCTGCCCCCAAGGACCCAGTTTCACACTCCTGTCGTGAATTTTTCTTTAAGAAGATCATTCAGTATTCTTTCTTTGTCTGGCTTATTTCACTTAGCCTAATGTGGTCCACTTTCAGCCAGGTTGTATAAAGATGCCACAATTTTCCTATCCATTCTTCAATAGACATTTCCTTGTTTGATAATTATGAATAATGTGGCCATGAACAGGACATTTTTAATCTCTCTATGAAGTGTTATTTCATTTCCTTTGGCTAAATATGCAGAAAGGGACTGCTGGGTCCTCTTGATACCAGAGCCCTGCCTGAAAAGCCTGGCTATAGATCGAAATGTTCACCCACACTAAGATATAATGTGTACAGAAATAGCAGAGTTTTGGTTGAGAGTAAGGAAAGGGATTCTTGTTTTGTCCTCATCATACCTGTAGCAGTGTTGTAACTTTTAGAAAAATTGAAGCAAAAACTAAGAACTTCACAGGTAATTACACAGATAATTTTTCTCTTGGAAGATGAGTCTGCGCTGGCCTCAGTCATCTTGAAAGTGGCCCAGTTTCTGAGGAGCCTGATTTTTAGGGTCCCTTGATAGCTTAGTAGGTCTGTTTTTAATTTCTGAAAGCCTTCATGCCGTTTGTCATGGTTGTATGCATTTACATTTCCCCAACCTGGAAATGCTCTCTTTTGCCCCACACCTTCATCAACAACTGTCTTTTCTTTTCTTTTTGATTATAACCATCATAAGAACTGTGTGGTAGTATCACATTGTGGTTTTTATTTGTTTATCTGATGGTTAATGATGATGAGGTTTTTTCATCATGTATAAACACAAAAGATCTGTACAACTTGGAGTGAGGGTTTGAGGGTGACTGTAGGGGAGGCAAAGTGGGAGAAAGTAAGGTAATGACTTCCCTTCCTTCCTTCCTTCCTTCCTTCCTTCCTTCCTTCCTTCCTTCCTTCCTTCCTTCCTTCCTTCCTTCCTTTGCTTGCTTGCTTGAACTCTGGGCCTGGGCGCTGTCCCTCAGCTCTTCAGTTCAAAGCTAATGCTCTACCACTTGAGCCACAGTGACTCTTTTGGTTTTTTAGTGAGTCTCACGGACTTCCCTGCTTGGGCTGGCTTTTAACTGTGATCTTCAGATCTCAGCCTCCTGAGAAGCTAGGATTACAAGCGTGAGCTCCCAATGCCTGGCGACATCATTTTTCTTAATTTCAAACTCTTTTACAAAACTGTAGAAATCAAAACAGTACTGTGCTGTTATGAGAACAGACACATAAACTAAAGTAACAGAACAGAAATAAGCACAAATAAGTCAATCATATTTGATAAAGATATCATGAATACAAAAGAGATAACATAGTCTCTTGGATGGTGTAAGGTGAACAATACAGCCATGTAATTGGACCATCATCTTGTTCCATGCATGAAATTTATTCAAAACAGATGAAATACCTTTTTTTTCTCTTGCTGGTACCTGGATTTGAACTCAAAGTCTACACTTGCTCACTTTGTTGGCACTCTATCATTTAAGCCATATCTCTAGCCTGATTCTATGTTATCTATTTTGAGGATGGATGGAATCTCACAGACTTTTCTTGTTGCCTGACTTTGGACTTCAATCTTCTAGAACCCATACTGCTCCATAGCTCGGATTCCAGAAGTGAGCTCCCTTTGCCTGGCCATACAAACCTAATTTTAGACATGGAACTTCAAAACAACTAGCAGACAACACTTGAGGGAAACTCCTTGACAATTTTTTTGAACAGAGATTCTGACTACAAAAGTAAATATAAACAAGGAGATTTCATTAAATAGAAACTTCTGAAAGTCAAAGGAAATAATTCACAAAATGAAGCATTATAGAAAATGATTTTAAACAACATACCTGGCAAGTGTTTAATATCTGAAACATAAAAGAAGCTCATCTAACTCAATATCAAAACCAAAACAAAACAAATAGACTCATTAAAAATGGACAAGAGACCTAAATATACTTTTTTAACTCAACCATAAAATAGCCAATAGATAAAGGAAAACATATTGCAGTCTATCTGTAGTCCATGCTGATAAGCTGGAAACTCAGGTAGTACCTTTATGTTGTAATTTTGAGACACAATTCCTTCTCAATATAAACTTCAGATTTTGCTCTTATGGAGGAAAATCTCCTTCATTTAATGTTACTAGATTGTAAACATAAAATCATATCTGCACAATGTCTTCACAGCTATACCTAGAGTGGTGTTGAACTAAACAACTATACAGCAAGTTGGCATAAAATTAACCACCACAAATAGCAAGGGCTCTGAAAGTCCTAATTATTTTATTGTATTTGGACCTTATTATAATCTTAGTTCCTATTACAGTGCCTGGAATTTGAAAGGTTCTAAAAATGATACTCTGAAAATTCAAGTGTGTTAGGAAATGCAAGCATGCAAGCAAGCAAGAAAGAAAAACAAAGAAAGAAAGAAGGGAAGAAAGAAAGAAGGGAAGGAAGAAAGAAAGAAAGGAAGGAAGAAAGAAAGAAAGAGAAAGAAAGAGGGGCTGGGAAGGTGGCTCAGTGGTAGAGCACTTGCCTTGCATACATGAGGCCCTGGGTTTGAGTCCTCAGCACCACATGAGCAAAAAGAAAAAAGCCAGAAGTGGCACTGTGGCTCAAGTGGTAGAGCGCTAGCCTTGAGCTGAAGAGCTGAGGGACAGCGCCCAGGCCCAGAGTTCAGGCCCCACGACCGGACCCCCCACACACAAAAAAAAGGAAGGAAGGAAGAAAGCAAGGAAGGAAGGAAGCAAGCAAGCAAGGAAGCAAGGAAGGAGGGAAGGAAGGAAGGGAGGAAGGAAGGAAGGAAGAAGGAAGGAAGGAACGAAGGAAGGAAGGAAGGAAGGAAGGAAGGAAGGAAGGAAAGAAGATGGATGTCATCCTGATAACTGGATCCTATGAAAAGACTGACATAGTAAATGTAATGGGTTTGACCAAATAGCACTTCAGCTAACATCAGATAGAATTAGGTGTTTTTGTCTTGGTCCATGATAAACCCAAGTATTATCCTGTAGTTTATCAGTTTACGGACTAAAGAACGCTTGGTTAATATTATCAATTCTGAGTAATAGCTCTTTGATCAGGGCAGAAACACCTTTAAAATATCAAATATGTATCCCTTTTAAAATTAATATTTCCTGATTGTTGCCAAACTGTATAAATTTAGCTTGAAGACCATAACATAAATATCCTTTCTAATCTGGGCTCTGCATAGTACAAGGCCATATTTAGCTCCAAATTGTTTACTTTTCTTACTTTTTGTGTGTGTGTTTCAAGAAGTCAGTCCAATTTTCACCATTCTCTCAGTCTTATTCATCTCTTAATTCAAAAAAATGTTCATTCTTCATGAGAGATTCACAGAATAGGAGGTGTTAGGCAGAAAAATTATGACCTAAAATCCAATAAACTTTTTTTTAATGCAAGAGAAGCCTGCAGCCTTGCCTGAAGAAGGGTAAGGCAAAGTAGATTAAAACAATCCTAATTTCTCTTCCATCCACCTTCCTACAGCAGTCTATGCTAACAAGAATCAAATTATTCAGCTTTCTTTTGTTGCTAATAAATCAAGCTGCTCTGGAGGTAATAAATGAAAGTGATATTTGTTCGTATCTCAGCTGCATCTCTATTCAGGAGCTTGCTTCAGAATGATTCTACCTGGGAACATGTGCATCCTTCTCAAAATGACAATTACATTTGTTTCTTCAGCACTATCACAGAAGAGTGCTTGCCCCCTGATTTGCAATTCACACAAATCAAACACGGCCTTACCCTAAGTCTCTGAAGTGTCAAGCCTCATAAGTGACATCAAGGACAGCAAGCTTTTCAGATACCTTCACCATATCTCCCTCTTAATGTACTTTCAAATGTTTGATGGAACATAGTTAAGTCATTAAACATTAAGCAGAGAAACAAGACTAGAAACATTAGAAACATGGTCTGATATTTTTGAGGTTACAGGAGAAATATCTTATTTAGCAAACATTCATAAATTCTTTCTGAATTGGTATAAAATTTAATTTTTTAGTTTTTATTTTTGTAGCTTATGGAGCTTGAACTCAGAGACTGCATGCTGTCCCTGGGATCCTCTGCTCCTGGCTAGTGCTCTACCAGTTTGAGCCACAGTGCCATTTCCAGTTTTCTAGTGGCCCATTGGAGATAAAAGTCACTTGGACTTTTCTGCTAGGGCTGGCTTTGATCCTCAGATTTCAACCTCCTGAGTAGCTAGGATGACACCTGGCATAATGTTTTATTTTATATAGGAAGTAATGCATATGTGTGTCATTGCATGTTGCTAAAGCATCAATTTATTAAATATTTATTCATTACTTTATGCATGCTTGGCACGTGTTAGAATGTAAGAATTCAGTTCTCGGCAACAAACTCGGAAGCAAAAAAAATCAAGACTCCTCTCTGGCACTTGTCGCTCATGCCTACAATCCTCGCTACTCAGAAGGCTGACATCTGGGGATCAAGGTCTGAAACCACGCCAACAGGCAACTCCATTCAAATCTTATCTCCAATTGCCAGCAAAGAGCTAGAAGCAGAGAGGTGGCTCAAGTGGTGCAGCAACAGACCTGACTGAAAAAAGGCAAGCAAAAGAATGAGGTCCAGAGTTCAAATCCCAGTAACAGCTCCCCTCCCCCAGCAAACAATCAGTACTACTAATTACATACTCAAAAGTTACATTAAGTATTATGAAGGAAAGAATGTAGACAAATGCTTGAATAAGTAAGAGAGGGACATCATTTTTATTTTTTTTAGGGTAGTAAGAAGGAGAGGCTTCCCCTAAGAGTCCTTCTTAAGATAAGACCGGGAGGATTAGTAGGGATTATTAAGAAGTCTCTGTACCTCAGCTTCCTCATATATAATATCAGAGAATTGGACTAATTTTCATAGGTAATATCAGAGAACTAGAGTAAATTTCTTTCCAGCTCAAAAAAAATGGAATCATTCACCAAATTCACTGATAGGGGATTTATGTTTGACTGGAAAACAGATGTGGCTGTTATTCAGGAAGTTGCTGCTTTTTACATTCATGTGATTGTTTATTACATAGTTCTGTAAGAAATGATACTTAAAACGGGTATTTGGGTACCTGATCTTTTCTCAATATGTTCGGTTAAAATCCTTCTACCTTGGACTGAGTTATCATGGGATTTTCATTGTATCTTTTAATCAAAATCTTCAACATAAACTATATAATGGCTCCAGATTTCTCTTTTGATATTCACAGAGGGACTAAAGAAGTTATTTCCTTCCCATACTGTAATCGTTTCTCTAATGGAAAATATGTTTCAAATTAGGCATCAGTTTCGTGAATGAGCACTGTGTGAATGCTGTAAGTCAATATTCGAAAGATTATTATAAAGGAAGAATATGAATCTTATGTATTTATGTCAAACTTTGTATTCACTGTTTGGAAACATCAACATCGTAATTACCAGCTGAATAAAACAATGTAATTTTTACTTATTGTTCCTTTTGATGGAAAAAAGTTACTACTTGTATTAGAGGCTACAGGATAGGAATACAGTGAATTTGAGGCTGGAAATTGTAGAAATTAAGATTTCTTTGAGCAAGTCTGGAGCATGCTGCTCCCAAATGTGAGAAATGATTTTTGAAGACAAAGAATGACTTAAATCCTAAAATTTCTTCCATATATATTTCTTGATATTTGATCCTTTCTATAGCTTGTCTTATAATAAGGAATTATTGTAGAACAAACATGGGAAAACCGAGAATTGGAGATCCATGCTGGCTTGAATTTCTGTACATCCAATACCATGTATCTGGGTTGTGGTTTTATGGAACAAACATAATTATCATATTTTCTGCTCATATATGTTTGGTTGTTTGTATGCCATAATCCAATACATAAATATTTCATGGCAGTACTCACATGGACCACATACGACACACCAAAATCTCATAAAAAATTGTGGGTATTTCCCCAAGGAAAACAGGAGAGAAACAGCCTATTAGCTGAGGGAGACCTTTTGAATTTTACTAAAAACCTTTCACAACAAAAGGTAATGTGGGTAATAACTTTTCAAGGGATGGCTCTTCTTTTTTTTATTTAATTTATTTTATTTTATTTGTGAACATACTGTACAGAGGGGTTACAATTACATGGGCAGGATAATGCGTACATTTCTTACCAAGCATTGCAGCCTCCTCCTTTGTTTATCCTTGGCTCTTCTTATAACACATTATACAGATAACATTTTGGTACACAGAAGGCAACTCTTATGCCTGCATACACCACACACACACACACACACACACATATTAAAAGTAAGGCTTAGTAATCAGAAATGCTGAGACCACAGTTTTTCTCCATGCAAAGTTTATTGATAGCTGCTAATATTCAAAGTTTTCTGGGATTCGACTGGTTTTCTATTCTAAGGAACTGACTATACCCATGTTGTAAAAAAAAATATGGGAATAAGCTTCTTATCCAGAAACAGACCAGCTTCTTTTTCCTGCAGTTACAGATGTAATTTCTTTTTTATTATCAAACATAAGGTACCATTATAACACCATTGTTTTAAAAAACAAAACAAACAAAAAGGTGATTCTCGTCAACACTTTGTTGTCTAATCCTTGTACCTTCCGTCAAATCCTTAGGATTCAACAGGCAAAATGAATACCTGCTGAAATCTGGGTGTAGTTTCTGCCACAGGTAGTTGGGGATTACCAGATGTGAAGAACGACTAAATCCCCAATACTTCTTGATTACTGATGTCCTCAATACCAGGAAGAGACTAAAAATTTACAAAATGTAAGCAAGTGAAATGTCATATAAAGTCAGCATAGTAAAGCCAAAATTGAGTCTAGTAAACCAAACACAGAATAACTAGGCACACTTGAGCAAATAGTCCTTGTCTGGAGTTGCGTCTATGCATAAGCAATTTGCCAAGAACAACCTTGACCTTGATAATGTACTTGTTAAACTCAGTACAACAGCATGGCAGAGTCAGAAGGTAAGGATGGCAAGAATATTACTAAATAAAACTCTACAGGGGCTCTGTTGGAAAAAAAGATTTTTCTAGTATAGAAATATTGTTAGATCAATATTTGGAATAGTAGGAATACTACCACTATACAATAAGTTGTTTGACATTTTGTTTGACTTCCAGCTAAGACTTCTTGATTAAATGATGTTGAAGAAGACATTATGAAACACATTGAAGGTCTATGAACTACCCAGCTTCCATAATACACAAAATTGTCTCATCAAGGAAAAATTATGTTATGTTTAGTAGTATTTTATGCATTCATGGCAGTATGATTCTTTAATGATTTTATGGTATAGAATTTCTTATGTAGACTATTTGTTTAACCAAACAGGAAATGAGCTTGATTTCTGTTAAGAAAAACAATCATTACTTATACACACTCCTGAGCCATTAATTCTTTAATCCATCAATAGGCCTTTATTGGATGCTTAGTGTATTACAAGTACTTGATAGAAACTGAAGTTTGAAGAAAAATGGATGGAGAGAGTCACACGGTTTCCTTTTTAGTAGCAGGAAGAGACAAAGAACTAGCACAAAACAAACTGACAAGCTCTATGTTTGAGGTAGCTGCAGGATACTTTACAAGTCCTTAAGAAGTTAGGCTTTGTGGATTCTGCCCACTCTGAAGATGGAGGTAATCTGAGAGGAAACTGAGCATTTTTTTTTCATGGAAATGAGTAAGGATAAATGGTGGCATCTGATGATTAAAGAAAATCACACTCAAACTTCAGGAAAAGTAGCCTGTTAATACCTCCTGGGTGGATGGAGGGCATGAGGTGCTGGTATATTAAAAACAAAACAAAACAAAGAAGACAAAACAAAACAAAAACCCTAAATATGAAAAGCATGGGATAGATTGAATGAATCTTCCTTTTTGCAAAGTGTGGTGGGTTTTTTTATGGTATGTGCTCATGTGTGAAAAAAGTCCAAAATGTTTCTCATCCTGAGGGTTTAATTGAAAAATTAATATTTTATTAGTAGTGATTCTTATAGATATTCTTAGCTAGTTATGATTAAAAAATTCATTTTAGAACTCTAAAAAAGCATGAATAATGGGAGGCATTAAAGGAAAGTATGATCTTTTCAGATCTTTTCAATCATATGGGCTTATGCTTGAATTTCATCTCTTTTACTTCTATAGCCTTGAGAAAAACATTAAACACTTTAAACTGAAGTATATGCCTTTTTTAATGTATGGGAAGATTTTGCCTCAAGTTTCACTATGCATTTAAATTATTAATTATATATTTTCACATGTGCACATTTCATTCTCACATATTACACATTTTGTTAAAAATAACAAGGAACTAGGTTTATAATTTAAAATTAATTTGGATTTAAGACTGGTGACAAAAATGTTACCTTCCCTTTGGTAATATCATAACATATGTTCACATGTTTCTCTCTAATTTTCTCACTATCCAATGTTCTCATGCCAGCCAGAGTTTAAAATCTCCTTGTGATGCTTATCACCTGCCTTCTTAGACTAGTATAGAATTTCCTTGATTTTCTTTATTGTGAAAATACCATACAGAGGGGTTGCAATTACATAGGCAAGGTAATGAGTACATTTCTTATCAAGCATTGTTGCCTCCTCTTTGTTTCCCCTTCCCATCCCTTCCCATCTCCACCCCACCCCTCTGGGCCAAAGTTGTAAAGTTGGTTTTCGACATAATGACTTGTACATCTCATTGTTGCAATGGGTCCACCTGTATCCCTATTTGTTTAATCTCTTTCAAAACTAGCTTCTGTTACTTTTCTGAAAAGTAACAAATTGACTGTTAAAGAGACTTGAAAATATGCAACCTCTGTATTTGGGATATTTGCAGTTGACTCGAGTGTTGTATCAGCCCTTGTTATATTTTCAGCAATGGAAACAAACTCTAGCATGTGTGTGTGTGTGTGTGTGTGTGTGTGTGTGTGTGTGTGCATTTGTGCATGTGTGAACATCAGAGACAAAATTTTAGAAAAAACTTAATGGAATAAATAATTTATCTGTTTTAAGTATATAACTGCACAATTTGTAGTACTTTAATACAGCTGTGTAACCAGAATGACAACTGATTTTAGAATTTGGGTGACTTTTCCAAAGAGGAATATATTGGTAGGATCAAGGAGGTTCCAAAGCGGCTCTGTAATATAAAATAGTATTTTCTTAATTAGAAGACTCCATCCAGGCTACACTGTGGTAGCAATAATCTGAATAAAGTTGTGTGTGTGTGTGTGTGTGTGTGTGTATCATCTATCAAGAATAAACTATGATGAATTGAAACCCTTTGTAAAATTACTTGAATATGATAGATACATAGATACGTAGATAATTAACTGCACAGTTGGTTTCTATAACCTGCTTCAAGTATAGGAAGTAGAAACTAATCTACTCATCCTATATAGAACACGCACAACATAGGGGAAAGTTACTCTCAGAGCAAGAGAATGGGTACTGAGACTAGAGAAATGCGTGCTTAGTACCAACATTGCTGGATAGTAATCAAAAGCCAAAAAGATCACTGTATAAGGATGAAATTTCAGCGTAAGAGAGATACATTCTGGAAATCTAGGAAGGGATGGTAGATTGCAGACACATGTACTTGGAACACTGATTACTTAATTTCCAAGTATGATTAACTCAAGCATGAGGATTTAGTTTTCTAGAGAGTCATAATGATCTTCACAGATTTTGGCCAAGTTGAAATTCTTTTCTTTTCTAGGTTTCATTCTGAGCCCTGCTCAAGTGATTGCTTATGTGGCCAAGTGCCAGGAAGAATGCAGCATGGGAGGTAAGTCTGGGTCAGCAATTGAGAGCAGAGGAGGCAAGAATCCAAAAGACCCACCAAAAACTTTCTGCTTACCAGAGATTGTTTCTAAATCTACCTTTCATAAGTTTATTCCAAAATAGAGTCTCAACTGAGTAGATGTTGATTTTAGGTGCTTCAAAGGTCTTTTCAACTCATACTGTATGATTCTGAATTGTTTAATGAATTATTATGTGTAGTTAGAAAACTCTATAAGGAGTCACTAGGTAAGTATAAGACCTATTCAAAGTCTCAAGAAGAACCCTCAAGGCCTGAAGCCATGGCTTATGTAGCTGAGCTCCTGCTTCACAAGGGAGACTCTGAGTACAAACCAGTACTACTAGGAAAATAATGTATTAAATAGTATTACAGTATGGGTTTTTTTCTACAATTGTGAATGAATATTTAAATGGACAAATCTTGATTTCTATAATTAGAACACAGGAAATATGTTGGGATGAGTTTAGTTTTATTTCATTTCAAATGAGAGTAGGCTCCTGGGACTTTGGCCAGTTTTGATATTTCAAAGAATTTGTTCTGGCTTCTGTGAGGATATCCTAGATTCTCTTGGAAATGTAGTCACAAATAAACTTTAAAGCCCAAAGCAAATTTTAGCCAAATCTTTAAAAATAAATTGTTAATATATTTATTTTCATCTTCTTACTTGTTCCCAAGCTTTCCCAAACACATTAGAGAAAGATAAATAACAACACAGGCATAACAGCAAGATGATGCAAATACTAATAATGATTTTTTAAAATGCCATTCCTGTATGTTAAACATGTATTACACATCTATTTCATTGCATAGCAACTATGCTTCTGTCAACCCAACTGATGTGAAATGAGAATAGCATCTTTCTCTTCATTGCCATTATTCTGGATAGACCATGAGTTTCAAGCATGTCCTGATGCGATCTGGTCTTAGGAAGATGTTTCTAGTTCTATTTTCTGTCTGTTGACTGCAGAGATTCATCAATGTGTTCCCTTCCTTAATTACCTACAGAGCCTGAAATAAGGATACTGAGTCTAACTGGTGCCATCTTGGCATTGTGATGAATGAAGGGAATTTCCAAAAACTCGTGGAGGTGGAGTTCCACCCCTAGGTGGACTTCCCTGAATTCCTAGAGATAGGTGCAAGGACTTGGACAATAGGTGACTGGATCTGCAGGCCATGAACTTGTAAGATTCTTTGAACTCTCAAACTGGCTGTGACCCTGCCCCCCCGACCATGACTCTATTTAGCCCTAGCTCAGATCCCATTTTGCACCATGTGTCTCCTGACTCTCCTCAGGTCACCATGGCGAACCTCCTTTAGAGTTGATCTGGTTTGTTGAGATTGTTTTTCTGCTATTTTTTTTTTTACTCCCCTACCATCAGTTTCCTAACAGTATTAAGTATTGGAGGCTGTACGTTTTTTTCAGGGGCCTGTGTCTGCTTGCAGTTGCTGGCTTTGTAATAATGACTCCTGATTTGGATTTGACCTTTCTAAATGTGGCTTCTCTGTATCTTGCATTCGAATTCTCATATAACAAGCCCAATCCTTTTATTACACTTAGCATTCCTCTGACTCACTCTTTTAAGGTCCTCTTTCCTCATAGAAGAGTTGACAAATAATTAAAATTTATTTGTCATAACATTCTCTATGTGGTGTGGTGTGGTGTGGTGTGTGTGTGTGTGTGTGTGTGTGTGTGTGTGTGTACTGTTACTAAGGCTTGGGTACTCACTTGGCCTTTTTGTTCAAGGCTGATGTTCTACCACTTAGATTACACTCTTACTTCTAGCTTTTTGGTGGTTAATTGGAGATATGAATCTCACAGACTTTCCAGCCTGGCCTTACTTTGAACTGCAATCCTCAGATCTGAGTAGCTAAGATTACAGGCATGATCCATTGATGTCATCCTTTCACAGAATTCTTACAGATACTCTTAATATTGCACACCCCTCCCCAAGGATATGTGTCTAACAAGAAATCAGAACGACAATATTGTACCTTAGCTGCAAAAATTGTATTGCTTTGATCTTCTGGAACAAGTTCAGTGTTTGTATACAGAGCATGTACTGTAGCAAATGGACAATGACTATTATGATATGCATGGTAACCAGGTTTTGGAGCAGGCAGAACTACAGGGTATTTTTTCCTTTCTTTTGCCTTTTTTTTCTTTTCCCTATGCTTGAGCTCTGGGCCTAGATGTTGTACCTGAGCATTTTTGCTCAAGAATCATACTTTACTACTTAAGAGCACAGTACTACTTCCAATTTTTTGGTGGTTAATTGAGCATGAGAGTTTCATGGACTTCCTTAACCTGGCTTTGACCTACAGGATTACAGGCGTACGCCACCAGAGCCTGGCTTTTTAAAAATAATTAGTCATATATACATGCATTAGATTAGTAATACATTTATCTGTCAGACATTTCTGGTAAGTGGAAGTTTAAAAACTAATGGAAAGTTAACTTTGAATTTGAAAGCTCATGGATTAATAAATTCATAAACTTACTAATACATTTATTTATTTATAAGTATTAAATATTAATAATTAATAAAACAATAAAATAATAAATATACCTTTTAACAATGTGTTAAACAACACAAATGAGACATATATGACATCCCAGAGACACCTGTAAGCCTGCCTGTGATGACCAGGAATGACTCTGTAGAGGAAATGTATTATATCTGTGTTTTAAATGAAGAGCTGGTTTGTCAAGGTAAATTAATTTTCTAACAAGGAAGAGTCTAAATGAAAGAGAGAAAAAAACTCATTAAAGCCAATTATTTATTTAGGAAACTACAAATCCAGGCCATAGTGTAACACCTGAGAATTGAAACCAGGTTTTCTGGGTCCACAGCCAAGTGCTCTTAGTTGCAGTTAGAAGCAATTGATAATAAAAGATTGTTTATTCATCTGTAAATCAGACTGAGTAAAGTAATACTGAGCGTTCAGCATTGTTCACAGAAGTACAGAAAATGATTGGCGCATATATAAAGGTTCCATTTTTGTTAGCTGTTAAGAGTACCACCGAATCCAAGCACAGGAAGTAGAAAATACGAGGCTAAGGATTACAAGCACCACAGTGTTAGGAGGGACCAGGCAATGAAGGGTTCACAAGGCTGTGTGGAAAGACTTGTGCATATACCTTGAGGGCTTAGCCCTTGTGGACTTTCAGTTAGAGAGATATGTGGTCAATGATTTCACTGTGTGTGTGTGTGTGTGTGTGTGTGTGTGTGCACTTCTTGGGGCTTGAACTTAATCATTGCCCCGCTCAGGGATGGCACTCTACCACTTGAACTACACCTCCACTTCTAGATTTTTGGTAGTTAATTGGGGTCTTAGCAGGGGTCAATGCCTCTAGCCTGTAATTTTAGCTCATTCAGAGGCTGAGAACTGAGGATTGTGGTTCAAAGCCAGCCAGAACAGAAAAGTCCATAAAACTCTTATCTCCAATTAACCACCAAAAGCTGGAAGTGGAGCTGAGCTCAAGTGGTAGAGCACTAGCCTTGAGCAAAAATGTTCAGGGACAGTGTCTATGTCTTGGGTTCAAGCCCCAGGACCAACACCCAAAAAAATCTCCCATCTTTTCTTTCTGCTTGGCTTTGAAATGATATGCCCGGATCTCACCCTACAGAGTAGCTAGGATTACAGCTGCGAGCCACTGACACCTCGCCTGGCTTGTTCACTATAAATGAGATTTTTTTTTTGTAGAAATCAGACCTAAATCCAGAGCACACACTGACTCAGAGTAAACAGAATGGCCAGAACCTTTAGCTTGATGTCATCTTTTCCATGTGAACAGATGTCCACAGGTAAGTAGTGTTATGAGTGATCTAAAACTTGGATTGGAAAAAGTAGAAAACCCAAAAAGTCTAAAATGCTGGGTCCAGATCAATAGGTACATGACTGTGACTATGTGTCACCCTTTAATTATTGCACTTGCAAACGTGTGCTTGGAAAATGTTTGAATTGCCTGAAAATATGCGTACCGGAGAAGTCACCACAAAGCTGGGTGCTGGTATCTCATGGCTGAAATATTAACTACTCAGGAGGCTGAGATATAAGTGTTGTGGTTCAAAGCTAACCCTTGCAGGAAACTGTAAAATTCTTATCTCCAATTAACCAAAAACAAGAAATGGCTCTGTGACTCAAAGTTGTAGAGTGCTAGACTTGAGTGAAAAAACTCAGACATAATGCCCAGGACCTGAGTTCAAGCCCCATAACCACCACCACCACCACCTACAGTTAAAACTAAATTAAAAAAAAAATCACCAGGGCATGTAGGATGCTTTTATGGCTACTTATAAAATGTGCTTTTCACCAATAATGTCTTCTTATTCTCTACCTTATTATTAGTCAGTATAACAGAGAAATTAAAAAAGATAATTAGAAAGCAATACTTTCAGAAACAAGAATTCCAGTTATATATGCAATACATTAAATATTGTGCAATTCAAATTGTTGTATCAAAACCTGTAATACTCAACGGCCTTTTTATCCTGGCTTTCCTTTTACTGAACACTGTACCGTGAGCACTTTCCCATATGATTAAGTATTCATCTAAATTTTTTACTTTTAATGGCTACATTCAGTTTTATTGTCCAGGTGCGAAATAAGACTCTCTACCTCTTGGACATTTATGTGGACACAAAATTTTACTGTTATAGAATAATGTAAAAACCAACATTCTTGTAGCTAATCCTTACTGAAGTCTATGATTTTTCCCCCCTATGGGATTATTTATAGCAAGTGCTTTTCAAGCCTTACAAAGCAGTGATTTAATTGCAAACACTGATCAGGTCTGAGCTCACTTCCTCAGAAATGGGATGCCTGCAGTGTAATATGTTGCTAGCACACACGAGCTACTAACATCTAGGCCATTCCACCTTTCAGGATAGGAAGACAGGTTCTCTGGAGGATGAAGTCCTCTCGAGTGAATGAGATGACAGGCTGCCACTGGATATTCTGAGGTCTGGGTATAGTGACCACAAGAAGGGGTTTTGAAGGATTCCATCCTGGTGATTCTGACATGAGAGCTAAGACTTCCTTCACTCATGGATTTCCATATATAGAGGGTTTCTCTATCTTTTCATGTTTTTGAGGAAAATATAATTACATCTGTATATTAACTGTAGTTATAATGCTACAAATATTTATTTGTGAAATATTACATTGTTGACACAATAAATACCCCAAAGTCCACATTTTTCACATGTCTGTGTGTGTTGGTACTAAAGCTTGAATTCAGGGCAGTGAGCTCTAGTTTAGCATTCGTTCTTTCTCTCTCTCTCTCTCTCTCTCTCTCTCTGTTTCTCTGTCTCTCCTTGTTTCTCTCTCTGTCTCTCTTTTCTCTCTCTCTCTCTGGAGCAGACTTCCTTCCTTCAGCAATTCGCAGATCTCAGCCTCCTGGGCTAGCACCTGGCTCAACATTTTAAATATGATAGTTAAAATAATTTTCTCATTGTCAAAGGAAAAATAACAAAAATGCCACCCATAATTACATAATTCTACCATGCAGAAATAACCATTAACACTTTTCCTTGTTGACTGCAATCAGGTAAGATAAAAACAGCAGCTTTCACTCTTTATTAATACCTATTTTTCATGTAACAATAAATCACTTCAAAAACCTTTCCAGGAATTATGTACATTTCATTTTTTAATAAAAGATACACCATAGCTCTTTGTATTGATTTCTAACTAAGCATCTGCTTTTGTTTTTAGCTCAGTGAAAAAAGAACTAAACTGTTATAAGCACTGCTGCTATGAGAATATTTGTAGTGATGTTTTGTTCAAAGCTGTAATTATTTAAGAACTTGCCTCTAGAAAGAACGAATACCACTTCACTCACTCATCAGCCACGTGTGAAATAGTGGTATGACTTATTGATAGCGTAAAGCTTGTGAAACCAAAGCTTTCGGATGTCAAAACGGTTTGAATGTTGTATCACTAAATTAGCGTTGGGGCTGAATCTTTCTTGCCTTCTATTTTATTATGCGTCTCTTGGAAAAGAACGATCAGATTCAATGACATTTTGGTCCCGAAAGGATGGAAAGAACATATGAAATCCCCTGGCAGGTTCCCCCGCCCCTCCTTTAACGTCAGTGGCTCAAAGAACAATAGTTAGGAAACCAAACCCTCCGAGGACCGCATTAACTGGTGCAGTAACAAGTTCAGGGACGCCGGGTGTCTCAGCTGTTCAATAATAAGAGGATGCTGGTGAGAGGGAGGTTACCATGGCGACGCCTGGCCGCACGTGCCCTGTAAGGGAGGGTGGGGCGGGGTGACCTTTGGCTGTGCTTCCTGAAGAGGGAAAGTTCACCCTGACCTTGCTCTTGGGAAGCGCCCCAGAATCAAGGCAGGTGGGCTGTTGCCTGGTCGCGGGAGCTCCACGAGATGCGGGCACTACAGCTCTAGACCCTTAGGGGGTTAGGTCGGTGGAACGGACTTGCAGCTATGCTGTATGTGGATGTATATATAAGTATATATATGTATATATTCACACATATATACATAGGCATATATGCATACATACACACATATATACATATATACACATACACATATATACATGTGTATATATACACATCTATATATAGATGTATATATATATATATATACACATCTATATATACATATATAGATGTGTATATATATACACATATACATCTATATATACATCTATATATATACATCTATATATACATCTATCTATCTATCTATCTATCTATCTATCTATCTATCTATCTATCTATATATATATATATGCTTGTATATCTCTTCCTCCTTGGTCGCTTCTGGGGCTAAAGCCACCCTCCCTAGGGTCCCATTGGGATCAACTTGCCCTCTGGGAGGTCCACATGCACCTGGAGCATTTCCCTCCCTGTGGTACCTGCTCCCCCCACTGGCTCCCTCTTGTTTTCTCCATCCTACCTCACCTGGCAGGGTTGATTTGGGTTGGTGGTTTGATGTTGGGAGGAGAATTGGCCATTGAATTTCTAGCTTCTGGGGATGCGATTTCACATCCCCATCTGGCTGCTGGCAGGCCAGGCAAGTAAAGATTGCAGATGTGATTGAAAGGGGAAGGCTGCAGGCAGCCCTGGTGCATCAAGCAAAGTGTTTGGTTTCTCAGGTCATTTGCATTTGCCGCAGTGATTTAGGAGGCCAAGCCTGTGAGGATTCTCCTGGAATGAAACAGGAGAACTCACATTGTTGAGAACCTCAGGCACACACTAATAATCAATGGTGTCTGCACTGAAAAGAACAGAAAGGCAGCTCATGACTATTTTATTCTGCTTCTGTGGGGAGAGGCAAAGGCAGCCCTGGTAATATTTTGATTTATTAAATTCGGTCACTAGCCCTGCGTTACATATCTTATTTTCCCCCTGAAGGATGAGGGGGGCATTAACTGGATTTTGCAGATCTGCAATGCAAACCTCCCCGCCCTCCTCCTCCACCCCTCCCTTTTCATGGTCTAGTGTTTACCAGAACTGGCCTGATTTTTTTTTTCTTTTTAGTTTGACAATTAAAAGTAGTGTGTTCTGTATTTATAGTGATGAAGTCCAATGTTCAATCTTATGAGCAGAGGGGAATAAAAGGTTAGACAGAAAAAGATGTTGAGAAGGACTGACAATGTGGTTTGGAGGTATGAAAAAAGCCAAAACATTTCCTCTGCCTGAGCAAATGGTATTAATAATAATTATCAGAGCTGTGGAATCTAAGAGTTAAAAATAAGCATTGAAATTCCTTTGTTTAATATCAACTCTTGCAGATGAAAGATTTTGCAGGTGAAGAAAGAGGCTGAGAATTAATTCCCCAAGGTCACAAAATCATAAGGATACAGACCTGCTTTTCTAGTCTGGCTGCTCTAAATATAGAAAGAGCAATAAGGGAATAAATGCAGTAATAACTGAACTGTTGCCAAGCCTCTTCATACTCTTATTAAACAGTTACTGAAGTCTCATCAGAGATTTTGTGACTTACATATATCAGTGTTGACCTTAGTACAATTAAAACCTAAACACTAAGAAGAAAACGACTAATGAATCCAGCTGAAAATAGCAGTAAAGTGGTACATGTTAACTCAGATTTAGGAAAAATAAAATAGAGGAAGGACTTAGCTAGACAGGATTGCAAAATTAATATAAACCATGCAGCTGTAGTTTCATCTACTTCTGCAGGGATTTATGTTTATGAAGCAATGCTTCCTCTCTTCCCTCAGACACCAGAAGTTGGTCTGATTGACCGGTGCAACAGGTCTCGAGAACTCCCAGCTCCTGGTATACTTTATTTCCCGGGAATATTTTAATTACTGGCTCACTAGTGAGAACAAAATAGCTCTGTTTGTAATATTTGCTAGTTGTTCTGATATAAATACTCACAAGTTGGATACCAGTTCAATACTGGGAAGAGATCTTTTTGACAGTACTGAGGTTTGACTAAAGGGTCTGGAGCTTGCAAGGCAAGTCCTCAATACTTACAGCCATTCCCTCATTCTTTTTTGCTTTATTTTTTAGGCAGGTTCTTCACTTTTTGACTGTGGCCCCCCTCTAACAGAGATTCTCTTAACTCTAACTCCCATATAGTTGAGATTATAAGCAGGGCTAACCATAACCCAGCCTGAAGCAAATTATTATAAAGCATTTCTACCATAAAATACAATAGGTTAAACCGGGCACCCGTGGCTCATGCTTCTAATCCTACCTACACAGGAGGCTGAGCTCTGAGGAGCACTTTGAATCCAGCCCAGGCAGGAAAGTCTATATGATGCTGATCTCCAGATAACTACCAAAAAAAAAAAAAAACACGCAGAAGGGGAGCTGTGGCTTAAGTAGTAGAGCACTAGACTAAGAGAAGTGATTGTTTTTGACCAATTACCTGTATTTTAACATAATTTATTTAACTGTAAGTTCTAATCATTTATTTTAAATAATGAGCATATTTGAAAACTTACACAACAAATTCTTTAAAAATGAAGACTAGCCTTCTTTTGTTTTTACTGTTTTATTTGTTTATTTTTAAGTAAGTTTTTTTATTGTGAGAATACTGTACAGAGGAGGGGTTACAGTTACGTGAGCACGGTAATGAGCACATTTCTTATCAAGCATTGTTGTCTCTGAAGGGAAGGGATGGTAGGGGAAAGGAGGAGACAACAAGACTAGCCTTCTGAAATAATAGAAGTATGTATCGATGTCTCCAGGTATCCTTAAAGTATAATGTGAGAACTGTTATATCCTATTCTTTATCAAAGAGGGATGTATTTTAAGGCCCTCAGTGTATGCCTGAAACCACAGACACTACAGAAATCTATATGTACTAATTTTTTCTCAGACATATATAGTTGTGATGAAAAATAATTTATAACTTAGAAGCAGTAGAAATTAATACTCTGTGTCTGTCTGTCTGTCTCTGTCTCTCTCTTACCCACACCATATTATCTTACTGTACTCAACCCTCCTTGTGATGATATGAGATGACACATTATGCGCATGGAGAGGGGAAGTGAGGTAAATGTTAGGCATTGTGATATTATGTAAGACCAGTATTTAAGGTTATGTGTATGCACCGCTATAGCACAGTAGCTTGAGAAAGCCATGAGTGACTAGTGATTAATGAATGAGTAGAATCAATGGCATCATACACCAAGCAAAGGGATGACTCACATCCTGAGCAGGATGGAGAGATCAGTGTGAGATTTCATCATGCTTCTCAGAAGGATGTGCAAATTAAAACTTACGTTTGCCTTTGGAACTTTCCATTTAGTATATTCAGACACCAATGGACTGAAACAATGGAAGGAAAAAAAACCCTTTGTATTTAATTATCTCAACAAAAATTATGGAGCACTTAGTGTGTGCTGGTGTCTGGATATTGCATGAGTTGAAATCTAGAAGTAAAACTAGTCGTATCAATGGTGGGAAAAGTAATTTGTAGATGTGTTATTTACAACTTCATGGTGCTATAACAAGCAAAATGCAGTAACCTGGGTGGCTTCTATAAACAGGCATTTGTTCCTTACAATACTGAGGCTAGAAAACAGAATATCCTAGGTGCCAGCGGGTTCTGTTCGTGATAAGAGACTGACATTGGCATCACTTTCCTTTTTTTGTTCTTTTTTCTGTTTCCATCATCATATTGTGGCTGGGCCTGGCTCATCTTCTATAATAATACCTCATCTTTGAGGGTCCTGTTCTAGTTCCCTGATGACTTCTCTATGGATACACTTTTTAATATCATACTGGTGATTCAATTTTCACTGAATTTTATGGGGACAATAGCATTCAGGCTATGGCAACTAGGATTGCTTTCAATGTTACATCATTAACTTAATAAACATGTGTTAAGTACCTAGGGTGTTTACAGCTCTCCTCATCACCCTTTTCAAACAACGTGTAAATATTTTCCAGATAATATCACTTTTTTGTACTTTGCTATATGACTGCAAGCGAAGACAGTATTTCCATCTGAAAGCAATGTTTTGGATTTAAGACTATCTAAAGGTAAAGTATTATCATTTTTTACCAATGGAAGTACATAAACCTCTGTGAATTTAACCTTCTCTGATTTGTTAGGTTTTCAATAATATAATAGCAGATTTTATAGATTAATCATACTCATGAACTATGTACTTGTATTCAGAAAATTAGTCATTCAATGATTATTTATTGATCATCTGCTACCTGCTAGAAGCTGGAAGCTTAGGCACTCAATGGCTTAATGCTAGCATTGATCAGGGTATTTTCCTGGGTATTGGAGTTGGTGAAAGATGGGTATTATGTCAAGCTGAGTTAGGGTAAAGTGACGAAGACACACAGCCCCTCTTTGCCCTATTCTTTAACCACTCAGTTGAGTTACATGTGAATGCACACGTGAGCATTTTTCTTTCATGACCTTTTGAATTGTACCTGTTCTGGTAGTTCCATGGCAATATTTTAAATTTTTTGTTAAAAGTGCTTTTTCTTTAGTGGTTTGAGTATCAAATGTAAAGGAAGTTACTAAGTTACAAAGAGAGCTGGGCTTTAATATTTAATCTCTTATACACTGTATTTGTCTTTGCCAAGCTGTTGGAATGACCAGACTATGTTTTTTTCTTTGAATTCTATAGACTTTTAATAGGGCTGGACCTATTTTGTGTAGCTGGGTGTCACTAATCAAGATGAAGAATGGAAGTGTCAGCAGTGGAAAAATAATTCTTCCAAAGTAAAAGCCTTCTCTTAGCATCCCAGTCTCTGTTCTTTCCATGCCTTTTCCTATCATCTGAGGTTCTAGAAAAGAAGGTGCTTAGATTCTGAAGAAGAAATCGAAATCACTTTAAGTGAGTTTCCTAGGATTGCCCTCATGAGTATGGATGGGAGCTCCAGCGGTCAATTCCTCAGCTGTAGAAAGAACAACACTATGATCTTGGGTAAGACTATAAGAATGTTGAAATTAAATATTCTTCATGTCATCTGTACTTCTAAAATGCAAATTGCAAATTTTGGCACATATTAAATATACAAAGCAGTTTCACCATCATGTTTACTAGTCCTACCATACTATGCAGATATTCCTCTTGAGCATATATACAAGACCCCTGCATACCTATGCAGCTATGGAGTCAGCCAAGATGTCCATCACAGAAGAGTATACTTAGACAACCTCTGCTATTGCAAAGGTAAATCACAGGGAGTATCAGACAGGTCTTCAATTCATATATGGTAAGGAGAAGGAAAACAGCATAGGAAGGAGTAGTTCAAAGAGGGTAGTTCAAAGAGGTAGATCATGAGAGGAGAATAGGGCTGGTGTGAAGTGACAGGGAGCCTGGACAGCTGAGCTAGAGGCCAGTAATTCCCACTCATTAATATGCATATGTGTCACCACCATATCACAGAGCAGATTTTTATTCTGTATTTAGTCTGGGACTCAATAGACTGAGACTTCACATGTCTCTCAAGTTCCTAGATAACATGACTGTTGTTCACACATGGAATGCCAAGCCTCCAGGATACATGAAAAACAGAAAAGGTTGTAGTTTTCTGTTTAGGAAAGAAAACTATGTTGTTGGTGAAGGTGAGGGTGGGGGTGGTGATTGTGTGTGTGTGTGTGTGTGTGTGTGTGTGTGTGTGTCCTGGGGCTTGAACTCAGGACCTGGCCATTGTCCTTGAGCTTTTGTGTGCAAGTCTAACAAGCTACCACTTTGAGCCACAGTTCCATTTCTAGCTTTTTGGCTTAGAACCTTGATCTTTAGACTTCAGAGTTCTGAGTAGTTTAGGATTACCAGTGTGAGCTACTGGTGCCTAGCTTGATTTTTAAAATATTTTTTATTAGCTTCTATTAGATTACAACAGAGTTTCACTATGACATTTCCATACATGCATATTATATATCCACTATCAAATTCAATCTCTCTATCACTCATCCTAATCCTCACTCCTCTTTTTCTTAAAAAAATTTTAATAGGTTTCATTGCTCTACTTTATGTATACATGTAAAGTACTTTGACCATGTTCATCCTCTTTTATTCTCTCCATTTACCTGCTTCTCTCTATTCCTTTAAGCACCCTCCCCAACATAGCTCATTTTACTTTCTTATCATTCATGACAGGAATGCAAATTTTGGCACATATTAAATGTACAACATAGTTTTACCATCATATTTCATATGGTTCAACAGATTTTAGTTTTGTTATGTCATCTGTAAGGTTTGGAGCCACATTATCTAATGTACGAAATATGCCAATGCTTGTCTAGTGTCCATGAGACTTAGCAATATAGAGGTAAGGGACCTTAGTAAGTGTACTTTAATATGGCATTGATGTCTGAACTTCACTGCAGAAGCTTGATGGAGAAAAGATGGTCATAATTTATTTGAGAGTTTTCCCCCAACATTTAAAAATAATGCACAATAATTGTACATATTTGGGGGATATAGTGTGATAATTTAATATGTGTTTATGAAATCCAGAAATCCACGCATCATCAAATGAGGATACTAGCATTTCCATCTCTTTTATCTTTCCTTGTATAGGGAGTCTTTTGAAATCCTTTATTCTAATCTTTATAAAATATATTGCAGATATAAATACAATGAATATAATTTTAATATATAATAAAATGTTATAAATTCTAGAACAGTAGAAACTACTTATACATATCTAACTTTTTTGCTATCCATTATCTAGTCTATCTGTATCTTCCCTTTCACTACACATTCAAGCCTTCGTGCTATCTCCTTATGTAGAACTTTACTGTTGTTATAAACAGCAAAGGAAGCTCTGTAACTTTGATTCCTTTACCTTATGCCCCTAATACTCTATAACATTCTATCATCTACCAGGCCCATTTTTCAAAATATTTACCAGCATCTCAGTATAAATCCATGTAGATTTTTCATCATTACCATGAAATAAGTTCAGTGCTTGCTTACAAATTTGTCTTTTCATATACAATTTGGAAAAATTTATGTAAAACCCTCAAGTGTACATTTATGACTTTTAACTAATAACATACATTTTTATTACTCAAAATTATAATCAATACGAAGAAAATTATTATTACCCAGCAAGTTCTCTCCTGTGCTTAGAAGGCACATAACCCCAATCCCCATCTTGGGTCTGATTTTACATTTCTCTTTTTAAACAAGTTATTATAAAGGTAATGCACAGAGTGATTACAGTTACATAAGTCAGGTAATTTCTTTTTGGACAGTGTCACCACTTCCTGGCTCTCTCCCAGCTTTTTATTTTATACTTCTGTAGATGGCTTTTACCTTTTCTAGAATTCTGCTAAAATAAATTCAGGGAGTTGCAGAACTTTATGTATGGTCTCTGGGATGGCTAGTTATGTGCATCAACCTGATTAGATTTCACAGTTATTTAATCAAACACCAGTGTAGATGTTTCTGTGTAGGTAGAGGATAGGGTTAATATTGATACTTAAAGTGCTTTAATGAACCAGAGGATTCTTAATGCTGTTGTCAATTAAAAATCTGAGAGGCAAAAGTGAGGTTTCTAGAAGAGGAAATTCTGCCTCAAAAAGGCAGTATCAGCTCCTGTCTTGGCTTCCAGTTGCCCTTATGAGTTCCCACAATCAAATGAGATAATTCCTTAAAACAAAACATATATTTTATTGATTTTTGGTAATGCCCAGACTTAGAAAATTATGAATAAGCTGCTTAAGACTAGAAAGTTACTTATGAATGATAACTTTTATTTATCTTACTTATCTTTGAGTAGAATTGCTGTATCATAAAATAAACATATACTTAGATTCCTGTGTCATGAAATAAGTATATATTTAATTTCATGAAACACCCTAGCACCTCTTTAATATTCCCACTACAATGTATTTGAATTCTAATTGCTCCATGTTTAATCATTATTTATAATAGTCCTTTTTATTTTGGCTATTCCTGTGTGTGTATAGCTATAGGTCACTGTTGATTAATTTGAATTATCCCATGGTACATCTCTTTATGTACTTCTTGGCCATTCGTAAATCCTTCCAAAATGTCTGTTTAAAACCAGGCACTTTTTCTATTGATCATCTATGGTTTGAGTTCTTTTGCAGATATATGTCTTGAGAGCACCTTATCTCTGGCAAGCCTAGCTTTTATTAACATATTTCTTCAGAGCTAACAAAATCACTATCTTCTCTGGAGGAAATTATGTAACAAGCTCACCTTACAGATTTGAAGATAAGTTGCAAAATACTTCTTGAAGAGTACTAATTCTTATTCCTCTAAATTCGTCAGTAGATTTGTGATGTAGAGTGAATTGAATTACCCTATATCGACATCATTGAATACATATTTGCAAGACATATCATTTCTTAATATTTTTTGTCTGTCATGGGGCTTGAACTCTGGGCCTGAGTGCTGTCCCTCAGCTCTTTAGCTCAAAGCTAGTGCGCTACCACTTGAGACACAGGACCATTTCTGGCTTTTTCTGCTTATGTGGTGCTGAGGAATTGAACCCAGAGCCTCATGCATGCTAAGCAAGCACTCTACCACTGAGCCACCTTCCCAGCCCCATTTCTTAATTTTAACTTAAACTGACATTTTTTTCTGTTGGCAATTAAATCCATTATTTGCCATGATATGTTTTGAGTTGTGTTTCATTACATGCACTATTCTGGTGACTTATTTCTTGCTTTTATTTCCTGTTGCTATGGCCACAAAGTAACTTCCAGGTAATACTTCTCAGAAATTATTTGTGTAAAAGAAAATGTTAGAGGCTCCAATGTGTACATAAGTGTAAGTAATACAAACATCCTTTCTCTTACTCAGATCATTGCTGCCTTATTCTAGTAATGAAAATGCATTGTTGAAAATGATTCCATTTTCAACAATAGAATTATGGTTGAAATGTGCTGGAAATGTTAAGAGCGCTTTCATTACCCCCTTGATTACTATTATAGTCACAGTCTCTCCTTACTGCTATACTCTTGTTACAAAAGCTAGTTTCTCTTTGATAAGGCTATCTTTGGTTATCCACACAGAGAAACTGTGATTTGCAGAGGTTCAATAGGAGGCCCCATTAGTAACCCAAAAGCACATTTTGTTGAAGAAATCTCCCACTTTTGTCAGTGGTACATGTCGTTTATCAACAGTTACTTTTCTTTTTCAGGATATGTTGAAAGCGAACATAATATTAAAAGAGAAGGAGAAAGTATATGTTTCTCTTATGTAAATATTCTTAAAAATGGAGGATGTAATAGTTCCTTGATTAAATCTAAAGAGATATAAAACTGCTGGGTCTCTTATCTTCTTTAGCACTTACTGAAGTGATTCAAGCCTGGACCATCCTTAAAATTGGAAATCAATTGTACTACCTGTCCAAGGGACTTGCCTAGACAGTGGCTGAAAAATGAAATACAGACCTATCTCATTGGAGTTAGTGCTCTGGTGCTTTTTTGTTTGAAGTACTTGAAAATGTTCAATTATATATAAATTATTGTGGAACTGTGTGGGATGAAGGATTAGTGTAGGAGTGTAATCATGTATATACCTGCATGTTACTATAGAATATTTACAGGCTCCAGGAAATTGTTTTGATTCATTTTCCTAGTTTGAGTTGACCAGAAAGGTACAAAATCTATTCCTACTTCTAGAGTCCCTTGAGGTTCCTCATAGTCCAGGGCTTATTCATATTGGACATTTATTTACAAATCTTTGAGTTGGTGCCACCACTATATCAGGAAAGTATTATAAGCTAACTGTAAGAGCAAAACATGAGAAGTTTGCATGCTCTCTCAAAGTTAAACAAAAGTGGTACACAGAATCTTTTATTGCTTTAATCAATAAATATGTATTGGTGTTCTTGGTACCAACATTTTTTGGTGTGTTTTCCATATAATAATGGATCTACTCTCACAACCACTTAGTATACTGTGAACTATTGCTGTATTTTTACCACAGATGAAATCACGAAGGAGCGAGTTGTGAAGTATGCTCAGAGCCACTCAGATAACAAAGAGTGGACTAAGAATTCCAACTTGTAGACTAGCTACCCATGCTACCATGTTGTGCAATGATCACTAAGCTATACTGAAGCCTTCCAACATACCAGGCAGTGTTCTTCAAAATGTTGCACAAAGAGGTTAATGTACTAAATAAAAGCACCTTAGGAGGTAAGAAATATTAATATTCCTGTTTTATAGATGGCAGCATTAAGGAGAGAGGTCTAATGATTTGTCCAATGTCACCTAGACAGTTAGCCACAGCCATTGGATTCAAATGAAGCACAGAGAATAAGAATGGTACTATCCACTGCTGTGTTGTGTGGATGTGGATGAACTGTTTAGAAAGGAATTAAAACCAATTAAGGCAAAACCCACAGTGGCTTGAAATAAGAAAGCTATAGTGAAGTAATAGTTTAGAAGTACGAGTTATATTAAGAAAAAGGAATTTCACCTCTATCAAAGGAGCAGTGGGTCGGGGGAGGGAGATAGAAAACATTACCTAGATGATAAGAGCAATTATTATTTTTGAGTAGGAGATAAAGGAGAGAAACAGATTTTTGTATGAAAGTTTAATTTTAGGTACTTTCACTCTCAAGTGATGGTAGACATGATCAATTAAGTTTGAGCTAAGTTGGGAATGAGTACTTGGAATCTGGGATCTGGAAAACTGTATATATCTTATATATCTATTTATCTATATAGCATATATATGGTAATATTTAGCTACAGGAACAGTTGTGCAAATGAAATTGTATAAAAAAAACTAACTACTCTGGTTTAATGGCTTTGATTCTGGTGAGGAAGGGGTTGTGGTAGGGAACAGAGGCTGCAAGAAGTGAAAATCTTCTAGTCAGGGTTCCTCTCTCAGTTATCCGTTTCTGCATAACAAATCACCAAAAAAACACAGTCATCTGAATGACATTTATTTTACTTTATCTGTGGATCAGGAATGTGGATATGGTGTAGCCCGAAAGCCTCCAATGTAGAGTTTCTCAATAGTCTGTAATCTAGTTGTCAGCTATGTCTGCAGCCTCATCGGAAGGCATCATCAGTGTCAAGGACATCCTCTTTCAAGTTTACTGGTGTGGGCTTTGCCATTCTTCTGTCCCTTGTCTTACGGGCCTTCCATACGGCTCCCTCACAACATGGCAACTGGATTCTTCAGGTAAGCAGTCTAAGACAAAGTAAGAATTATTTCAAGGTAGAAGCCATAGCCTTGGGAAAACCAGACCTTGGGAGTAGCATCGTACTGGGTCTGCAGTATCCCGGTCATTAGAAAGGGGTACATGAGTCAGTGTGAGGTCAGGAGGAGGGGATGATACTAGGAGATGGTGACATGTAAACATAAGTTACTGGGAACCAGGCCACCTATCAAAATCCTTAACCTCTTGGCATCTTCTTTCTTAGGAATTTATGATGCTCAATTGAAAAACTGTGAAGTTAAATGCTGGGCAGATAAATCAGACTTCATAAAGGACACTGGGACCTAAGAAGCAGCAAGGGGAAAAGCAAAAACCAAAAGAGGACCCTAAAAACTAACACATCTGTCAGTTTTAAGAAGTATCAAATACTACAGGGATGTCAGAAACCATTCTTGGGTGTGTCATGGATAATACAGGCATAGGGTACTGCATTGTAGTGGTGCAAGGAGAGCCTGTGGAAGGAGCTCACATCTGTATTCCTAGCTACTCAGGAGACAGGGAATTGAGGTTCAAGTGTGAAGCGGCTATTGTGACTTCCATATCCTCCTCAGCTCTGCATCTTTCCAATTAGTATTATGTGTTCACTCCTTTGTCTTCTGTATGATACTCTTACTTGTCTTTTTGCTTTGTGCCACCAACAGTTGTTAAAATGCTTGTTTTCTTCACCTAACTGCAAGATATATTAACTGAATGTTGGGTCTTTTTGGTCTCTGTGTCTAGGTCAATAATCAGCATAGTACTCTGCATACTGGAATTCATGTTTGCTAAGGTTTGAATTAGTGAGTCGATGAAACTAGTCAATCTCTAGTGCTGTGCTTGCCTAGCAGGTCAGCCTCCCTTTTCTGCCTGTTAATCAATGATAGATAAAGAGAGCACATGGTTCAGTTCCCTCTTTTACATTACCATGGTCCACATTTCTATAAAGAATAAGCTATAAAACTGAGGCCATGTTCCCAAGAAAGTACAGTATTTATCAAGTCAGAAGCAAGGCAAAAAAATGAAAGAATTGGGTCACAAGCAAAGAAGAAATCACAATGAAGCGCAAGTTGAGCCTGGGTTCAAGGTTTGGACTTGACCGAGGCACCAAGGAATTAAGGAATGAGACCCAGTCTGACTATTTTTTTTTCATTCCATTTTTATGTGGGATGCAGACAATGATGCTTTGTCATTGCCTAACTGCTGCCTTTTGACATGAAATCCTTTGCAGAGTGTAGTTATATTATTATGAGGGGTGGGCAGGCAACTTAATGACTCCCAAAGGACTGTCTGTGAGTTTTCAGATTCAGGTTCCCTACTGCCTTCTCGATCCTACTTGGAGCTCCCGTCCAGGGAAGCTGTGCTATAACAGATTCCAGCGAGTTCACTATTATCTCAGGTGTTGTTGATTTCTTCTTTCATATTGCCGTGATCTGCATTGGCTAAGGCAGGTCATACTTTGGTGCGTTGGTCCTTCTGTAGCAGACTAACAGAGGCTGTGGAGCTCCCTGTTTTCTAAAACAGAGACAACACAGCATCAAGCCTTTTTTTATTTTGTAGAGGATCTTCCCTTGAAACAAGAGGCTTGCCTTTCATAGCCATTATGTATGAAACCCTCAAGGCATTACTTACAATTCATACTCTCCCTCACCCATACACTCTCTGGTGTATGACATACAATTATTCACATGCCAGTTTTCCAGCCTACAACCACATCGTTTAAATTATTTATGCTGTAATCACACTTCATTACTTTTTAACTAAAAATCTCATTTCACTTGGGTGACAATCCCAATGCAATTTGGGTAATTTTAAAAAGCTAGAGAAAGCCTGCATTTGGGGACCATATTTTAAGAAAGAAATATTATTAAGGCTCTTCCTCCCACTTGATTATAAAGTGTCACACAGTAGTTAATTAAGTTTTGTTTTAAAAAATTAATGTTCTTTTATTAACACTTAAAATGCCTCATATTACAGCGTGCTATATGATTTTTCAACCCATGATACCAGGGAGACTGTCATTCACCATAGTCTATTGCATAGTTAAGGTCTGAAAGAAAGGACCACCAAAGCTCTTGGAACTGTTCTTGACCAATAAATTTCTGGCAATCCATAAGCAGCTGTTTACTTTAAAAATAAAAAGAGAGATTTTCTGCCTTTCCTTAGCTATTATGATTAAATCTAATGATATCACCATGGATTTTTTTCCTCTAACCACTTCAGAACTATAACTCTACCATGAGTAATAGAAAAGAGAAAGAAATTCTATGGGAGCATCCAGTACTAGACAAAAACAAATTGTCCCAAAGGTGTTCTCAGTAGCAGAAAAACAAGCTTTTTGAACAAGATATTTTTCCTCTTATTTGGGGCTTAAGTCTCATTCCCCCCCAAAAAAAACTCCCCCAAGGACAAGGAATCCAATATGTCTTTGAGGTTCATATTGGTAGGTTTTAAACAAGGGGAATCATCTTTTGCAGAGGGTGATAAAGCTGTAGTTCAGATGATCTAGCTGAGAGACTTTGCTTTTGCTTTGCAACTCTAAAATATAAGAATTTCAGATTTGTCTTGCTGGATAATATTTCTGATATTTCTGTGGGTGAAAAGCAATTTTATTTTATTTTTCGTGTGGTAATGTGGTAGGGGCACCTCCACTAGATTGACTCTTGAATGACTTATGCAAAAAGCTTGATTGAAGTAGCATATGTTTGGAACATTCATAAAGGTACCTGAATTTGCCAGGTCTAGAGCCATTCCCCAGATCTGCTACTAACTGCTTACTGCATTGGATATGACTTTGAAGAAGTCCTTCCTTCCACAGAGCTTAATCTAGTTTATAAACTGGAGAGATGGCAACAACATGATTTCTGTAATCACTGCAGAACACTGTGATCTTTCACATCCTACTAAGTATTCTGCAGTTTTGTAAAAACTCCTGTGGTCAAAGAGTTATGAGAAATACTTCCCAATAGCATTCCTTGTTTGAATATTTATGTGTCCTACTAACATTTTAAAACCTGGAAAAATGCTTTTTGACAAGCAAACCTGTGAATAGCAGCATTCCTCAAATTCAACTTTAATTGACCATTGTATAAATCAGGACAGACCAGGGTAGATATTTCCAATAAAAATTACATCCAAATTGCATTGGCTTAAGAACAAAATCTCCCGTTCTCTCTCTTCCTCCCTCCCTTCTTCCCTCCCCCCTTTCTTTCTCTCCCCCCCCACACATGTACACACACCATTATTTGTGTATAATAGCTTCTGCTGTGGAGATGAGCTCGTTGTTTCAAAACTGGTCAAGGATAAAAGCTGATACAGTAGACACCATCACAAAGACTGAAGATCTTTTTGTTAGAAAAGAAAAATCAGGTGTTTAGGAGGGAATGAATCCAATCTTTAAATGTTGCAATCCAAGTATGATTATGTTTCTACTCAGAGCTAGTTGGCCAGAGAACTCATATGACCCTGGCAAACTACAAAAAAGACAGGAAGCACCCAGAGGTTAAAAAAAAAAAAAGTGATGTCAATGAGCAGAACTAATGTTGAAACATTTTATTGGAAAAGCTCTAAATAACTTAGAGGACTGTGTTTCAGAAATCATTTCAGTGGATGTCTCTGAAAGGCCCTTCCAGCTCTGAAAGCATCAAAACAATTCTATTGTTTGATCACAGAAAATATTTTACTTTTCCAGTTAGTATGTTTTCTTCTCCAGGGTGGAGGCGGGGGGAGGACTGGGGGAAACAACAATGCCTTTCTTTTGCTTTAAGTTGTGTTAAAATATATGTAATATAAAATAAAAGCATCTTTTTCACAAGCCAGTCTTTTATCAGATGGGCCTTTAATTGTCAGTAGGACATTTTTCTGGGAACTGGTTCATATAAAGCCTATCTTGCTGGCAATCACTGCACAGAGACCACTTACAATTTGAAACCGGTTTTGTACCTTCAGATTGGGAAAGAAAAAGAAGGCTGAGACTAAATCCTGTTGAAACTCAGATATAGACAGTGATTCAATCTGTCAGCCACTGCTTGGTAGTGAAGTCTTCTGCTCACTTCCTAGTGCCTATCATATTTCTAGAGATGAAATAGGAAAGGGCTCATCAGCTAGAATTATCATTTTACACGCAGTCCTAAGCAATCTGACATCTTCTATATTTTACACTTTTAATTAATCTGAAGTCTATTTTGCTCAGCAAAAATTAGAAATGTGTCAGGTGCTGAAAACACATAACATCCTCATCATTCCTCTTCCTTGCCGACACTATTTGTTCCTTTAAAATTTGCCATACAAAGCCAGTCACCGGTGTCCTAGGTACTCAGGAGGCTGAGATCTGAGGATTGCGGTTCAAAGCCAGCCCGGGCAGGAAAGTCCATGAGACTCTTATCTCCAATAAGACACTTAGAAAACAGAAGTGCCACTGTGGCCCAAGAGGTAGAGCACTTGCCTTGAGTTGAAGAGCTGAGGGACAGAGGCCAGGCCCAGAGTTCAAGCTCCATGACCAAAAAAAAAAAAATGCCACAAAAGCTTTCTAAGGGAATCATAAAACTGAATGCAGTCTTATAGAAATGAGAAGCTTGTCTTCAGCATGGTACAATTTTCTTCCAAATGCAGGGACACAATTTACAGTGTTCGGGTGAGCTGGTGAGTTGGCTCCAATAAAAGAGGGTCAATCTATCTACTGCTCATTCTGACCAACTGACCAATAAAGAATTCAGTGGCCAGGGTGATATTTAATTCATCACAGAACAGCCTGAAGCTATGATAAATTCATGGCTTTCTGCTATTTCTTCCCTTCATACACACATGATTTGTTACGTTTATATAATAGTCTTGGAATATAGGTAGATTTCTAAACATTTTGCAATGCAAAATGGAGCTTAGTATGGCACTCTGAGAAGTCATGGTTTGTGAATTGCTAATAGGCCACAATTTTGACTTAAATATACATCACATCCTGAGACATTAATCAATTCCTAGAGCTGAGAGAACATCGGCTTGTCCTTCAGGGATGCAGAGTGCCTATTCTGAAGAAAAGAATTATAATAAGCAGCACATAGCTATTCTAGACCTTGAAGCTCTTAGCAGCAGACCATCTTTTGTTTCAGTTTTGAAAGAAAAGCATTTACAAGAAGACAGTTGTGGTAGGTTCAGCCTGATTTTCTTAAAATAAAAGAATAAATACAGTGGCATTGCATCCATATGAGATACCAATTGTTTGACAGTTTATTGATTTCCAAATAATTTAGCTTCTAGACTGCATAATGAAAAAACTCCTCTTATGTGTAAAATCTCTCCAAGGCTGAGTGCATCATCAAAAATTAATGGATTTATGAGTGGAAAAAGCCACAATATCCCTTTTCTCTTTGTGCTTTGGCTGTCAAATACTGTTGAAATAATGACATTTTCTCTTCCCTTGTTTATGTTTTCAAGGGAAAAATCTCTTGTTCTTCAGTTGAATTAAACTACATTTGAAGACCTTCAAATTTCCATATCAACCTACAAGACACCTTCAAGGTGTTTTTATTTTACATGTATCCCTTAATTATCTGCTCAGCCTTATTATGAAACCTACCATCCTCTGAATTTTGAAGATGTGGTAACTGAGATTTAAGGTTTAAATTACTAGTCCAAGGTATTTGGTTAAAAAGTGATTTGACTGGGATGGAAAAATCAAATCTTCATGTTATAAGTCTCCAGCTTTCCCTTTTTACAGGAACTGATATTACAATTAGTTCCTTGGTGAAATGCTTTAGGAAGTATTTGCTTATAAAATGATTCCTTAGACTTAGGTAATAAGCTCCCCAATTAAAGATAGATTGTAAAAGATAACAATATATGGTAGCAATGAAATATTTGTAATACGTTGTGTACCACAGGAAATCTAGACAGTTTAAAATCTCTGATTTGTCTTTTACTGTGTCTCTCCCCAGGTTAAATGTTCTGAGCAAAGAAGACCTAGCTTGAGGCTGGCAGTTTCTTTGTCAGCAAGGCGTTTTCTTCGTAGTGAAAGGATATACTCAGTGTATCTTCTTTTTTAATATATATTTTTATTGTAAAGATACTGTAGAGAGGGGTTACAGTTACATGAGAATGGTAACAAGTACATTTCCTATGAAACATTCTTATCCCTCCGTTGTCCCCCCTGCTCCCTGACCATCCCCACCTCCCCAACTCCTCCCTCCCCCTACCCCAAAGTTGTGAAGTTTGTTTTCAACATAGTGTCTTGTACATCTCATTGTTACAATGGGTCAATCTGTATCCTTATTTCAGCTTTTTGTTATTTCCCTTCCCCTCCCCTAATTAGAAAAATGTATATGCAGGGCACTGGAATCAAATACAGTGACAACAGGGGTTATACCATAGGGAAGAACATACAAGAGAAACAAAAAAATCAGATAATACATTATAAGAACATTAAAAACAACAGTTAACAAAGATAAAACTCCTTGGGTCCCTATCTGTGGTTCATTTCCCTTAGCATCATCTTATATGGTCATATATACATAGCTTTTGACCTTTTCTGCTTGTCCTAGACATATACTAATTATTGTAGACAAAGGAAACCATGGGATCTATGTTTCTTTGGGCCTGGCTTACTTCACTTAATATAATTTTGTCCAAGTCTTTCCATTTCCTGACAAATGGGACAATGTCATTCTTTCTGATGGAGGCATAGAATTCCATTGTGTGTGTGTGTGTGTGTGTGTACATACATACATACATATATATATATATTTTTTTTTTTCTTGATCCATTTTCTTGATCTATTTTCTTGATCCATTCATCTACTGAGGGCCACCTGGCACCTGGGTTGGTTCAATATCTTAGCTATGGTAAACAATGCTGCTATAAACGTAGTTGTGTTGGTAGCCTTTGTATGGCTTTGTTTGTGATTGTTTGCGTAAATGCCCAAATGTGGGATTGCTGGGTCATAAGGGAGCTCTATGGGAAGTCTTTTGAGGAACCTCCATACTGCTTTCCAAATGGTTGAACAAGTTTACACTCCCACCAACAATGTAGTAAGGTTCCCTTTTGGCCACATCCCCTCCAGCACCTGTTGTTATTAGATTTCTTGATTCTAGCCATTCTAACCGGGGTGAGGTGGAATCTCAATATCGTTTTGATTTACATTTCTTTTATGTCTAGAGAAGTTGAGCATTTCTTCATGTGTCTATTGGCCATTCTTATTTCCTCTTCTGAGAAGTCTCTCTTTCAGTCCTTAGTCCACGTATTAATCGGGCAGTTGTTAATTTGAGGATTTGTTGTTGGCGGATTTAATTTTTTGAGTTCTAAGTATATTTTAGATATAAGACCCTTGTCCATTGTATGGCTAGTGAAGATCTTTTCCCAATCTGTGGGCTTTCTATTGAGCTTGCTAACTATGTCCTTTGCCATGCGGAAGCTCTGCAATTTCATGCAATCCCATTTGTCCAACCTTTCTTTGATTTGTTGTGTTTCTGGGTCTCTATTAAGAAAATATCAGCCTATGCCAAGGAGACCTAGAGTTTCTCCTGTTCCTTTCTGTAAAGTTTTCAGGGTGTCTGCTTTGACTCCAAGGTCTTTGATCCATTTGGAGTTGATTCTGGTGCAGGGGTGATATATGGGGATCTCGCTTTAGTTTTCTACAGGTGTTTAACCAATTTTGCCAGCACCATTTACTGAAGATGTGGTCTTTCTTCCGTTCTATCTTTTTAGCTCCTTTATTGTGATTAGGTGGCTATAGGTCTGTGGGTTCATTTCTGGGTCTTCAGTTCTATTCCATTGGTCCTCAGGTCTGTTCTTGTGCCAGTACCAAGCTGTTTTGATTACTATGACTTTGTAGTAGAGTTTGAAGTTTGGTATTGATATTCTTCCAGCACTGTTTTTTGTTAATGATAGTTTTTGCTATTCGGAGTCTTTTATTGTTCCATATAAATTTTTGGTTGCTGCTTCTATTTCATTGAAGAATGAGGTTGGAATATTGATAGGCATGACATTGAATTTGTAGATAGCCTTTGGCAGTAATGCCATTTTTACGATGTTAATCCTCCTGATCCAGGAGCATCGGGAGTTTTCCCACTTCCTTAGTTCTCAGTGTATCTTCTTGTGTCTTTAATCTAGAGAATAAGGATCAGTACATCGGAGAAAAATGAATCGTTCTTAGGCACTTTAATTGAGTATGACTCACTGAGTCCTTCTCATCTATTGATAGATGCAGTCTTTGTGTTCCTTCAAGAAGATGCCCTTGTGAAAGACAAGGTGGACAACTTTTTCCAATTGGATGTAGCTTTATGGATATAGTCGTTAACTCATCCTGCTCAAACTCCTGTCTATTTTAAGTGTAATGTTCTATTTTTAGTGTAAATTATTCAGAATATAGAAGTGTCCTTTTTTAAGCGTACTTAAGACCTCATTATCCATGACCCCAGATTTGTATCCATTTAAGCCATATATTAATCTTTAATTGTGTGCATTTATTAAAATAATGAATTCTCCAAGCCCAAAATAGTAATTGTGGAAGCTGCCCATGATATTCTCCTAAACAAATAAATTTTATCTCCTTTAACCCACATTGTAATATGTTTGATGAGCTAATGTATTATCTTCTGTTACCATATAACCAACTGAGATCAAATTTAGTATTTTTTGAATAAGAAAAGTTTAAATAAAAAATCAGTAAAAATACTCTACTTTCTAAAGCAGCAAAATATGTTTGAATAGGAGGGGCTCTGTGTGTATTCTTCCAATTCTTCCTTTCAGGTCTAAAGAACTTCCTAGGCTTTATGCAGGCTGAGCTGGTAGCACTCTTAGTGATGAGCGGTAAGAAGTAGATAGTAGATGCCTCCGCGTGACTCTAGACAACTAACTGGGAACCAGGAAAGCTCCTGCCCCAAACTGAGACCAGACAAAACTGAGACACACGACAGGGCATGCTGCATATATCACTCATTTCCCTCTTGTACCTTCTCCTCCTGTCTTAGTCCTATCATTAATGCTGCCATAAATACTTGGCATCAATAATTTATAAATGCTAGAATTTATTTCTCATAAATCTAAGATCTCCCAAGATCAAGATGTCCACTGACAGGTAAGGCACCCTTCCTCTTCCTTCCAAAACAGCATTTGTGGCTATATCAGCCAGAAAGGATGATTGCTGTCTCCTCCCTAGACAGAGGAGCAGAAGAGAATATATTTCCCTTTTCTCAGGGACCCTAATCCATTCCATAGGGGCTCCACACTCAGAAGTTAATCACCTCCCTAATGCCTTACCTTTTATTAGATTGGTGATTAAATGAACAATACATATTCTTTCAGCTTCTTTCATTTTTTATTCAGTTGTTCATCTTATTACTCTTCTACATTTTCCTTTCTATCGCCCTCCTAACCTGTTTCCCTCCCGATGTTCTCTCTTTCTCTCTCTCTCTTCTCTCTCTGCCTCTAACCTCCTCATCTCTGCAACATTTCTTTTTGCTCATTACTAAAGATTTGATCTGGATCACAGATTCTTACTTCTTCAGTCTTATTTGCTCAACAACCCCAATTTTTATCCACAAGTAAATGAAATTCAAGAATGATTGCCAGAAAAGAAGCTTTTAAATGACAGCATAAATTATTTTTCAGTGGAGCTCCTCCCATTTATGAGATAATTAGAAATAAAGCCGAAGGTATGAAAAATGGAATGAAATGATATTGAGATAATTTCACACCAGAGTATTTTGGAATTTCCTACAATTCCAAACAATGTACCTGTTTCTTCACTATTTCTCATATTTTATAATCTAATCTTATTGGAGTTACATTTTTGGATAATAATAAATAAAATATAACATGCATAGAAAATATTACAGAATTAAATTTATATGTAACAGTTGATCTTAATTCATAAGCAAGAAATTCTTCACTTTATCAAAAAATTTATTGTTTGTTTATTGGAAAATTCTATTATCTAAAGTATTGGTAGGAATTCTAGGTAGAGTTATCAAATTCAAATAAAATTGTAAAATCTGATTAAAAACTTAATCTTTATTTTGATGATTCAAAATACTTTCTTTCTAAGTTCAGACTGGCTAGTTTGGAATACCAGCTTAGCCATGTCCCTCTCTGAATATCTGAACTTAGTCTCCTTCTCTGTCAACTGGAAGATGTGAAAGTTCCTAACACCACTGAGTTGTAATGCAAACTAAGGAGGAACAATTCACATCACACACATACAGTAAACCTGTAGGACAGGGGATTCAGATATATCTACAATATTCTTTTCTTCCAGCAGTGACTCTGAATTCCCTTCCTTTGATGCTCAACCACAATGTTTGGTTCACTTCCTGCAAATGAATTATCGAGACTATAGTGATGTGTCATTTCTGTTGTAGGCACCTGTCTTGTTTAATGCTTTTGAATCATTTGCTCAAGGAGAAACCAATTTCATGTTGCTAGGACACAACAGAGACACTAAGACCTGATGTGAACAGCCAATGTGGAATGTTTAATCCTGCCACCAAAAATCAAGTGAGTGAGTGAACTTGGAAGCCAATCCTCCAGACTTTAGACAATTAAACTGTTCATCACTTTAAACCTCCCAGAGGCCCAGGGCCTACCTGTTATCTGTGGACTCCTAACATTCAAAAGTAATGTGATAATTAAGTTGAATGCTTTAAGTTTGGTCTCTATTTCTTATGGAGCAATAAATGATAATCAATATAATAATTACTGAAACAACTGGGTATTATTATTGCTCATTCACTCTTAGTAGTTGTGGAGGTTGTTTTGAGACACAAGTATATTCCTTTTTTATTGGAGTCCCATAAGTCTAAAAGGCAAAGAAAGACAATGTTTTAACCTATTTTTGAGATCATTTCTTATGGCAGAACTAGTTTTGCGCTCTGAGTTTATAAAGCCAATTGGTAAATTTACTATATGGATCAACCATATTGATGTTGAAAGTAAAGAAATAGCATATACTTACTGCTTGCAAGTATACATCATATATTCCGAGTCCATCTATTCTATTTGATAACATGGGAGTCCCAAAGTGCAGGGTGTAAATCTTTTTCTAGGATGATGTCAGAATAAGAATGTTGAGCATATCTTATGGCCTTGAGAAAACAAAGTTAGGTCAGATCCCCAGTTAAAACTGGGAAGGTGGCTCAGTGGTAGAGTGCTTGCCTTGTATGCATGAGGCCCTGGGTTCGATTCCTCAACACCACATAAGCAGAAAAAGCCAGAAGTCTCACCACAGTGAGACTCAAGTGATAGAGCACTAGCCTTGAGCTAAAGAGCTGAGGGATAGCACCCAGGCCCAGAGTTCAGGCCCCCACAACTCTTTCTCCCTCCCTCTCTGTCTGTCTGCCTGTCTGTCTGTCTGTCTCTCTGTCTGTCTGTCTCTCTCTCTCTCACACACACACACTCACACACGCAAAACTGTATCAAGCAAACCTTTGAAGTTGACCATTATGTAATGAAGTGAAGACACAAGCCTTGTTTCCTGTGAGGATCAATCATTTTTTATGGATACACACACACACACACACACACACACACACACCATCACAGCTGGAAAAGACCTCTAATCTCAGTGGAACTCCATCAGGTACATAGAGGCAGATTAGGCTGTGGGTGACTCAGCACAAATTGTGGTAATGTTTAGAAAATCCAATTCCAAGCCGTACCTGCCTTCTGAGGGTGCATCAGCTGTTCTTTGTCTGCTGAATGCTGCAAAGGTTTATCTGATCTGATCAAGGTTGTCATAGGGAATAGAAAGACACGATGAATAATTAACATAGCCCCAAAGGATTCTGATATCCATTAAACCTAGTTTATTGCTATTGTATTAGCCATGAAGTAATATCTTCCAAGAACATTTTTTTTCCAGTGAACAGGGGATAAAATGATTGCCTAAACTTATGTCCATTGTACATTGTGAAGGAACTTTATATCAATTGATTTTTAATAGCACAGACATTTTAATGTTCTAGCTACTAAAGAGTTTGAAGGATGCCTTTTCCTCACTAATAAAAAGCTTGACATTTCTGTTTTATCATCTGTTATTAAACAGCCATGTCAGCCACTTGTCACTTTAAAAAGATAATATTATTCTTACCAAATTGTTACTTGATTATAGGGCCCAATTATTGTCTGTTCACTGGAGGTTAGAATGTGATTAAAAAATACAAACCCAGTGGCTGGTTCCCAAATACTAGCTAGTAACCTGATTCGAAGCAGTCTTGTGTACCTGAAAGAATGGAAGACTATCATCCAAATGGCTCTTGGCCGCTTGTTGGTTAGTCTGCAGAAGAGGTGCTTTGTTTTACCAGTGGTCCAAGAAGGACAAAAGACAGCTATTGCCTGTGTTTTAGGCACCAGGAAAATTCCGAGGTTGGTTCCCAACAAACAAACCCTACTGGGAATCATAAAAAGGAACAGTCGGTAACAGAGCTGAAAGTACAGGTATTTTCCAAAGAACAGGGCACTTAGGAGGACTGAACATTTGAACATTTCTATTCCTATTTCTTGGCTGAGAGCCCTGGAAGCAGACTTGTGGGTTTTTGAAAAGAAAATTTGCCTGTAACTTTGTGAGTGACCTAAGAAAACCTACTTGACCTCTCAAGAGCCACACATTCATTGGGCAATTAGTGTGATTAAAAATGCTAACCTCAGAGGATGACATAGAGTTGATATAATTAAGCATAAATATGTATGTTTATATTTACATTTAAATATGTATTTACATATTTACCTAAGATGCAGTAAGTATAAACAGTACTACTACTAATAATAATGCAATAATCTATTTTATTTTCCATAACCTCCATACAAATCCATGTACTTTGTTTTTTTTATCCAGTTTTTTATGCAAAGCAACTACTGTTCTACCATTGAACTCCATCTCCAGGGACATTTACTTTTAAGAGCAGCAAAGAAAATGTCATTCTTTTCAATTAGAATGACAAATGCCAAATTTTTATGATTTTGTGTGTGTGTGCGTGTGTGTGTTGTGATCTTTAAGAGGCTATAGAAACTCTTCGCTGATGGTTTATAGCTGGCTCAGCTCCAATGTGTCTGCTCAGGTTTATTGACAATGAGACTGTGATTGGCTCTGGATGTCAGAAAACTTACAATTACCATGGCTAGAAATAGATTCCCAGGAATACACCTGAATCAAAAGCTACTCCTAGAGCTAGCACATTTGAATTCTCTGGGGCATTCCACACTGCTATACTTTCCTACAATATGTTTTACTTAGCTCCTGGGGCTTGTTAGCTCTTGCTTCATCACAGATCACTGCTCAGTCTCTGGGTGATTTCTCCTCACCATCTTCCTCTCTTACTCTTATTGTCCCAGGACTCATGTCTTTTTTGTCTCTAACCCTTGCCTGCTATTTTATCCATTTTCTTTTTCTATTTTTGTTGGTGGTGGTGGTTGTGGGGCTTGAACATTAGGCCTGAGCACTTTCCCTGAGCTCTTTGGCTCTCTACCACTTGAGCCATATCTCCACCTTTGGCTTTTTTTGGTGATTGGACATGACTTTCATGGACTTTCCTGCCTGGAGTGGCTTTGAACTGTAGTCATCAGGTCTCAGCCTCTGAATAGCTAGGATTACATTTGTGAGCCACCGGCTCCTATCTTCCATTTTCTTTTGTAAAAATTATCTTTAAGTAGTTCTACAGTTATAGTTTAAATTATTTTTAAATTATGATCTTTAAATTATAGTCTAAAATAGTCATACAAAGCAGTTTATGAATACAGTGCATCTTGAACAATTTCACCCCTTTCAACATCTTTACCCATCCCTTCCCTACCTCTTTGGTCACTCACAATTCTCAGTTTTGTAAGATATGCATTGAGTTATTGACTGCCCTCTCCCCCTCTTTTCCTTCTCCATCATCTACCCTTTTCCCCTTGAGCCCATCCCACCCTCTCCAAGCACCCACTTTCTGGTGTTTATTTTGTTGGACTTTGACTGCCTTTCTAAGGAATTCCACCATTTGCCTATCTTTAATAAATGTGAAATGTGTATCTATAATTTAACCTTGCTCCTGAAATCAAGAGTTTGCTCATTGCCTTATTTGATGTATCCACTCTTGAGGATTAAGAAATGTCACAAACTGACCTTGTCTTAGACCAAACTCCTAAATCACCGTCCTCCTAAACCTGTTCTTCCTACAACTTTCCCTGTCTACCCTTGTGCTCACGGATCTTTCCTTCCACAAGGAGAGGAGAGGCTACAGGACAGTAGTCATCTTTGTCTCATCCTCTATGTACACAATCGACATGGAGATTTTTATTAATTAAATGGAAATGATTTTGACAACTTCTCATCAGCTCTCTGGCTTCTGCCAAAGTCTAGTCACCTTCAGATTCATATTAAATTACTGCAATTGCCATCTAATGGTCTACCTGCTTCTCTGACCATCTTGTTTTTGTTTTCAATTCAGATACTCCAAGATCACTCCTAATTGGTGAGTCTGAGCTCCTCCCTCCTTCCTTGAAATTGCTCCAATAGTTTCTCATTATTCAAAGCTAAACACAATGGCTTACAGGGTCCTCTAACCCAGCATCTTCATTTCTAACCTGCCATCTGACTCTAAAATCCTTTGGCATCATATTAAAGACTTTCAATTATTTGAAAAAAGCCAGGTACAGTTCTGTTACAGGCCCTTTGTACTTGCTGTCCCTCTGCCTGGGACTCATTTCTGTTGTCTCTTTCACTCTCTCTTTAAATCTACTGTCACTTTACAATTGAGAATGTCACTCCACCACTGAATGTACTGTATAGGATAGACTTATCAATCTTCCTTATTCATCTCTATCAAAATCCTTCCCATATCAATCTGCTTTTAAATTTTTCTGTCCACAGCCCTTAATACTACTTGATTCATGTATAGTTTACACATAGGTACTAAATATTCAGATGTTTGTTGATATTCACAAATGTTGCTGTGCATCATCTAGATTCTCCACCATCAGAATATAAATTACACTGATGGCCTTTGTAGCTATTCCCGGATATTAGACAGGAAAATCATTGGCATAAAGTAGTATTTATTAAATCTTTGTACCTGTTGTGCCCTAGTGATCCTCTCCTAAGAATATCCTCCTTTGATCTCACTATGCGAACATTTAGAGTCCTGTTTAATTTATCATATCCAAGTTTAATTTTTGTCTTTTACTATCCATTGGGTTATCTTGTAGATTTCTGGCACATTCTAAGTATTACAATGGAGAAAAACTATGCAACCCAAGTTTCTTGGTGTCTGGCTTACTTCCCTTAATGTAATTTTTTCAAGTCTTCCGATTTCCTTACACAGGGGGTAATATGCTATTCTTTCTGATGGAAGCACAGAATTCCATTGTGTATATATACATTCACTTGATCCATTCGTCCACTAAGGTGCATCTAAGTTGATTCCATACCTTAGCTATGATAATTCTTGCTGCAGTAAACATGATTGTGCTTTAGTGTGGTCTTGTCTGTGGTCCATGGAATAAATGCCCAGGAGTGAGTGGGATTGTTGGGCAAAGGGGAACTCTACATTCAATTTTTTTGAGGAACATCCATTTTCCAGAGTGGTTGAATAAGTTTACATTCCCACCAACAACGTAGTAGTGTTCCCTTTTGCTCACATCCCCACCAACATCTGTTACTATTAGTTTTCTTGATAGTGGCCATTCTAACTGGAGTGCATATGATCATATAAAATGATGCGTATCGAAATGAACTCCAAGAAATGGAAACAAGACATATAATATGGTACAATTTGTGGGTATTTTTCCCTGTTTTTCCTCTTTTGTTGATGTTTTTGATTTCTGTGCCTTTTGTCTTCTATGTAAGTTTATTCGATTTAGGGAGGGGAAGGGAAAATACAGAAACAATGGGACAAAGGGCAAATTAACTCAGTATTGATACTCACTAGACAATAGGTTGAAATGAACTATATAACTTGTGGGGGAGAGGGTTGGGAAGGGAAAAACTGGGATAAACAATGGAGGGGGATAGAAGGAGCGGGGTGACACTGTTCAAAAAGAGCTGTACTACCTGACTAACGTAACTATAACCCCACTGTAAATCACCTTTACCACAAAAAATTAAAAAACAATAAATAAACATTTGTAGAATGAATTAGTAAGCTGCAAATATTCCTATAGCACACCCTATTTTAAAAACATTACCACCTAGTTATTTTCCCTCAGCTGGAAAAGAACTTAGTAATTCATGGCACCTTTAAACTTTTACTAAAATATTTAGAAATACAGAAAATTAGTAATTTTATCAAGTATTTTATGTAAATCAGTAAAAATATGAGGCATAAAGCTCAGTCCTCTACAGAAGGGAACCTTACTTCATTGTTGGTGGGAGTGTAAACTTGTTCAACCTCTTTGGAAAGCAGTATGGAGGTTCCTCAAAAGATTCCACATAGAGCTCCCCTATGACCCAGCAATCCTACTTTTCATTTACCCAAATGTTTACAAACAAGACCACACTAAAGCTACCAGCACAACTATGTTTATTGCAGCATTATTCACCATAGCTAAGATATGGAACCAACCCAGATGCCCCTCAGTAAATGAATGGATCAAGAAAATGTGGTATATATACACAATGGAATTCTATGCCTCCATCAGAAAGAATGACATTGCCCCATTTGTTAGGAAATGGAAAGGCTTGGAAAAAATTATACTAAGTGAAGTAAGCCAAGCCCAAAGAAACATAGGTCCCATGGTTTCCATTATTTGCAATATCTAATATATGTATAAGTCAAGCAGAAAAGGTCAGATAATGTGATGTTAGGAAAATGAACCCTTAGATATGTATTTAAATGTTTTTTTCTTTCATGCATTTGTTTCTAACGCATTTATAAGATGATTTCTATGTTGCTTTGTATGTCCCTCCCCCACAGTATAACCCCTGCTTTCACTATATTTGATGTCGGTATAATTTGTGGAGGAGAAGGGGACAAACAAGTCGTTTAAGGATACAGGTGGACCCATTGCAACAATGAGAAGTACAAGTTGTCATGTCGAAAACGAACTTTACAACTTTGGTGGGGGGGGGAGGATTGGGGAGGCGAGGGGAGGCTGGGAAGGGATGTGAAGGGTAAACAAAGGAGGAGGCTGCAATGCTTGATAAAAAATGTACTCATTATCTTGCCCATGTAATTGTAACCTCTCTGTACAGTATGTTCACAATAAAAAAATAAATAAAACGTTCTCCAAAAGAAAATAATACTCAGTCCTCTAACTCTTACTCCGTTTGGAGCTTTTTTGCAATTATATATGCATGTCAGAAAGGGCAGAAATACATTGTAGAGGGCCATGGTGAGAAAAATATTGGTACTGATGCAACATAACCATGTGTTTGGTGCTTAGCAAAGGCTCTTCAATCACTAATGAACAGCAGGGTCCTCTGGAAAATTAGGGCAACAATAATTTAAAATGGGAATTATTGTTCAAAACAGTGGTCATAGAGACCAAAGGAAGATTTCAGATTGGTTCAATAATGATTGATTGATTGCTTTCTTCACTTACTGAATGCCTGTTCATGTATGGTAGGCTGTAAGAGTCTGATGTCCTAGTCAAAAGCTTTGCACATATGACCAGATAACATGAAGTTAAGTGAAATGAACCCCAAGATAGGGACACAAGTGGTTTTTTCTTTCTTGCTATTGTTTCTAATGTACTTATAAGGTACCATGTGATTTTTTTGTTGCTTTGTATGTCCCTCCCACGGTATAACCCCTGTTTTCACTGTATTTGATGTCGGTATAATTTGTGGAAGGGAAGGGAAAAAAACAAATGCTTAAACAGGGATACAGATTGACCCATTGTAACAATGAGATGAACAAGACACTATGTTGAAAAACGAACTTTACAATTTAGGTGTGTGTGTGGGGTGTAGTTGTGGAGGTGGGAGGGAAGGGATGGTAGGGGAAAAACAAAGGAAGAGGCAACAATGCTTGATAAGAAAATGCACTCATTACCTTGCTCATGTAACTGTAACCAGTCTGTATAATATTTTCACAATAAAAAAATATATATAAAAGAGTCTGATGTCCTGAGTGGCTGTCATTGTTTTGAATTGGGAGAGGGGACGTGGAAGGAGGTATGTTTGAGAGGAGATTCACAGGGGAAGATTAATTTTTTTATTCCTTTTTTTAATTGTGAAAATACTGTACAGAAGGGTTACAATTACATGGGTAAGGTAATGAGTACATTTCTTATCAAGCATTGTTGCCTCCTCCTTTGTTTCCCCTTCCCATCCCTTCCCGTCTCCCTCCTCCCCCACCCCTGTCCCCCCACCAAAGTTGTAACGTTCATTTTTCTACATAAGTTAAAAGGTAGAAAACAGAACAGAAGTGGGGAAGAAAGCAGTGTGCACAAATGTCAGAGTTGTACAATGTAATATACTTTAAGTCACCAGTCATAAGCAAAATAGACCTGGGGGATAGGTTAGTGGAGCTGGAAAAATGCATTGAGGCCAGAGAGTGAATAGTCTCCCAGGTCTTAAACCTTGGCAAAATAGAGATGCTTGTCTTTTCCTTTCTCCTTCTTTTGTTAAATTCTGGGGCCTATAATGCCATTCTGATATTCCATTTACTTTTTTATATTACTTTTTTCTACTATTCGCTTCTCCAGATTTCAAGCTATTTTTTGTGTGCTTTTTCTTATGAGGAAGAACTTAACAAAGTCTTTACAGTCATGTATTTTTTTATTCACAGACTTAAGGGCTGAATGCACAGACATATTATGAAAGATTGTAAGAGTAGCAATGCATGTTGTATTACCCATTTCAACTTAACATTTTTAGAGAAAAGAATGTATACACATACATATATATTACATTTAAGGATATGTATACACATACATATATGTATATATAAGCCTTAAGTTTAAATATAGACTGTATTTTATTTATATAGTGCAAATTGCAGATAAGGAGCCCATAGGACAATTTTATGGGAGTTGTGAAGTTTACACAGTTTAAATTACCTTCAAGGAAAAGAGAAGTGTTGGTCTGAACTTTCTAACTTAACTCCCGTTTACATTAATATTTAGTCTGCAAACAATGAAAATTCCTGGAAAACACTAGAAGGCTGAAGACTCATTCTTAATGAATGATGAATGTTTTGTGATATTGCTATGATTAATCAAATTGATAATACCTCATTTGAATTTGTCAGACAAAGTACTGCAAATTTTCAGTAGATATTTACTAAGATAGGAACACAAAGTAGCTAGGAGAACTGTCTCCTTTCCTTCAGTTGACAAATAACTACAGAGAGAACAGTCAGAAATTGCAAGAGATCAAAATAAGCAGGTACATCCTTGCCAGATGCTGCAGTATTCACTAATGGAATTCTGGTCACGTAGTCCCGAGCTCAGATCTGCTTTGGTTTAATAAGCATGTTGAACATTAAACTTGAATACAGCCATGTTGATCCAGGATCTACATACATAATTTATTTTCACAAAATTAGGCCTTGTTTAGATCCTCTTTTTGAGGTGTTACTTTTGAAAGCTGCAATGGTGAAACTGTAGTATTGTCACAGGATTATGTATGCAATACAGTCACTAATCTTAAGCAGGAGGTCTGTGAATTTGATAAAGTAGTTCAGCCAAAAATAAGCCCATTCACTCCTGTAAAATTGGACAAGCCACAGGAAATGACAGTAAGGACTTGCCTAGATTGTGAACAAGGTCTGCATCCATTCATTAAGCTTGGAAGTGAGAGATTCCACAGCAGCTGTACAGCACAGACAAAGAAGTCAACACTCGTGGATGTTTGGATACATTCCTTGCAATGTTAGTAAGAAAACTCTAGCTAAGTGATACTTGCTGTTTGTTTATTTGCTTTGTCTCTACAGCTGAAAGAATGATATTTGAGAAGGTAAGAGGTTAAGGGATTAACAAGTCAGATGAACTTGACATGCAGTGCCATTTTTTTTATTACATGTGATAGCGAAATAGCCTCAGTCCTAGAGCCAGACTCTGAGTGGACCTGGGGAAAATGGAATTGAATTCTACTGCCATCGAAGCATCCCAAAGAAACTGAATGCTTTTATATTGTACATGAGTTTTCGTAGGACTCAAAATTTAAATAAGAGCTTATGGAAGTAGGTTTCTTTAAATTTCTTTTCGCTTACAGCTTCAGAGTATAGCAGTTTGGTTGATGTAAAACTTTGTGTATTGAAAACATATGCATTTCATCCTGGAGTTTTCTTTGCTCACTCTTAACTCTGCAAAAGGAGGACCTAGTTTTCTGAGGTGATGGTATTTATAGGTTGACATCATCAAAAAGCAATTCCTTGCTTATTTGGCATTCGAAGCCTAGCCAGGTCTCCCTTGTGACTCATTCAGTATGCATCCGGGGCTCTATGCTCGCCGGCCTGTGCACAGCCCTCATGAATCCTTAATTCTGTTTGAACCCAGCCATGCCACAGTCACTTTACATCAACCTGCCCACTCAGCTGAATTGCACAGGCTTCTTCTTAGCAAAGCATTACACTCCTGTTCTAAGATTGATTGGATGTTGGGCTATTGCCACAAAGACAAAGGAGGTCAAACTCAGTACCTGCAGTTTTCTTTTAAGACCTAATACCATTATCATCTCTGCTGATTTTTGGACCTGAGGCTGATGAAATGCTCTGGGATTTATGTATACAACCCTACATCTTATTGAACTGGCTCCATTGACACTTGATGGGTGATGAAATATTGATGATTTATTACTCTCACACTTGATCTGCATAGCAAAACAGTTGAAACTGAAATGACATGGTTATAACATGTCTAGTCGCATGTCCTTTGCAATAGGATCTTTTTTTTTTTTACTCCCAGCTTTGCTCTTCTCTGGGACTGGATGCTGGCCAGATGCCTAACTCAGGGTGATGTTCTAGACATTGGGCTCTGCATCTAAGGTAGGCAGGGTAGCAGATCACAGGGTGAGAAATGATGTGAATTGATGAGCAAGTTCAAGTCCAGTCCACAGAATCACAAGGTGAGTTACAGAACTAATTATGTTAGAAGAAGCCAGAGAATGACCTGCAAGATGAGGAGTCAGGTCAGCATAGGGTCAGGGTAGGCATAGAGACCCTGTATCTATATCAATTACCAAAATGATGGCTGATTTAACATTGACTTTCAAAAACCAGTGTTCCCATGAGTTGTACATATTTGCTTGACCTAATTTAGAAGCATGAAAGCAGGATGGTGATATGCAAATACTAAACAGATTGAAAATTTATTTAGAAAGTGTTAACTTGTGGCTGGGCTCTCCTGTGGTCATGTTAGTAGTTGGAGCTAAGAAAAAAAGTGACATGTGGTACCTTCCCCATGAAGTACACCATGCTAAAGAGGAGAAAAAAATTAATATATATATATATATATATATATATAAAATTACAACACCTAGAGTAATGGTAGGAAGTAATGGTTTCCCTCTGCCCAGAGCATAATGATAATAGTGATGTTGACTGGAAACCTACTATCCAGCAGAAACTAGTATGCCACCGTATACCAGGAACCATGTTAAACACTTGGCATATAACAACTACATCGATTTCTCCCAACACACTGTCTCACAATATTGTCTTAATCTTATAATTACACAACAGGGGTTTAAAGAGTTCAAGCAATTCCCTAAGATTGCTCATCTACTTCGTGGTTAATTCTAACTTGTGCCTTGACTGCTATGCCAGTCTACACTGAGGAAGATATATGCAAAGCCATATGAAGAATCATATGGAGAGAGGAATCATGTCTATGATCAAGTCTTCTCTCTCAACCTTTGGATAAATCTGCTGAGATTGAATACCAATGATAGCGTAGGAGGTGTACATTGTGTCTTCAGATGTGGATGAGGATTCGGGCATTGGTAGAATGTTTTGGTTTTAATAGAAACAAGAAAGATTTGTTAGTGGATTCCTCTCTGCTCTGGATGCAAGATTTCTACAGAACCAAGAACGTGGAATCTTGAGTAATCGCTTGATAAATCCTGGAAATCTCTGCCAATGAACAAGTACAAACTAAAAGCATGTAGTCAACTGCCAGCTGGGACAAGGAGTTTTATAGTTCTCTTCACGCCCTTAAGTAGTTGGTTATTTGACCATATGACCTTGATGAATGCAATTGCAATCAGTGATTGGAAGTCACAAAAGGCAGATTACAATGTGTTAAATTGTTTTATAACAAGGAAAGTTAACAAAAATTGAAGTTAGCATCCTAATAGTGACTTCTTTATCACTAGATATATACACTTAGTAGTTGTTTAATCTGTTGAAAGAGGTCGTTTTTTTAGATTTATGTACATTTTTGAGTAAGACTGCCTGACTCTGCTTCAATGTGTATGTTAGTCCTTTTCATCATTGTGCCTAAATGTCTGCGAAGCCAACTTACAAAAAAAGATTTATTTTGGCACTGCATTTTTTCAGCTGATAATCTAGTGGAGAGAGACTTTAAATATAAAATGAAATAAGTATGTATGAATGTTTTCTCTCTGTAACCAGAGGCAAACTCTTTTCCAGAAAAACTCTACATAATTTAACATTTCATATACTAACTAAAGAAGTGAAGGACCTCTATGATGAAAACTCTAAAAACCTGAAAAAGGAAATTGAAGCAAAACTTAGAAAGTGGAAAAACCTCCCATGCTCCTGGATTAGGAGGATTAACACCATGAAAATGGCAACACTTCCAAAGAGTATCTACAAATTCAGTGCGATACCTATCAATATTCCAATCTCATTCTTCAATGAAATAGAAAAAGCAACCAAAAATTTATATGGAACAATAAAAGAACCCGAATAGCAAAAATAATCCTTAGCAGAAAGAACAATGCTGGAGGAATATCAATACCAAACTTCAAACTCTACTACAAAGCCATACTAATCAAAACAGCTTGGTACCGGCAAAAGAACAGACCTGAGGACCAGTGGAATAGAATTGAAGATCCAGAAATGAACCCAAAAACCTATAGCCACCTAATCTTTGATAAGGGAGCTAAAAACATAGAATGGAAGAAAGACAGCATCATCAGTAAATGGTGCTGGCAAAATTGGTTAAACACCTGTATAAAACTAAAGCAAGATCCCCATATATCACCCCTGCACCAGAATGAACTCTAAATGGATCAAAGACCTTGAAGTCAAAGCAGACACCCTGATAACATTACAGGAAGGAATAGAAAAAACTCCAGGGCTCCTTGACACAGGCTGAAGTTTTCTTAAAGACCCAGAAACCCAGTAAATCAAAGAAAGTTTGGACAAATGGGATTGCATAAAGTTGCAGAGCTTCTGCATGGCAAAGGACATAGCTAGTAGGATCAATAGAAAGTCCACAGATTGGGAGAAGATCTTCACTAACCATACAATGAACAAGGGTCTCATACCTAAAATAGAAGTCAAAAAACTAAATCCCTCAACAACAAATCCTCCAAGAAACAAATGCCTGATAAATAAGTGGGCAAAAAACTTCAAGAGAAATTTCTCTGTAGAAGAAATAAGAATGGCCAACAGACACTAGAAGAAATGCTCAACCTCTCTAGCCATAAAAGTAATGCAAATTAAAACAAGATTGAAATTCCATCTCACCCTAGTTAGAATGGCTAGAATCAAGAAATTTAATAACAACAGATGCTGAAGAAGGTCTGGCCCAAAGGGAACCCTACTGCATTGTTGGTGGGAGTGTAAACTTATTCAGCCACTTTGGAAAGCAGTATGGAGGTTCCTCAAAAGATTCCAAATACAAATCATCTTATAAATATGTTAGAAACACTTGCAAGAAAGAAAAAAACATCTGAATACTTATCTTGGGGTTCATTTCACCTAAAATCAACTTATTTGACCATTTCTGTTTGTCTCAGGCATATACTAGTTATTGCAAATAAGGGAAACCATGAGGCCTATGTTTCTTTGGGCCTGGTTTACTTCACTTAATATAATTTTTTCCAAGTCTTTCCATTTCCTAACAAATGAGGCAATGTCATTCTTTCTGATGGAGGCATTGAATTCCATTGTGTATATATACCACATTTTCTTGATCCATTCATCTACTGAGGGGCATCTAGGTTGGTTCCATATCTTAGCTATGGTAAATAATGCTGCAATTAACATAATTGTGCTGGTAGCTTTAGTATAGTCTTGTTTGTGATCATTCGGGTAAATGCCCAAAAGTGGGATTGCTGCGTCATAGGGGATCTCTATGTGAAGTCTTTTGAGGAATTTCCATACTACTTTCCAAAGTGGTAGAACAAATTTACAGTCCCACCAACAATGCAATAATGTTCCCTTCTGGCCACATCCCCTCCAGCATCTGTTGTTATTAGAGTTCTTGATTATAGCCATTCTAACTGGAGTGAGGTGGTATCTCAATGTTGTTTTGATTTGCATTTCTTTTATGGCTAGGGAGGTTGAGCATTTCTTCATGTGTCTATTGGC
>NW_012267262.1:3477215-3559547 GCF_000151885.1 Dipodomys ordii
GAAGATGGTATTGGGAGGTGGGGAAGTTGGGAAGGGATAGGAAGGGGAAATAAAGGAGGAGGCAACAATGCTTGATAAGAAATGTACTCATTACCTTGTCCATGTACTTGTAATCCCTCTATATGGTACTTTCACAATATTAATAATTTTAAAAAACGATTCTGACCCAGCAATCCCACTTTGGAGCATTTACCCAAATGATCACAAACAAGGCTATACTAAAGCTATCAGCACAACTATGTTTATAGCAGCATTTTTTTTTACCATAGCTAAGATATGGAACCAACCCAGATGCCCCTCAGTAGATGAATGGATCAAGAAAATGTATACACACACACACACACACACACACACACACATACACACACACACACACACAATGTAATTCTATGTCTCCATCAGAAAGAATGACATTGGACAAAATTGTATTAAGTGAAGTAAACTAGACTCAAAGAAACATATGTCCCATGGTTTCCCTTATTGCAATAACTAGTATAAGTCTAGGACAAGCAGAAAAGGTAAAAAAAAAAAAAACTATGTACATATGACCATATAAGATGATGTTAAGTGAAATGAACCCCAAGATAGGGACTCAACTTGTTTTTTCTTTCTTGCTATTGTTTTTAATGTATTTAAAATGCACTATGTGATTGTTTTGTTTCTTTTGTATGTTCTTTCCCCATGGTGTAACCCTCGTTTTCACTGTATTTTACATTGGTGCCCTGCTTCTTGTATATACATTTTTCTAATTTGGGGAGGGGAAAGGAAATAAGAAAATGCGGAAACAAGCATACAGGTTGACCCACTGTAACAATGAGATGTACAAGACACTATTTTGAAAAAGAACTTTACAACCTAAGGGGGAAAGTGGGGAGGGAAGGGATGGTAGGGGAAAAACAAAGGAGGAGGTAACAATGCTCAATAGGAAATGTATTCATTACCTTACTCATGTAATTGTAACCCCTCTGTACACTAATCTTACAATAAAAAAGAAATAAGAAGAAAAAAGATTATATTTGGTAAGTGGTTTGATCATTTGCAAATGAAGTGAGTATCTCTTAATTACACAATTAAAAATAGGTTCCATCCTTTTAGAATTCAGTTTTGAGTCATTTCTTGGACTTGTAAAATCATTGTGTGTGCCTTAAGAACGGGGAAAAACAACAGCCTTCCAAAATTGTAGCTACATAAAGTTAATAAACAATGATTTATTCAGAGCCTTGTATCCCACAGATGAAAATGAGAAGAAGGCAATGCCTGAATAAGCATGACAAGGAGCTAAATGGTTGTAAATTTGTGGCTCTCCTTAATATGTTACCCATGTGTGCCAAAAAGGAAAATACTCAGCCAGCCCACCTCCCAGTGGCAGGGTCAGAAAGGGTGAATGATTCCAATCAATATCCAGTTGTTAGAGTAACAGCCATATCGGTTCTGGATGGCCGACTGGGCGAAAACATGTTTGTTCTATTTAATGTGACAGTGTCTTGTCAAATTAACAACCACGGTGGCAGGAGCAAGCTTGCTTTAATGGGTTTGAGTCAGTTCCACAGAGAATTTGTCATCAACATGCAACCAAGAGGAGCCCTAAACCTCATTACTGAGGTTTATTTGTGGATAATAACTGAAGGTATGCCATGTACGTACAGCAAGGTTTGTTTGCTATTTGTAGCAACTCAGTTTCAATCTCCTTATCAAATGCTGCCCTTTTAACTCCCACAAATTCAGTACTATAATGCTCTGTGTGGATTGTGCTCTGTTCAGGTAAGCAAAGAATACTGTGCTAACTAGCGAGATAGAGTGATTTCTTTTTCTTTGTGTTTCAATATAATGACATATTAAGTGCAGAAGACAGTTATGGAGAACAACCACTCAGATTATTGCCTTGATCCTCCACTGACTGAAAATTTAGCTGACATTTCCCCCATAGGTGAGCAGCTGTACCAAATCCAGAATCATCAACATTGACAAGAGTCTGCCCACTGTAGGTTGTGTTTAGTATTGTTTAAATCTTTAATTTGCTCTCATTGAGAGTTCTCACTCATTCCTTAGAAGAGGAGAAATGACATTAAAATTCTGGTGTCTGATAATTGCATGATCAAGTTTGTTGTACACGACTTTATGGAACCCTTTGCTTCTGATTATAGAATATGGGTGGGTATTTCTCTGTATATCACCTCATTGTTACTTTTGTAGTGTTCATACTTGAAGTGGTATGTGATAGCATTTCATTTGATTCAGAGTCACATCTAAGAGTATTTGAATAAATAATTTACAAAATAACTGCATATGGATAAGTGCATAGGGATATGTACTATAAAAGGGTAAAACTCTAGTTGGGTTCAAGTAATGTAAATGATATGAGGAATCAGTACTCACCAATTAACATAACAAAAGCGTTTTGTTTTTGTAAAGGCATTTTAAAATAAAAGCAAATTTGTGCAGGCTGTGTGACTACTGATGAGTCTGTGAATGTAGTATATACAACTATTCTGAATACTTTAGGTGAAAATAGCATATTTAAGAGAAGAATTGACATGCAATCACAAGGAAATACAATTTTTCCCCCCACAAATAACTCTGGATATTTTACTTCAATGAAAACATCAGGTATCTTTGTATCACACTCCAGCTTTTTCGCTCAGTTGTATATGTGAAAAATTGTAGAGAGACAGGTGGTATCTTGTTCTTTTTGGATAGACTGATGTTCTCCATGGTAGCAGCTAGGCCTGTTTCGAATCATTTCCATGACCTAAGTAGCTATTTAAAGCACTGACCCTTTTTTCTATCTGTAATATGGACATTATATGTTGATTTTCATCATCAAACTCATGGAGAAACCAGGTGTCGGTGGCTCACGCCTGTAATCCTAGCTACTCAGGAGGCTGAGATCTGAGGATCATGGTTCAAAGCCAGCTGAAGCAGGAAAGTCCACAAGTGGCACTGTGGCTCAAGTGATAGAGTGTTCACCTTGAGCTGAAGAGCTGAGGGACAGCACCAAGGCCCAGAGTTCAAGCCCCACGAATGACAAAAACAAACAAATTATCAAACAAAAATACTCATGGAGAGAAAAGTTCGGTATTAAGGCATTGTCGTCCATGAATATGGTTAGGGCACTCTTGGCTTCTTTCTTCCACTAACCATATAGTCTTCAACCAGAACTTCCTCATAACCTAAAACAGGCATCAGCTGAGAGTGGGAGATGTCAGCCCATTGTGCGAGAGCTCAGGGAGGGCAAAGGAAAGGTCTGAAAATAACTGATTTAGGAGCCACCATCTGACATCCAGCAGACATGCAACCAATTGATTCTGTGTTTCTGGAAAGTTTTGATTCTAATCCTCACAGTTTTTCATCTGAGAAATGAAAAACTATGCAGGATCACACCTGAAATCCATACAGCCCATGTTTCTACAGGATGTTGGTATAACCTTGATTTTATTGTCTATGCCTGGCTGTATTATTAATTGGTATTATTACAATGATTATATGGAAGTACTTGAGGTTGAACTAGGGATCTTGTACTTGGTAGGCAGGTGCTCTACCGCTGAGCCATGAATCTACCCCTTTAATCACAGTGGCTAATTTTTTCAATTGTAGGGCTCAAACTTAGGGCCTGGGCACTGTCCCTGGGCCTCTTTGTACTCAAGGTCTAGTGCTCTACCACTTAAGCCACAGCGCACCACTTCTGGTTTTTGAGTGGTTAATTGAAGATATGGAACTCGAGAGGACTTTTCTGTCCAGGCTGGCTTTGAACCATGATCCTCAGATCTCAGCCTCCTGACTAGCTAGGATGACAGGAGTGAGCCACCAACACCCAGGTACAGTGGCTAATTTTGAGATAGGGTCTTATTCTTGTCTGGACAATTTCCTGCACCAGAATTTCTCTTTCTTCTTTTCTCTTTCTTTCTTTCTTTCTTTCTTTCTTTCTTTCTTTCTTTCTTTCTTTCTTTCTTTCTTTCTTTCTTTCTTTCTTTCTTTCTTTCTCCTTTTTGTTTCACTTTCTGCTGTAGTTGGGATTATAGATACATATCCCCATCCCAGCTTCTGTTGAGATGGATTCTTGCAGACTCCTCTGCACGTGCACTCCTAGAGCTTCATTCCTCCCTTCTTCAGCCTTCTGTGTAGCTAAGGTGACAGGTGTGCACCTCTGTGCCATTATTAGTTGAGAGGGGATCTTGTCTCAATGCTTATGGTGGCTGTCAGCCTCTGTCTTTCAGATCTCAGACTGCCACTGTAGCTTGAATTACAGATCTGTCTAAACTGTGATTTGAATCTCAGCAGCTAGGTTCTGCTGATAAATCAACCAAGGTTCTTATTTTTGTAAGATACTGGGATGTTTAAGAAGATATAGAGACTATAGCTTACTGGAGATAAAGCTTGACAGCAACAATAAAATACTCTGTGGACAACTTTACTCAATCATATTTCTTAAAAAAAAAAAACAAGACTTGAAGAAAGCACACAGAAGTCCACTTTGCTCAAGGCTAGTTTTCAACAGTTCAATTCTTCATTTGTGGAGAGGATTTAAAGACAACAGATATTCCCAGTAGTGATAGTGACTTTGACTACTCTTATGGCCCCCAGGAACCCAAACATAGATTTCAAACAAACTAGCTACCCCGCAGCAAAAATGTGTTAAGTCAAATGCTTGAAGATGAGGTTTTACACATTAAAGCAGGGTAAACATGGCATGCTATTCTATTTTCAATTAAAAAAAAAGAAGAGACTTTAGTGCTATTAGCTTGGAAACAGAGAGACAAGGAAAATACTAATGCCTGTAAGAGAACCTGATTTTATTTATTGTGGTTCTGAGGATGATACCCAAGGCTTTGCATATGATAAGAAAGCATTCTAGCACTTAGCTAGACACTGAGCCCTAAGCTATTAAAGGGACTACTTTGTTTTATTTTCTAGTAAAATCTTTCTTTTTTTCAGCTCTGAAATGGAACACAATGTCTCACACTTGTTAGGTAAGTTTTATACCACTTGAGCCATACTCCCAGTCTTTTTGCCTTTTAGGTTTTTAAATTTATTTTATTTTATTGAGTTTTTAGAGAGGTTCTGGTGCTTTGGCCAGGGGTATACTGGACTGTTACCCTGTCATAAGCATATCCTCTTACAGACATGTACTACCATACCTGGCTTGTTGTTTTGGTCAGTTTTGGGGCCTGAACTCTGGGCTGGGTGCTGTCCCTCAACTTTATAGCTCAAGGCTAGCGCTCTACCACTTGAGCCATGGCACCACATCTGGCTTTTTCTGCTTATGTGGTGCTGAATCCAGGGCCTCAGGTATGCCATGCAAGGCAAGCATTCTACCACTGAGCCACCTTCTCAGCCCCCCACATCCCCCACCCCGACCCTATCAGGCTTGTTTTTGAGATAAAGTAGCATGTGACAGTTCCCCTGGCTTCCCTTGAAACCTGGCCCTCCTATTTCTAGCTGAGATTATAGATACATACCACCATATATGACATCAGTAAAATCTTAAGAGCTGGAGAAAAGAAAATGAGTTGGGAATTCATACTTTAGGAGTATGATATTTCAAGGTATTTTGAAAGAGGTACATTTCAAAACATATTCCTGTAGTTTAGAATAGATTTTTTTCTACAAAATGAAGCAGGTTTTGGCTTCTTCAACAGTAAATTTTTATGGTAAGTAACAAGCTTCAATTATTCATAACTCAAAAGAGAATCTTTTCTTTATGTGAAAAGTTCTTGCAAAATGTTGGAAGGATTTTACCTGCTCTGCACTCATTATGATACAATTACTGAAAAGTGAAATCATTTCATCTCTTTCTGCCAGTGTAAAATAGCAATGAAGAAGCCATTCATTTGTCATATATGTACCAGCTTATGTTTAACTGACAGAAGTTCAGAAGGAGGAAACTAAGGATATATTTCAAAGTTGTCTCTTCACCAGGAATTTACAATCTTGCAGGAAATGTATTAGTTACTTGTTGTTGTTGGTTGCGGGACTTGAAGTCAGAGCCTGGACAATATCCCTGAACCAATTTGTGCTCAAGGCTAGTGCTCTAGCTCACGGGGACTTTTCTGCCTGGGGTGGCTTTGAACTGTGATCCTCAGATCCCAGTCTCCTGAGTAGCTAGGATTATAGGCATAAGCCCATGGTGCCTGGCATTAGTGGCTGTTTTTTTAATAGCTGTGACCAAAGTATCTGACAGAACATTGTAGAGCAGAGAACATCCACTTTGCTTCCTGGTTTCTGAAGACTCAGTCTACAGCCACTGGGCTTCATGCACTTTAGAATACATGATATAGCTGGATACTGTGGCAGAGAGAGTTCTTCATTGTAATTATTTATAAATCATTGGGAACAATTATTTTTATAATATGTAAGGGGTTTTAAGAAAATAATAAAACAAATTATGAAGATAAGCAGTTCCAGCTTAATTTTGTTTAATTTAGTATTCAGTTCTGGGTATATGAAAAATGATCCCCAAAGGAGAATTCAATGTCAATAAAGACTTGTTTTCTTTTCTATTTGTTTTTAAAGAAATTTCTTATAATTTCAGCTTCCTGCTCAGATCCCTACCTATCCTTACTTTCATAACTAAATGAAATTGAATATTTATTTCTTAGAGTTTCACCCATTAAAAGTTAGGATATTCACATACAAGATGTGGATCTTAGCTCTTGGAGAACAAAGAGAAAGATTAGAGAAGCATTTAATGGTTGCCATAAAAATCTATGACTTTAGAAAGGAGTTTTGAAAAACCTCATTCAAAAGGATGATTTTATTCAATGTCAAACACATTCCACTCCCTGTCTTGTCTTTGACCAGTGCTCATCCTCTCCCCATTTTGCTCTTTTTCCCATACACATTGGTTGTCCTTCTGTTCCTGCCTCTGTCATCCCTCCTTAGGGTCTTTACCTTGAGGTCTAACTTCCTGCTTGGGATGGACCTAAGTATAAAGTACCTATAGGCCTACATTTAGGCTTTCTTTTCATTGCTGGGATTAAAGGTACCACACAGAGTTTTTCTCCCTACACAATTTGCGGATATTTTTCTCCCCTCCCCTAGCCTGCAGCTCTGACCCTAGCATTTTTTTACAGGCTCCCACATAGCTCAGAATAACAGGCATGTACCAGAGCTACCAGATTTGTAAACTTTTCTGCCCTGGCTGGCCACTATGATATATGTTTGATTGGCTGGAAATAAGTTGTATAATTATGATTGATGAAGATATTATTGGTAAAATAGATGAAACTAATAGATAATAAGTACAATCACCCTTTGAAACAGAGGTAATTTTGCTAAACTGTCACTGTTTGGGGTAAAGAGAAGATAAAATAACACAATAGACTACAATATCTGTATCTCTTTCAGACACTGTCCCATTAATTAAAAAATATGTATATAATCACTATACTTTTTTAAAAATTATGTACAATTATGCCCCAGTATTGGTGGGAAAACAATTCCAAGTTTTCTCACAGACATAAAAATCTTCAGACGTACAAATTGGCATAAAATGATCTAGAATTTGCATATAACTTATGCACATTCTTCCAGATCCTTTAAATCACTCCTAGAGTAATGAAAGGTAGATGCTTTGTAGATAGACATTATATTGCTTTCCTTAAGGAATCATGGCAAGAAAAAGTCCATATGTATTCAGTTCAGTGACATGTTTAGAAATACTTTCTTGCTGGGTCCCGATGGCTCATGCCTGTAATCCTAGCTACTCAGAACTGAGATCTGAGGGTTAAAATTTGAAGCTAGTTGAAGGCAGGAAACTCCATGACACTCTTATCTCCAATGAATCACCAAAAGCCAGAAGTGGTGATGTGGTTCAAGTAGTCGAGTGCTATCCTTGAGCAAAAGGTTAAGGACAGTGCCAAGGCCCTGAGTTCAAGCCACAGAAAAAGAACAAACACAAATTTTTCTTTTTTTGGTCAGTGGTGGGGCTTGAACTCTGGGCTTGGGCATTGTCCCTGTACTCTTCAGCTCAAGTCTAGTGCTCTACCACTTGAGCCACAGCGCCACTTTCAGTTTTCTGGTGGTTATTTTGAAATGAGTCTCACGGGAAAAAAAAAAAGTCTCGTGGACTTTCCTGCCCAGGCTGGCTTTGAACGTTGATTCTCAGAAATCAGCCTCCTGAGTAGCTAGGATTACAAGGACGAGCCACCAGTACCTGGCAAAACTTTTTCTTTTGGGGGAACTGTAAAGGGGTTTGAACTTAGGATCCTATGCTTGTTAGGTAGGTGTTCTGCCACTTGAGTCATGTCCCCATGTTTTTTGCTATATTTTAGGTATTTTTAAGATAGGGTCTCCTGTTTTCTCCTATGACCAGTTTCAGACCATGTGAACTCATTGACAGCATGAAGGGTTTTGCTGCATATTGCACTGGATCTTAACAGAGCATAAAGAAAATTTCACAATGATCAAATATGATTGACAGGATTCCACCACTATCTCCTTGGGGCCCCTGGAAAGTACATGCTAATGTTTGAAAGTTAATATTGAATAAATGAGAAAAACTCAGAAGTGCTATTTGTGTTGCTTTGTTTTGATTCAAATCAAACTTCCCTCCATTCATTGTGTGATCCTGCAGAAGAGTTACTGAATCCCTTCTAAAATTTGTTTTCCCCACTAGCTTGAATGGGGATAATAAGGCTGATGATAAAGCATTCCTGGGAAGGAATGAAAAGCTCTCTGGAAAATGAAAATGCTACATGAATGTATATTGCAGTGCTAGACATTATCCTGAAATTAGTTAGTAGCTGCAACTCTGGGAACAGATACGGGAACAGGAACAAAATAAAACTGTGAGCTTGGCATACAAATGGCAAAACCGAACTCTATCATTTGGAGCCTATCTTGAAGATTTCAAGGTGCACCTACACCATTAAAAAATTAGCTTCATATTTCACTGTAAGAAATAAAGGTAAAATATCAGCTGCATAAACTGTGAAAAAGGTCCAAGTCCAAAGGCTTGTAAAATTTTAACATACTGCATGAAATAAATATTCCCAAATTGGAATGAACCTCTTTGAAAACAGAGATCTCTGGGATTCATAATCAATTTCAGATTCTTTTTTCCTCTTCCTCTTATTTTCTCTTTCTCTTCTTACCTGAGAGAGAGTAAAAAAAAATCTTGTCTTCATGGTGAAAAAAATATCGCTTCACTACAACTCAGGAAGCTAAGATTATACTATTAGTTTTTCACAAGTTAGTTAGGTAACCTTTGTATGAACTTATGCATTTGGTTTTCCTTCATAATAAGATGCTGCCCTATAGGAAAAACCCTGGGAGTCTTCTGTTTCTTAAAATTTTATAATCCCTAAGCATCCGGAGGAATTGATGAATTTGAATTCCAGGTAACTTTTCATGATCACCCAGCTTCCTGAGTCCTTTATAATGGTAGAATATTAGAGGATATCTTTCCCTTTCCACACGTTTCCTACAGAATACTTTTATGAGTGTTCTGGAAGTTTTCCTCTGCGGAGTCATTTTGTTGCCTAATTTAGGTCATGTCATACTTTCCAGCTGAATAAAAATAACAACAATACTAATAATAACAATACTAATAATAAAATGGCTCCTATTACTTGCCAGGAACTATTCTAAGAATTTTAACATATTAACTCATTCAACTCTCATAACAGCTCTGTAAGGGATATGTTTTATGGATGAGTAAACTGAGGTAAAAGGATATTATGTGGTGCTATTTATTGTCAAAGTATCAATTGAAGTCTAGAGTGTGTTGTAGCTGTGCATGTGCATGCTAAAGTATTATCTGTGTTGAGTATGGAGGCTCTGTGTAGAGATGGCTAAGGAAGGTATTCAGTTACAGCGTTGTGCCAGATACACAAGAACTGGTAAGCTATTCAAATAAATGAGGGCAATTTACCAAAAGTCTGAATTCTATCTGTAGCTTAGTTTGCTCTCAAAATTTGGTCTTTTAGATTGTCTGCCAAAAATGTGACTTTAAATATAAAACCAACACAATGAAATCATTTCTTGGAAGATATTTCTGTGGTTCGTGGTGGCATGCCAAGTTAAGGATATCTGCCTTACAATTTCAAGCACATGTGTTGTAGTAATTTTATGGGGTAATGAGTTGGCTTCCACTATTTTTTTAAGAGGCTGGAGTTGGAGCTAGCAAAACATTATGGAGCAGGCTGTGAATTGTCTTACTTCTTTCAGGTTGCTTTAGTTAATCACCTACAGGTGAAGTTTCTAGGAGCTCTAGTTTTAACCCTCTAACTGCTATGGATATTAGTGGGCTGTGCCTACTGATTTGGGGCACAATATCATGGGTCTTGGTATTGGAGAATGAGGATTTTTGGATTTGAGGAAAATAATCAATTTTAATGCAAGAAATTTGTGATTTCTGTCTCAACCTTCAAACTTGAAACAGATGTAAAGCCATACTTGGTTTCAGAAAAGCACTGTTATCCGAAATGCAAAAGTAGTTAATAAATTGAGGCAGTATAGCTCATCAACACTACTGTAATCTCCTCTACCCACTTGGTACTCAACTGATGCTTCTAGGTTTTATTTTTTACCAATACTATTCTTCTGTAATGGCAGAATGCCAGTTTTGCAATTAAAATATCTTATTTCCCAGGTTACTGCAACTAAAAGTGGACATGTGGTACAATATGGACCAATAATTTATTTGGAAGTTGGATTTGATTTCTAGGAAGGAATCTCCTTCCTAATCCTCTTAACTGGTAGCCAAGGGGATCAGCAGCCCATCTTTTAACTAAAGAGGCAAGAGATATGAATTATAGATGGTGACACAGAATGATGGAAAAATGTAGATTCTTCAGTTGTTGGGAAGCTGATACACTTGATTGCTTTGGCAGACAATTCTTGTTTTCAGAGAAAAAAAAATCTCCGAATAGGTAAAAAATATAAACAAATGGATAATCCTGCCTTTGGAATATGAAAACAATTCAATGATTCTGAGGCCAAGAGATTGCTCTCATTTTGCTTCTTTTTTCTTTTTCTTCCAGGTAGCCTTAGATTAGGGGACCCAAATGCCCCTTGATAGATGAAAGGATCAAGAAAATATGGCACATCTACACAATGGAATTCTATACTTCCATCAGAAAAAATAACATTGTTCCATTCATAATGGAAAGACTTGGAAAAAATATATTAAGTGAAGTAAGCCAGACCCAAAGAAAATCAGGTCACATGATCTCCCTCATTAGTAAGAACCAGAATATGCAGATGATACTCTTAACAAGGGATCTCAATAACCCAAGTGCTTAGTGCAAAGGACTATATATAATGACGCATATCAACATGAACTTCAACATTTGGAAGTCAGAGGTTCTCATTAGACCCTGTATGTAGTTCATTCTTTTTTTCTCTATTGTTTTTTCTTTTTTCCTTCATTTCTCTTAGCTTTTTGTACCTCATGTTTTGCATAATTGACAATGCAATATGTGAAAGGGAAAAGGAATCACAGAAACAGCCGAACAATGGATGAACCACAGCAACATTGATACTTACTTGATGCTATGTTGGGTATGAGCATTACAACTTGGGAGGGATGTGGGGATGGGTAAGTGGGGGATAAAGAGGGATGGGGTAACAATGATTAAAAACATAATCAAGAACTCTAATAACAACAGATGATGGAGGGGATGTGGACATAAGGGAACCTTACTACATTGTTGATGGGAGTAAACTTGTTCAACCACTTTGGAAAGCAGTATGGAGGTTCCTCAAAAGACTCCACATAGAGCTCCCCTATGACGCGGCAATCCCACTTTTGGGCATTTACCCAAATGATCACAAACAACACCATACTAAAGCTACCACCACAACTATGTTTATTGCAGCATTATTTACCATAGCTAAGATATGGAACCAACCCAGATGCCCCTCAATGGATGAATGGATCAAGAAAATGTGGTATATATACACAATGCAATTCTATGCCTCCATCAGAAAGAATGACATTGCCCCATTTGTTAGAAAATGGAAAAACTTGGAAAAAAATTATATTAATTGAAGTAAGCCAGGCCCAAAGAAACATAGGTCCCATGGTTTCCCTTATTTGCAATAACTAGTATATGGCTGAGACAATCAGAAACGGTCAGATAAGTTGATGCTAGGCAAAATGAACCCAAAGATAAGGACTCAAATGTTTTTTTCTTTCTTGCAATTGTTCCTAACATATTTGTAAGATATTTCTTTGTTGCTTTGTATGTCCCTCCCCCACAGTATAACCCCTGTTTTCACTGTATTTGATGTTGGTATACTTTGTGGAGAGGAAGGGAAAAAACAAATTGTTTAAATAGGGATTGCAACAATGAGATGTACAAGATGTTATGTCAAAAATTGAACTTTACAACTTTGGCGTGGGAGAGAAGGGGATGGGGGGGGAGCGTGGGAGATGGATGGGAAGGGATGGGAAGGGGAAACAAAGGAGGAGGCAACAATGCTTGATAAGAAATGTACTCATTACCTTGCTCATATAATTGTAACCCCTCTGTATGGTATTTTCACAATAAAATAAATAAATAACAAAAAAAAAACAAATATACTGCCAGGCACTGGTGGCTCACGCCTGTTATCCTAACTACTCAGGAGGTTGAGATCTGAGGATCATGGTTAAAAGCCAGCCGCCACAGGAAAGTCCATGAAACTATTATCTCTACTAAACCACTCAGAAAACTGGAAGTGGTGCTGTGGCTCAAGTGGTAGAGTGCTAGCCTTGAGCTGAAGAGCTGAGGGACAGTGCCCAGGCTAGAGTTCAAGCACCACGACCAACCAAAAAATAAAAAAAGTACTTATTACCTTACCTATATAACTGTAACCCCCTCCCCCCGCTCATCACCTTTCCAATTAAAAAATGAAAAATAAAAATACGTTAGAATATTAAAAAAATATTACGGGCCCACAGTGGTGCTTATGCCAAGGGATCTGGGGTACATGTCACTCTTTCCATCAAAAGCACTGGTCTCAAATGGGATGGCTTGGTCTTCACCTTCTTTTGAAGACGAAGGATGTTGCTCAAGCTATCACTCTGTTGAATTCCAACATAATGTACATCGTGGTATTCCAATTAAGAGAATCTAGTGTTCATTCTATGTGGAAGGGCAAGAGGACAGTAAGTATGGTAAAAGATATTCCTGTCCTCTGCTGAAGGAAAACAAGCTAGAGAAACCATGATGGCAGCTTTTGGTGCTCTGGAAATGGAAGTTTTAAATGGGTGTAGTTAGTTGATGTTTCTGAGAAGAGAATACTTCATACCCACATGCTAAGGTAAGAATGGTTTGGTGAAATCATTACTCTTGAACTAATTATCACTGAGATTTTTAATTTAAAATTTTTTTATTGTTTTGTGGTGATTCTGGAGCTTAAACTTGGGGCCTGAGTCTGGGCTTTTTCACTCAAGGATGGTGCTCTGGCAGCTGAGCCACAATTCCACTTCTGTTTTATGTTGTTACTTTTTCCCCCTGGTTAATTGTAGATAAGAGTCTCACAAACTTGCTGCCCAGGTTGGCTTTGAAGTAATATCCTTGATCCTAGCCTCCTGAGTAGCTAGGCTTGTAGATGTGAGGGCAATCAGCATTTTTTTTTTGCCATAGACAAATAACCGCTTTTCTTTTTAAAAATATTTTTATTGGAAAGATACTGTACAGAGGGGTTACAGTTACATGAGTAAGGTAATGAGTACATTTCCTATCAAGCATCGTTATATCCTCCTTTGTTTTTCCCCTACTATAACCTCTTTTCTTGTCCAGGCCAACATTTACTGTTTTATGCATGGAGTTGAACTCTTTTTCTAATCTTAAAACCCTTTCTCAATAGACCCACACAGTGAGGTATCCACTTAACAAATAACCTGGTAAACCTAAGAAAGCTATCTGCATGGGAAAGTTACTTGATGATGAAGATGCTTGTCTATGATTGTCTAGGGTCTCACCGTTGCTATTTAATGTTTGTTTTAGGAAAAATATATTTGGCTACTTGCATTTGGATAAATTCCATTCCTGACTACTTTTTAAATGAAATCAATTTAGGATGAATTGAGGTCTTCTAAAGAATGAAGCATTTTTATTTTCTATAGACAATTTGAAGAATTTAGGATAAATGGTAGAGGAAGAATGCGAAGAAAGGAAATAAATAGTCATTGAACAGAAGAGATGTTTACTGTGGTACTGTAATTCAGAGGACTGACCTTGAAAAACTTCTGAAATACTGGAATTCAGCTGCTTACTTGACAGTAGTAAGATGTGATTGAACTGTGATGGCTCCATCTTCATGAGTATTTACATCCTTAAAAGAAAATGACTGTCAGTGTGGACTTTGCTTACCCTCATAGTTTCAGTCAGGGGATAAAGCAGAAAGCAGTTCTCACAAGATGTTTAAGGCATGGTTCTGAGAATCCCAGCCTTCATACCTATGAGTTAATCCATTTCTGTTCATTATAAATTATCCAGGTTGTGAGTGTACTAGCAAAGGAGCTATGACATAAAGTTGGCCTTTTTATATCAATTTATTTATTCCCCTGCACAGTTCTTTAGGTATATTTCAACAGAAGGCTCCTATAAAGTCAGATATCTGAAACTCAAAATGGGTGAGCTACCTATCTTTAATATATAGGAGAAATGGACTTTGCACCACCCTTGCCTAAGACTTTGCTACCTGTAACTTACTGGACATTGATAAAAGCTGTTTTGCTCTCATAGAATACACTAGGTTATTAGCTATTCAAAAAAAACAGCCTTGAGAAAACAGTAGAGAAGGAAGGCAGCCAGTGCTTTTGCTGAAAACAATAGAAAAATGAGAGAGAGAGAGAGAAACCATCTAGCTTTGTAATTGTGCTGCACTGTTTCCTTCAGTTCCCACCCCAAACCTCTCACTGCCTCCCACCTAAACCCTTTACCTGTTGAGGCCTCGGCCTTTTCCCTTTAATGCCCCCTTATCACCAGACAAAAGTTTTAAAGACTCATTTTAAAGTAACACAGTATTTGGAATGCATCCCAAAGGTGTTTGCATAATCTTTCCAGATAACAGAAGCCTGAGCAGAGATTATTTGCTCATTGATGCATTCAGTGTTTATTGTATAATTATGTAGCTAAGTGCATATTTTTAATAAACAGGTTGCCCATATAGGTACTGGTAAGTGTGAAATAAACGGTATAAAGTATGAATATGAGTTCCAGGTGAGGTGACACCTGCCCCTAATGTCAGCACTCAGGACGCTGAGGCACAGGGATGTGGAGTTTGAGGCCAGCTTGGTCTATATAGTGAAACTCTATAAAAAAAAGGGAATTTGAGCCAGGTGCTGGTGGCACATGACTGTAATCTTGGCTACTCAGGAGGCTGCGAGCTGAGAATCTTGGTTCAAAGCCAGCTGGGGCAGAAAAGTCTGTGAGATTCTTATCTCCAATGAACCACCAGAAAACCAGAAGTGGTGCTGTGGCTCAAGTGCTATGAGCTGAAGAGCTGAGTGCCCAGTCCCAGAGTCCAAGGCCCATGACAGACCCAAAAGAAAAAAATATAGGAATTTGACTTGGGATGAAGTTTCATACTTTTATATTGCAGAGCAAAAATATGCCTTACTCAAATGTGAAATTTTATCTAAGAATTCAGGGAAAAATTCAAGGATACAAAGAGACATTTGTGAAAGGAGCCTGAGAATCAAATTGCATTCAAAGGGATTAGAGAAAACATTGTGCAAAATAAGCCATGTATCTATTATTTTGAAGCAAGCAATACTACTACTATGCACAGCAAAACAGTCCAGTCTTGAAAATTTCAGATAGCTTATCTTTTAAATGTTCAGAGGCACATAGGCACTGCTATAGGAATTCTGTATTTCTAAATACTTATTTAAGTTTACTGAAAAGTTTTAAAATCTTCAATGTTACTAATTTTGATCTTGATCAGATGCAGAAGATAGATGTAGTGGGTACTGTTTTCTTTTTGTTCAAAAGTTTAAAAGCTTTAAGAAAATTCCTAAGTGATTTGCAAGAACTCAGAGGGAACTTCCAACAAAAAGTGCTTGCACACTTTTTGAAGAAAAATTAAACAACACCTTAGACTAAAATGAAGCTTTGCAAATAAGAAACTTAGAAATAAAAGACCAGCACAGGCTTCATGTGGCTAGTTTGTGGTCATTTCGGTACATGCCCAAGAGTGGAATTGCTGGGTCATAGAGGAGCTATGTTTAGTCTTTTAAGGGACCTCCATACTGCCTTCCAGAGTGTCTCAACAAATTTATATCCCCAGAAACAATGTAGTAGCATTCCCTTTTGGCCACATCCCTGCCAGCATCTCTTATTATTTGTTTTCTTGATAATGACCATTCTAACTGGGATGAGGTGGAATCTCAATGTTGTTTTGATTTTATGGCTAGAGATGTTGAACATTTCTTCATGTGTCTATTGGCCATTTTTATTTCTTCTTCAGTGAAGTCTCCCTTTAAGTCTTTAGCCCACTTATGGATGGGGTTATAGTTTCTATGAGCATTTGTTTTTGGGGTGTTTAATTTGTTGAGTTCCAGGTATATTCTAGATATGAGGTCATTGTCTGATGCATAGCTAGTAAGGATTTCCTATTCCATGGGCTTTCTATTTATCTTGCATACTATGTCCTTTGACATGCAGAAGCTCTTCAGTTCGATGCAATTCTATTTATCCAGTCTCTCTGGTATTGATGTGTTTCTGGATCTTTACTTAGGAAGTTTTGACCTGTACCAAGGAGGCCTATTGTTTCCCCTATACCTTCCTGTAATATTTTCAGGGTTTCTTACATTGAGGTCTTTGATCCATTTGGAATTGATTCTGGTGCAGGGTGATATATAAGTACCTAACTTCAGTTTTCTGCATGTGTATAGATAATTCTGCTAGCACCGTTTGTAAAAGAAGCTGTCTTTCTTCCATCCTGTTTTTTCACTCCCTTATCAAATATTAGCTGGCTATAGGTCTGTGGGTTCATTTCTGGGTCTTCCATTCCATTGGTTCTCTAGCCTATTCTTGTACTCAGTATCAAGTTTTAAATAGAGATTGAAGTTTGATATTGATAGTCCTCTGGCAGTGTTCTTCCTGTTAAGGATTGTTTTTGCTATTCGGGGTCTTCTATTATTCCATATGAATTTTTGAATTGCTTCTTCTATATCATGGAAGAATGTTGCTGGGATTTAGAGGGTATTGCATTGATTTTGTATGTAGCTTTGGGCAGTTTTGCCATGTTCATGATGTTAATCCTCCCAATCCAGAAGTCACCAGCACAACCATGTTCATTTCAGCATTATTTGCCATAGATAAAATATGGAATCAACCAGGATGCCCCTCAGTGGTTGAGTGGCTCAAGAAAATGTGGTTTATATACACAATGGAATCTTATGCTTCCATGAAAGGGTGGCATTGACTCATTTGTATGGACACGGAAAGACTTGAAAAAAATTATATTAAGTGAAGTAGCCAGACCCAAAGAAACATAGGCTACATGTATTCTCTCATTTATAACAACTAGAATGTATCTATAAATCTACAAGCAAGTCAAATGGATAGTAAAGACAAATAATTGGAATAGAATTGAAAACCCAGAAATGAACCTACAGACCTATAGCCATCTAATCTTCGATAAGGAAGCTAAAATATAGGATGGAAGAAAGACATCCTCTTCAGTAAATGGTGCTGGCAAAATTAGTTAACTACTTGTAGAAAACTAAAGCTAGATCCTTATATATCACCCTGCACCAGAATCAACTCCAAATGGATCAAAGACCTCAGAGTCAAAGCAGACACTCTGACAACATTACAGGATGGAATAGGAGAAACCCGAGGTCTTGTTGGCGCAGGCCTAAATTTTCATAATAGAGACACAGAAACACAACAAATCAAAGAAAGGTTGGACAAATGGGATTGCATGAAATTGCAGAGCTTCTGCATGGCAAAGGACATAACTAGAAGATCAATAGAAAGCCCACAGATAGGGAGAAGATCTTCACTAGCCATACAATGGACAGGGTCTCATATCTAAAATATACCTGGAAGTCAAAAAATTAAATCCTCCAACAACAAATCTTCAAAGAAACAACTTCCCAATAAATAAGTGGGCTACAGACTTAAAGAGAGACTACTCTGAAGAGGAAAGAAAGATGGCCAATAGACACATGGAGAAATGCTCAACCTCCCTAGCCATAAAAGAAATGCAAATCAAAACAAAATTGAGATACCACCTCACCCCAGTTAGAATGGCTAAAATCAAGAATTCTAATAACAACAGATTCTGGAGGGGAAGTGGACAGAAGGAGAACCTTACTGCATTGTTGGTGGGAGTATAAACTTGTTCAATCACTTTGGAAAGCAGTATGGAGGTTCCTCAAAAGACTGCACATAGAGCTCCCCTATGAACCAGCAATCCACTTTTGGGCATTTACCCAAATGTTCACAAACAAGACCACACTAAAGCTACCAGCACAACTATGTTTATTGCAGCATTATTTGCTATAGCTAAGATATAGAACCAACCCAGATGCCCCTCAGTAGATGAATGGATCAAGAAAATGTGGTATTTATACACAATGGAATTCTATGCCTCCATCAGAAAGAATGACATTGCCCCATTTGTTAGAAAATGGAAAGACTTGAAAAAAATTATATTAAGTGAAGTAAGCCAGGAGCAAAGAAACATAGGTCCCATGGTTTCCCTTATATATAATAACTAGTATATGTCTGAGTCAAGCAGGAAAGGTCAGATAAGTTGATGTTAGGGAAGTGAACCCTAAGATATATATTCAAATGTTTTTTTCTTTCATGCAATTGTTTCTAACACATTTATAAAATTATGTCTTTGTTGCTTTGTATGTCCCTCCCCCACAGTATAACCACTGCTTTCACTGTATTTGACGTCGGTATAATTTGTGGAGGGGAAGGGAAAAACCAAATCGTTTAAATAGGGATACAGGTGGACCAATTGCAACAATGAGATGTACAAGTCGTTATGTTGAAAACAAACTTCACAACTTTGGTGGGGGCGGGGAGGAGGTTTGGTGGGGGCGGGGGGAGGATGGGAAGGGATGGAGGGGAAACAAAGGAAGAGGCTACAATGCTTGATAAGAAATGTACTCATTATCTTGCCCATGTAATTGTAACCCCTCTGTACAGTATTTTCACAATAAAAAATAAAAGACAAATAATTATACTTAAACATCATTAATTAAATAGTAGTCTAAAAATTCACACAGTGAGAACGAAGGAGAATATTCATAGGGGAGGATTACACTAGCTGAATAGCTGTTTGCATATTGCCATAGAAATGAACTCCAAGAAATGGAAACAAGTGTTTTTTAGTGTACTATTTGCAGATATTTTTCCTTTAGTTTATTCCCTTCTGCCACTGTTTATTTTAATTTTTTACCCTTTGTCTTGTATATAAAATTATCTGCTTTGAGAAGCACAGAAATGGTGGTACAAAGGGTGAGCTAATTCAGCATTGATACTCATTAGACACTATTGCAAATGAACTATACAACTTGGGGGACAGAGGGAGCCGGGAAAGAAAAAAACTGGGAAATTTTGGGAGGGGTGGCCATGCCCATAAAGAAATGCACTCATTACTTGACTTTGGTAACTATAATCCTCCATACATCACCTTTATAATAACATTTAAATTTAAAAAGACTAGAATAGGACAAGTGCAAAAGCTGTACATATTAGGAAGCTTTGGTCAATGTTGGAATGGTGACTTATAGTCATAGGGGATGGTTGTTTTAATTGACAGTTTATTAGAGCAAATGAAGTAAATGTTCACTTATATATGCTAACTTATTTTAAAAATGTGTCTTACTTTTGGTGATAGTTATTTCATAATATCTTACATGATGGCTAATTTTAATCACAGCATTGGATGTGATATACCCAGATATTCATTTAATAATCCAGAGTGTTTCTTGTGAGGTGTATGATTAATGTTTGTATCATCAGCCAGAGTAAAAATTGGCCTCCCTAATATATGTTGGACTCATTTGATACAGTGAAGATTAAATATTACAAAAATAAGGTTACTGCGAACTTTACAATTTTGGTGGCGGGGGGAGGGAGAATTGGGTGAGGGGGCGGGGGGAGGATGGGATGAGAAGGGGAAACAAAGGAGGAGGCTACAATGCTTGATAAGAAATGTACTCATTATCTTGCCCATGTAATTGTAACCCCGCTGTACAATATTTTCACAATAAAAAAAAATAAAGTTACTGGAATAACCTGATCTCTCTGCTTGTTAGGAAATTGTTCTTCCTGTTTTTACTCTGGAATTTATTCCCTCACTCTCTTCTTGCTTTCAAGCCAGGAAATTCTTTCCTCCTGTATTTAGTGTGGAACTTACTCCATCAGCTCTCCTGTTACTTAGGCCTTCAAACTTGAACTAGAAATATTCAACCAGATCTCTTACTCTATGTTTTACAGAGGCAGGTTGTGTGGAATCTCATCTTTCATAGTCTCATGAGTGAATTTCATATGTGTGTGTATCATACTATATATGTATCTATATGTGTACATATATCATACTAAGTATAATTCATCTTATTCTCTAGATAATCTGGTCCACAGCTTTATAAAGAACAATGGTATGTTGAAAAATACTACTGAGATTTTCAAAGTTAACGTTTTGTGAAATAAACTGAAGATAAATAAAGGCAGAATTTAATCTTTCTGCCTGTTTATATGTCAGGACATTGTTTCCTCCTGAATTTGGACTGGAACTTACTCCATTATCTCTCTTGTTTTTTAGGCTTTCAAACTTGAGCTAGAAATACTTAACTAGAACTCTTCATCTACATTTTACAGGGGACAGGTTTTATGGCACCTCATCTTTCATACTCTCATGAGCCAATTTCATATATATATATATATATATATATATATATATATATATAAACACGTGCACTTATTCTTCCTCTCTAGAAAATCTAGTCTCCATGTTGATAGAGATTTGCCATGTTACTTTTTATAAAAAAATAATGACAGTTTGAAAAATACTGTTGTATTTTTCAAAGGCAACATTTTGAGAAATAAATAGGGGTTGTTAAGGTATCCTTCAAATTACAGCAGTTAAAACTACCACTTTGAATAACTAAGAGATCAACTTCAACTTGCATCTATACTCTAGTAATTATTTGTTCTTCTTTAAGAAAATAAATTAACTTAGCACTAGCAAACTGGGGCTAACAATGTTTCTCTTAAAGTATTTTTGTGAGGATTAAGTAATCTCATACTTTTTAAGCAAAATTCATGACACAAGGTAACCATTCAATAAATGTGGGTAACTATTATTAAGGGTATTGTGGATAGAAGATATTTAGAAAATAGAAAATAGAAGATAGATAAGAGAAGATAGATATCTTCTTTAGACTGAATCCTTGAAGGCACAACACCAATATCATTCACTTTTTTATTCTCAGCGCTTTCCACGAGATAGTATTTTTACTCAGAATGAAGACATGAGATGAACATTGTTCTTGTTCCTATTTTAAAAACAAGGAAACAGAAGCATAACCAGGGGCCATAGCTAGGTCTAAAGAGTATGCCCTCGAGCACTAAATTATAATGCCTCTACAGGTCTGTTGAATATATCTACACCTGGTATAAGCAAAGATTTAGTATGCATTCATATTTTTACTTTCTAATTTAAAGCCAATCTTCTTTTCCAGAAAGAAGAAAAATAGACTAATGAAACTGTAGACAGATTCTAGTTATGGATAGTTACTAAACAGTCATATCCCATCTTAGAGATTCTTCAACACAAACTCCTCTGAGAATCAAGGAAATTTATGAATGCTGTCATGTGAAAGTTCTTTTTTAGTTTCAGGAATTGAACAGTTACTCTGAGTGAAGTTGCAATGTCTCAGCTTAATAAGCCTCTATAATACTTTCACTCCTTTCTTAGAACTCTCTTTAGATACAAATATTCTTAAACTCTTCTGCTAATGATCAACTAAGTTGTGAGATTTAAGATAGTTTGTGTAGGTTTATGAGAAGCAATTTTTCAGCTAGGCTCAAATTTGCATATTTCAAATCCAGTACTTGGTTGCCTATTTCTTTAAACGTTAGCACTTGGAATCTAATTGTTTTCTTACTTAAAATTCAGAGACAAATCAAAAGGATAAAAGGTCTGCCACTTCCATTTGTCCTGTGGCAATTATAATTTGAACTTTCAAACCTGGAATATAAAAACAAATTGATTAAAAATTCTTGACTGCTAGAAAATTCTGACTCGAAAATAATGCCTCATTAGCTTACACAGAAAGGCATTTCTACTACTTGCCTTATTTTGATTGTAGAAAGTGGGCACTGCATTTGAATCTTGGTGGGCAGTCAGGTTCTATGGTAAGGTCACTGCATTTGAGTTTGACCCAAACTATGAACTGACTCCATGTGCAAAAGTGTATATAAATTACATGAAAATTTTAGTGGCACAATACAAACCCCAATGAGCAATTATTCCCCAAATAAAGATGAGAATGACTTTTGTAATAGGGCCAGCTCTAAGGGCACTATGAAAACTCCGAGGTTTGAGAAAGCATTCTGGTGGTATTAACATGTCTATGGTTGCCCGAAAAATTCTAATTGAAATTGGAAGGTCAAAGGCTAAAAAGAACAGGCCATTGTTTATTTCTTTCCCCAAATGGGAAAGGTCTGTAGAATATACATCACAAAATAAAGCAGTTTCCAACATGCAATGTAAAACAAATTGTACTGATACTTGTAGAATAATGACGGAGATCCACAAAGTGGTCAGCTTGGTCCCAATGATGTGCTATTGTTGGAGTTGTGGGGACCCATTGAACCCGGTTCCATTTAAATTGTGTGTAGGGGTTGAATTAGGATTGTAAGCTTATTTTACAGTGATTTGATATCAAATTTATTCCAGCACAATTTACTCATCAAAGCGTTTTGCCTTTTTTTGTTAAACAGGGTTGGTTTTTGAACTCCCAATTTTGTTTCAATGAACTAAATTCTATCCTTATGCCAGTAACATACAGTCTTATACGTTTTTCAAATTGGGAACATTATTTTTTCATTTTTATCATTATGTTAAGAAACGGTTATGTCTATTGAAAAACCACTTATATTCCTTCGTTGGACTCCTGCACTGTCTCTGGAGACTGACTGACTTACCTTGCTTCACAGGTGTGCTGGTCCCCTGTGCATGCTAACAGCACTGCACATGCCTCAGCCTGCCTAGTTGTGCTCCTGAAATCACACACAGTATACATGAAGCCTTGGCTTGCAGCTGATGGGGACTGCAGAAACTACTTTATTGGTCTCAGCTAGAGCCCAAACCAAATCAGCACTCTAAGATACAGCTTCCAGAAAAGTTAGCTTATTACAAAGTCACCCTATGAAGTTAATGGAGAGCACAAATTTGCAAGATTTTCAAATGTCAACAAAGAGACAGAAAAATGGTGGAAAGGAAACGTAATGTGACATCTCCAAAAGAGCATGTTAACTAGTCAAAGAAAAGGAAATGGATAAGTTTTGGAATATGAATTCAAATGAACAATTCTAAGGAAACTCAAAGAGATAAAAGAAAGGAAAAGGGCTTGGATTCGATTTTAGCAGTCATATTTTGCCATTTATAGCTGCATTTCTGAGGAAATTCTCTTTTAGAAAAAGCAACAAAACCAAACTTGGGAAGAGGCAGAATTGTACTAAATAAAGAATTTCCTTACTGGGAATCAGGGGTTCATGACTGTAATCCTTGTGAGTCAGTAGACTATAATCTGAAGATCACAGTTTTACACCAGTCTGTGAGACTCCTATCTCTAATTAACTAGCAAAAACCCGGAAGTGGAGGTGTGGCTCAAGTAGTAGAATGCCAACTTTGAGGAAAAAAAAAAAAACTAAAGGATAGTGCACAGACTAAATTATATTTATATCAGTTCAAAAAGTATGGAACCAATTGTTACTTTTTAGAGACCAATTTTAGAGAGCATTCTTTAATTAATGCGTCTTCAGACTATTTTTCTTATTCCACTAAATTGCAGTCCATTCTCACAGAATCTTGGGAGCAGGGCTAAAGGACAGGAAAGAAGTTGAAAACTAGATATTAGAAGAAAACTCAAGTCATAAATATGCCAACTGCTTATAAGCAGCATTAATTATAGGCATTTGCGGATGACAGAAATTTAAAATACCTTTCTACAAGTCACTTGAGTTTTATACCTCCATTCACTCTCTTATTAAAATATTTCTCTACATAGTTTGGCAAGATAGAACTGCATTACCTTATTCTGAAGTCTCCTAGTCCTGGAGCAGTACAACTTTCTCACCGAGTTCTGCTTGAAGATTGCAAGTTCTCATATAATTTTGTTGAAATAAAGAAGCTGAGATTTTCCTAAGTTTTTATAGATAGCAATTATAGATTTGTATTATATTGTACTTAAGGTCTATTAAATCGGTTCAATTAATTATTTACTGTATTTAAGCTAGGTCAAACTTTAGGTGGAAAACACAACTTTTGCATTTGATTTCTTGAAACTGAGGATTTTGTCATGGTGGAACAAAGATAATATTGCCATTTTTTAGGGAAATGGATGCGCCTGGAAAATTATGCTAAGTGCAGTAAATCAGGTTTAGAGAGACAAAGGATACGTGATTTCCCTTAGATGCAGAAGTTGGATCTAAGTCATACAGTTACATGTTAACATATACAGTGTCATAGGCACACATACACAAACATGTGAAGTAAAGTAGGGGATATGCATGGGAGAATTCTAATGATAGAATTCCTTTGAACAACTATCTTATAGTTTAACAAAATGAAAACCAGGAACGGTGAGGTCAAGATGAGTAGGGTGGTGAATAGAGAGGAAAAGGGTGGACAAATGCAGTCGTAATATTTAATGCACAAATGGGAAAGTGGAACGTGATAAATTGAGGGGATGGGTGGGGTCAGAAAGGATGAAGGAGGATGATGAAATGGGTGGCATTGATACAGATGCATTGTCCTCACAAAATAACATAGAACATTGAAACCCCTTTGTATAACTATTCAAGGATAATACTATAAAAATAAATGATGATGCTATGATATGAAGACAGCTTTGTCACCTCTCTCCATGTTGCTTTTGCACACCACAGAGCATCAAACTCCTCACCTGGATAATAGAGATAATATCTCAATGTGTCTTAAAAATAAAAGTGATGTTTAATACTGAAACCCAACCCTAGGAGTTCAACAGATGTTAATTTACTTTATTGTTCTAAAATTTTTGATCAATGCATGGAATATATACATTCTTATATGCAAAATTGTAAAGCTGGAAGGAATTTAGGGTCTTCTAATGCGTGGTATTGGTAGAGATAGAGGCTAGGAGACACTGAGATGGCCAAGGTCAGAGCCCCAACTCTGTGAAATGCTTTAAGCTATGCCACCTGCTAACTTCGCTTGCCTTGCAAGCAATCCTGTAACCTCAACCCAGGAACAAAGGATTCTGTGAAAAGTTCAACTCCTCTTCAACCCTGGGACAGTACAAGACCTTCTGTACTAGGGAAAGAGGCAAAATGACAGCCAAGAGATAGATAAAATAAGAAAACAAAGCAGGGGAAGGTTCCACAAAGGTCAGACTTCTACATGTTCTGTGAGAGAAAATGTCTTTCCTGCTGCATGGATAAATGAGTGAGCCTTTTTTTCCTTTCTTTTTTTTTTAATCTAAACCATGCTCAGGAGACTAAATAGCTGAAAAAAAATGAAGAACAGTAATAATTTCTTCTTTCAAAGGTGTGACCATAAAATTTAAAAAATGAGTCATATTCTACTGTTTAGTCTATGAAACAAGGAACTGGCTTTTCCTTTGTTTCCTTTTCTCTTTTCCTCCCTCAAGGAACCACACAGATGATTTAAGCAGGCTTCGATTACAACATACCTAAAATAATAAAGCAATTGAGAAGAGGAGGAAAAAAATCAGAAGAAGGTGTAAACTCCCTCCAGGCTGAGTGGCTGTGGTATATTTCATCCTCTCATTCTAAATCAATGCTAAGCAAAGCACAGAAATGTTTACCTTTGTCTGATCCCTAATTCCCTAAATTTATGTGGAATCATGCACAGATGCGCTGGAAACCAGCCTGGAAAAGCCTGGCATTTTAATTGATCCCAGAGCTTCTTGCCTCATGACTCCTGCTGTGATGAAGTCTGCTACTTATTCCAAAGACTCTGCTCCTGGTTGCCTAGCCACCAGCAACTGGCCAATCAAGGTGTCTGTACACAGCAAGGGAAGTAACCAATCAATTTTTTAATTTCCTTCGGTAAACGGGAGGGAATCAGGGTGGATTTGAAATCTCATTAGTCAAAAGTAAGACATGCCGTGTGCATTTTAACATATATATTAGTTGCATATACTTGGCATTTAGTCATAAATTCTGATGAATACTTGAAAGCTCATTTCAAACAAGCCTAAACTCTGAATTACTAACTTGTTTTAAAAAATCAGATATATATTCTTACTAGGGCAAATTAGGTATAACATTTCGATAGCTTGCTTACCCATCCCAATTCCATTTATCATCTGCCTCCTTAAATATCAGCTTATTTGTAAAAAATTAAGAGAATTGTAGCAATGGCATTGCTCATTTCTAAAACCTTCAAATTCAGTAACTAGAGCCACAAACTGGCTATTTGCCTTCACTCTCCAATCCGCTGTCATGAGTTTTTGTTTTGACAATCCTCCTTCCATTGACTGGATTTTTCCATTCTCATGACAAGTATTACTCTGGTTGAAGACCCAGATTTCTAAAACAGCCCCTTGCTTTCTCTTTTTTATCAATCCACTCTATAAGCCACCATTAGCTGTCATTATATGATCTCTCAGGGAAAACTCATTCAAAAAGCTGCAGGATCCATTCATCTACTGATGGGCATCTGGGTTGGTTCCATATCTTAGCTATGGTAAATAATGCTGCAATAAACATAGTTGTGCTGCTAGCGTTAGTATGGTCTTGTTTGTGATTGTTTGGGTAAATGCCTAAAAGTGGAATTGCTGGGTCATTGGGGAGCTCTATGTGCAGTCTTTTGAGGAACCTCCATACTGCTTTCCAAAGCGGTTGAACAAGTTTACACTCCCACCAACAATGAAGTAAGGTTCCCTTCTGTCTACATCCCCTCTAGCATCTGTTGTTATTAGAGTTCTTGATTATAACCATTCTAACTAGGGTGAGGTGGTATCTCAATGTGGTTTTTTTTTTGGGGGGGGGTCCAGTCGTGGGGCCTGAACTCTGGGCCTGGGCGCTGTCCCTCAGCTCTTCAGCTCAAGGCTAGCACTCTGCTACTTAAGCCACAGCGCCACTTCCAGCTTTTTTCTTTTTGCTTATGTGGTGCTGAGGAATCGAACCCAGGGCCTCGAGCATGCAAGGCAAGCGCTCTACCACTGAGCCACCTTCCCAGCCCCTCAATGTGGTTTTGATTTGCATTTCTTTTATGGCTAGGGAGGTTAAGCATTTCTTCATTTGTCTATTGGCCATCCTTCTTTCCTCTTCAGAGAAGTTTCTCTTTAAGTCTTTAGCCCACTTATTTATCAGGCAGTTGTTTCTTTGAGGATTTGTTGTTAGGGGATTTAATTTTTTGAGTTCCAGGTACATTTTAGATATGAGATCCTTGTCCATTGTATGGCTAGTGAAGATCTCTCAATCCATGGGCTTTCTATTGATTTGCTAGCTATGTCCTTTGCCATGCAGAAGCTCTGCAACTTCATACAATCACATTTGTCCAACCTTTCTTTGATGAATGGACCAAGAAAATGTGGCATATATACACAATGGAATTCTATGCCTCCATCAGAAAGAATGACCTTGCCCCATTTGTTAGGAAATGGAAAGACTTGGAAAAATTATATTAAATGAAATAAGCCAGGCGCAAAGAAACATAGGTCCCATGGTTTCCCTAATTTATAATAATAGTATATGTCTGAGACAAGCAGAAAAGGTCAGGTAAGGTGATGTTAAGCAAAATGAACTCCAAGATAGGGACACAAGTGTTTTTTTTCCTTCTTGATATTGTTTCTAATGTATTTATAAGGTACCACATGATTTTTTTTTGTTGCTTTGTATGTCCCTCCCCCATGGTACAACCCCTGTTTTCACTGTATTTGATGTTGGTATAATTTGTGGAGGGGAAGGGAAAAAACAAATTGTTTAAATAGAGATACAGGTTGACCCACTGCAACAATGAGATGTACAAGACACTATGTAGAAAAACAAAATTTACAATTTAGGGGAGAGGCGGGGAGTATAGTTGTGGAGATGAGAGGGAAAGGATGGTAGGGGAAAAACAAAGGAGGAGGCAACAATGCTTGATAAGAAATGTACTTATTACCTTGCTCATGTAATTGTAATAATCTCTGTACAGCATTTTCACAATAAAAACTTATTTAAAAAAAAACACAGCATGAGCTGGGTGCCGGTGGCTCATGCCTGTAATCCTAGCTACTTAGGAGGCTGAGATCTGAGGATCGTGGTTCAAAGCCAGCCCAGGCACAAAAGTCCATAATATTGTTATCTTTAATAAACCACCAGAAAACTGGAAGTGGTGCTATGGCTCAAGTGGTAGAGCGCTAGCCTTGAGCTGAAGAGCTGAGGGACAGTGCCCAGGCCCAGAGTTCAAGCTCCATGACCGACCACCACCACCAACAACAACAAAAACAGCAGGCATGTGTTGAAATATGTACTTACTGCCATATTCCAACAAGTTCTGAGTCTGCTTCCTCGTAAATTTAATATGGTATAAAGGGATGCTAGTTATAAATTATTTAATCTGGCTAATTATATCATATTGTATGTATATTTAATGTATTATATATATTTTATAATTTGTGTACTAGGTATACTATTCATATATTTAATATGGAATTTATATATATATATAGATGTCCTGTGTTCTTATTTGATTAGTACTATTTAATGGCTTCTATTTTTGTTTGATATTCAATACACTTTCAAGGTCCTGCATAATCTGATAATCTGGATTCCATCCATCTCTCCATCCTGGATATACTTTGATTTTCTAACAGCTCACTTTTCATCATATACAGAACATTCACATCATTATCTCCTCACTGAGCTTCAAATCCATCATGTTCTACTCAATCTGTTTATTTCTCCACTTTTATTGAGCCTCAGAACCCAAATTCAATTTACCATTTGGCAGTGGAAGACAAACCATGTTCAATTACTTCAGAACACATTCAGTGTACTTGAGTATGCATTGCTAGTACCACTATTCACTGAAGTAATCTTGTGTCTCAGCTATCACAGGAGCAGTTCAGGTTTCATTTGTTACTCTGAAACTGTGACCTAATATTCTAGTGTGGAATTAGCATTCATTGAGAAAGTCCTATTGGGCTACTTTCTGTTGAAACAGGCTCTACTCTTTCCTACTAGGTCTGAAAAAATATCATCCTTTAAATCTCTGTAGTAACTCAATTTGTGGGAATCCACACTTAAATTATCAATTAATGAACACATTTTATGTGCCCTGTGTTACTCTAGGGAATATGGAGGAATTATTTTCCATGACTGCCTAAGGAAATCTTAAATAAATAAAAGAACGAAAACAGGATTCATTAAAGCCAAGTATATGATTTTTTAAAAATTATTTTTGAGTATTGTGCAGAAGGGGATACCATTTAACAAAGCAGTTTATGAATACAATCTATCTCGGTCAATGTCACCCTTTTAAACATTCTCATCCATCCCTCCCCTACCCATGCTTTTCCTTACTCATTTTAATGTAAGATATACATTGGATTTTTTCCAAGCCACATATTAGTATTTTGATTACATGTTATTAATTAATCTTTTAAACAATCTTACAAGGTCGATCTTGTTATGATTCCTTTCTTAAGGGCATGGAAATGGACATTTCATAAATTATAAGTAATTCACGGTAAATTATTGATTTCTCAGTGTTACATTGCATAGTGCTTTAAAATGTCAATTTGTTTTTCTCTAATTGTAATAAACAATGACACCATACTCATCCCTTTTACATTCATTCTCTTCCACTGCTGTCTTGCTGTCTTACAATCTCCATAAACCCATCAAGCCAGCCAGCCCTAGTAGACCACACCTGTAACCCAAGCTACTTAGGAAGCGGAGATCAGAGGGTGGAGGTTCGAAGCCAGATTGGACAGAAAAGTATGTGAGTCTCATCTTCTGTTAACCATTAAAAATTCAGAAGTGTAAGTGAAGTGTGGCTCCAGTGGTAACTTTGATGGAAAAAAAAACTAAGCCAGAGCATGAGGCCCTTAATTCAAGCCCCAGTTCTGGTACATACCACACACACACACACACACACACACACACACACACACACACACCACACACACACACACACACACACACACACACACCAAGCTTTAAAATCTTCACTTTACTACTCACTGCTGTGGGTTTAACCTGTCTCCCAGTTTCTCATTCGTTGCCCTCTCTTTCTGTGGAGGGGGATCACAGTTCCCATTGAAGAGTGTCTGTGGTGACTGACTGAGACATGTTTTCAGCATTATAAAGTACACTCCTGAGTCTTTTGTATTCATTTACTCCATCTTCATTCTTTCATATTTGGCATGCTGTGCCCTTCCTCCTGAGCTGTACCAACCTGGCAGGAAGCATCTTAGTTCAAATAGATGGAGAAAAGGGAATAAGAAGGCTGCCAAGGAAATGCATGCTGATTTCATTATCTGCTATTAGATCTGTTCACCACGGTACTCACTAGCTAGCCCTCCACAGTATCAAAGAGCAGAAACCCTCACCCAACAGTTGACCTTACCTCTAAATGGCTGCAAGGGTTTCACTCAAGAACAAATCAAATCTAGAAACATGTTCCCTTGAGATCTGAGCTACCACATTTGCAACAGCTCTAGTCTCCAGGGTAAATGGGGGCATAGTACAATCTACGAGCAACTGTGGACTGAATGACTGAACAATCCACAGTGTCTATAGCGACCTGGAAGATGGTTGTGGGCACTGAATGTGAACAAACATCAGTCTTTGAAGTCTAACGAGGGAAATAATACTTCTAGACAATAACATAAGAGTTTGATCAATATATAGTTTTGGCCAACCAGATATTTACCTGATTGAATAAATACATGACTGAAGGTAAATCCAAGTTACATATTCCATCTCATAAACTATCCATTCATTTATTTTCTAGTCATTTATATACCAAGTATTAGAACAGATTCTAGAGTGTGAAACACAGTATGATACAACGACTCCTAAATAATTCTTAAACTAGGGAGAATGAATGCGAGTATATCATCTGGAAACAATATAGGTGTATATACTCTAGTAAATACTGTAGTCGTTTTATCAGCAATTAGATTACAGGAAAAAATCATTTATGTTTGACAATAAGGAACAGAAATGAATGAAAGACTCATGTTGAAAAGTTCACTTGAGTTGGGTCTTTGGGAATGGCTAGTTTTACAAATGGAAAAAGCAGGGTGAAAGTTCATTTTAGGTATACTTTATATTTATATGGACTTTTGGAAAGGTACAAATAATCTTGGGTAAGTGAAGATCACTGAGAGAAAGTAGAATATGAGTATTAAAAGGAAGAGTGGAAAACGCTTGGATTGACTCATGAGAGATACAAAAGGATGACATTTGTTAAGTCTTTGTATTTTCTGCTTATATTCTATCCATATTCTTTCTTTTAGGCTAGCTTATCTAGCCAATAGAACCTTTCTGGAAGCCAGAAATCCCCCTTCTAGCCTATAAAGTGATGGCCTAACCAAAAGTTTTTATATACTTCTCAAGGCTGTATTACCTTTGAAGTTGGCAAATAATGTTACATTAATATTGTAGTATAGTCCCTTCATTTTATCCTTTCTCTTCAAAGTTTTCTTCAGATATCATTTGAAACAGCATGCCTTTATTCATTCATTCCTTCATGCCTTCATTATTCATTCACATATGCCTATATAAACTCAATCTCTAGCAAATGCCCCAAAAGGTACAGACATTGTAATAAACCCCTGTATATTGTCACTTCTCTCAAGCCCTATATTCCTGTCCTATTTTTTCCCCAAGGTCACTTTCATCCAATCACTTCTGTTTCAAGCTTGTGTTACAAGCACAAAAATCCCTCTTGCCTATTGTCACTGGAGTTGCTTAACCCCACAGGCAATATAAAATTGCTCAGATTCTCAATCTGAAGATTCACTTGCTAAATTTTTATCAGCAAAGAAAGTTGCTATAAGAATGAACTCCACTGTAAGATTTAAGGGTCAACTGGACTTTCAAAATCCATTATGAGGGCTAGGAAGGTGGCTCAGTGGTAGAGTGCTTGCCTTGCATGCATGAGGCTCTGGGTTCGATTCCTCAGCACCACATAAGCAAAAAGAAAAAAGCCAGAAGTGGCGCTGTGGCTCAAGTGGTAGAGCGCTAGCCTTGAGCTGAAGAGCTGAGAGACAGCGCCCAGGCCCAGAGTTCAGGCCCCACGACTGGACCCAAAAAACAAAAATCCATTATGAGAATTGTTGACTCACCAAAGAATGCTGAAATGACTCAGAATAAGAAGTATGTCATGACCTATAAGACACTCCTTATGAAATTAAAAGTATTTTCTCTTGTACCAAAGGTTATTTATAGAAAAATACATCTTATTTTATATTTATGGCATAACTTTCCATGAAAATGGAACAAAATTGGGGGAAAAGTGAATTTTTTAATAGTTTAAAAAGCCCTAAATTCCAATAAATGTTGAAAAATTCAACATCATCATAAAAATGCAAGACATAAAATGTAAAAATAATTTTCAGAAATCATACATCTATTGTAAATTCTATAATATCTATCCAGGTGTGATGGCACATTGCCCATAGTTCCAGCACTAAAAAGGCATAGAAAAGATTTAATGTGCGAGGCAGCTGGACTATAGACCAAGTCCAAAACCAGCCCGATATATAGTAATAACATTGCATCCAACAAACAAACAAAACAAAAACTTACATTTCCTTTTATTTCTAATAACATGCCAAATATTTTTTTACTGTTTTGAAAATGTGAAGAATGTGTGACTAAACAAATGGTTTTAAACAGCACACTCATACAGGCATTGGAGGTGACAGTATGTTCTTTAGAGTCTTCAGTTTTTGTTTTTGGTGTGTGTGGGGGGGGATGTGGGTGTGTGTATTTGTCAGTCATGGGCTGAACTCTGGACTTAGGCACTGTCCTTCAGCTCTTCAGCTGAAGGCTAGAGCTCTACAACTTGAGCCACTTCTGGCTTTTTCTGCTTATGTTGTGTTGAGGAATCAAACCTAGGACCTTATAAATGCAAGGTAAGCATTCTACCACTGAACCACCTTCCCAGCCTCAGGTCTTCAGTTTTTAAGGTAGAGGTAGCTCTGTGCCCTAAAACTCATCAATTGTTTATGGAAGTACATGATAATTAATTATGCCCATGATACTGGTCTCTTATTATCAAAGAACTCAGAAAATGGCTCTGGTTGAATATGGTCAGCATGGAGAGTATCAATTTAACTGGTTATGTTGAAACATAGTGCTAATAATGCACAATAAAATAGATTTTCTAATTATTTGTGAGGATTAATGATGGCATTAGAGACCAAATTTAATGATGTAATATTTGGTCATAAATTGGAAATGCATGTTTCTTTAAAACAAACTGAAAAGGCAAATTCATTTAGTTAAAAATGGAGTTTTATAATACCTTTATTTTCTGTTTTATTTTGATTCTCTATTTTTATTTCTTATTATTTATTTGGTTTATTATTTTATATATTCATACTTCATCAAAATTAGTAACCATGCTTTTTAAGAGGCAACATGAAGTTGAAGGCACATGAGCTAAAACTCTGTATATTTAAAACTGTATATTTCAGTCTTAACTAATGGACTTACATAATCTTAAGAAGATATCTAATCTTCTATATTTTCCACCTACAATCTTTACTCAATCCTTTCTAGTATTACAATGAGGATTTCATGGATACAGTGATTTGATAGATCTTTAAGGTTTATAAAACTCTGGGTACTTATAGAACTATGATTCTCCCTCACAAACACACACATGTGCATGTACACATACACTCATTAAATACATCTGACTTCCAATATATATATATCTTTTCAGCATCAAGAATTGTTAGATAATACTTTCAATTCTACATTTATTCTCTTCTAAATAATTCTATTTATATAGTTAGTGCAATAAAAGTGAGGGATAATGGGTAGAGTGTTTATAGTTAAAGAGAAGAAATTTTAAAATATCATAATTCTAATTGTTTTATTTTCTCTACCACAGGTCTTTATAGTAAGAGCTGTATTATAGCTTTGGCCTGAAAAGATCCAGTCCCATGGTGACCACATGTGCTTAAACCTTTCCTCCTCCATGAATTTTACAACCCTGTGTTAAACAGAATACAGATGTCTGTAGATGAAAAGAAAACATATGAAATTCTCACTCTCAAGCCAGAGAGAATTCAAGCCAATCCAAGTGTGAAGGCTAATGTCACAGCTGAAATAGAAGTCAGGAGGCTAGCTTGGAATATAATTAAGATATGACAGTTTCACTCAGATCCCAAACCCAGACACCTAAAAGAAGAATTTTCTCAGAGGTGTGAATTTGAAAATAAAATTATTGTGGGAATTGGGATTCGGGCCAAATCTAATGAATTTCCAGTTGAGTTACTAATTATCTAGAGTCATGACCATCAGACAAGAGATTTGACAATTCCTGCTAGAATTACTAGGACTTCTCTTTGAAGCCTATAGAAACTATTCTTATAAAAAAAGATGGAAAGAGGCTTTTAAAAGAAGAAAATTCAGAAATTATCACACATTATCTGGATCTTTGTAATTTAGGTATACTTTTTGCATTGACCATCTGTCAAAATTTCTAGTCATGATGATAGAAAATAACAGTAAGTAGACTAATTTTGACATTGTATATCCAAGGTATGGGCACTGGTTTTATTATGGACCATCACTCTTTCCTAAATCTATTAAATTTACTAATAAGGATTAATAGACAAGAAGCAAAATGAAACAAAATTGATTTTCAGGAGCTGTATTTGTTTTATGCAAACGCACACACACACACACACACACACACACACACACACACACACACACACACTTCATAAAAGAAGAATATAAAACATGACAGCTGCCAGTGGCTCATGCTTGTAATCCTAGCTACTCAGGAGGCTTAGATCTGAGGATCACAGTTTGAAGCAAGCTCAGACAGGAACTCCATGAGACTCTCATCTCCAATTAACTACCAGAAAACTTGATGTAGAGCTGTGTCTCAAAGTGATAGAGTGCTAGCCTTGAGCACAAAAGTTTAGGACCAGCACCCAGGCCCTGAGTTCAAGCCCCATGATAAACAAAAAATAACATATAATTATTTACTTAATAAAATGGCCTGTGGTGTTCTTCCCATTGCATGTCTTGCTCAAAAAGAAATAAGTACATACTTATGAAAATATAGTACTCTTAAAGAACCAATTTAAAAGCCAAATACTAGAATTTAAACTTTATGCTAGGCCCATGGGAAACTTCAGGAGATTTTTCAGAGAAAAACTGTCAAATATTATTTTAGGGTACATCAAACACTTTTAAAGTTATGGTACATAGACATGTTTATAAGGTCAAGTGTGTTTTCTGGAGCTCCACTTCTATGTATGGAGATTTGGAAGAACCATTTTCTTTTTAAATAAATAATCTTTCTCATTTGATTTCTGTGCCATAGGTGGCAATTAGCTATTCCTTTCTGGTCATTTGTATCATCTGTCTTAACTTCTTTACAAAAAACTGTATATATACAATAAAATGTCTAAGTGTTGGAATTCTATATTGTTATGCCTCAGATAATGAAAGAAAATATTCTTTACATTTTAAGAATCATTTTTTATCTTGCTCTATTGTTTGCCTTATTGCTCCCAGAAGAACCTTTCATTATTCTGCATGCCACCTCTGAATTCTTCATTTATTTCTTCATAGTCCTCAGAAGAACCTGTGTCCATTAACTACCCTAGAAGGTCTACTAAAAGTCCTCCTTGACTCTTATACTTATATTCCTCCATTGCTCATGCATTTTATTTCTTGGTCATATATTGTTTGCTTCAGTATATCTTTGACCAGATGTAAGGACAGCACAAGGGTCTTGTGTTGAAATTTAATCAGTATTCAAATGTTTTCACACCACATGAACTTTAACCAGTTATTTGAGTTATCCAGATCTCACTAAATTTACAAGAGGATTGTTAATTATTTGCAAGAGGATTGTTAGTAATGTGCCCATCAGAATACTTAACACATAGCAGATATTTAACAAATATTAGTTCTTCCACCTCAAATCTTTCTTAAAGACAGAAATGTCTTCATCCACCATGGTGCCCTTTATAATGTCATGTTTAAGAAGAATGTGATTATAACCTGTTGAATCAAATACACTGAGCACATTCATTTACCCTTTTCATTTATCACTTGAACAAACCATATATTTAGGTACTTCACTTAGGCAGAAAATATATATTGACACTGGAATCTCTGGTTGACTTTATTACAAATAAATGGATAAAAAGAACCTGTACCTCAGATCTCTGTTCTGTTGTATAGTCTATTCTTACATAAATGCCATGCTGACTTAGTTATTGAAGAGTATATATTAAGTATTGAAGTTAAGTTAAATACTTAAATTTTATCTTTTTCAAACCCAAAGTTTTGTTACTTGAGGTCCTTCAAATTTTAATATTACATAGATTTTACATGATCAGCTTTACCAGAAATACAAAAAGGCTACTGAAATTTAGATGAAACAGGTGATTCACTGGAGAAAATGGGCACTAGAATGGAGTTGAGCCTTCTGGTTTGTGAACTTAGTGTCTTCATTTAGCTAATGTTTCTTTAATTTCTCTCAACAGTATTTTGTAGTTCATAGCACACCACTTTTGTACATATTTGTTGGATTTATTCCTAAGTATTTCATAATGTCTTTTAATGTCATAATTGCTTTTTAATGTCAATTTTCTGGTTTTGTTAATAGAGATGAATAATGATTAATTTTTGTATGTATGCTTTATGATTAGGTATTAATGAACTCAATAAATTCACTTATTAATTTGAGTAACTTTTTCTAAGTTACATTGGGTATAAATGAAAGTGTTCATATATTCGTTGCTGTGAACTGGATAGATATAATACTATTTTATGATTTCCTTTTGAGATTTCTTCTCTTTTTACTTTCTTCTCTTCTTCTTCTTCTCTTCTTCTTCTTCTTCTTCTTCTCCTTCTCCTCCTCCTCCTCCTCCTCCTCCTCTTTCTTCTTCTTCTTCTTCTTCTTCTTCTTCTTCTTCTTCTTCTTCTTCTTCTTCTTCTTCTTCTTCTTCTTCTTCTTCTTCTTCTTCTTCTTCTTCTTCTTCTTCTTCTTCTTCTTCTTCTTCTTCTTCTTCTTCTTCCCTTTTGTGCAGGTCTTGGGTCTTGAATTCTGGGTCTAGGCACTGTTCCTGAGTTTTTTGCTCAAGATTAGTGTGCTACCATTCGAACCATAACTTTACTTCTGGAATTTGTATAGTCAATTGGATATGAGAGTCTCAAGGGCTTTTCTGTCCATGCTGGCTTTGGACTGTGATCCTCACATCTCAAGCTTCTGTGTAGCTAGGATTTCAATGGTGAGCCATCGGCACCCAGTTCTTCTATTTCTAACATTCGTAGGACAGTGTTAAATGAAATTATTGAAGTAGGCCCTGAGAAGAGACTCAGCTCCATTCCAGGCTTTGCCTTTGTTTTAGGCAAAGACTCCTTTTTTGACTGACCTCTAAGGGTGCGGACTAAGAATCTTTAAACAAGGTCCAAACTAGAAAAACAACCTTAATCATAGGGCCACATCTTGGCTTCCATGAGCAAAAATGCATCTGGTCCATCTCCCCTTAACAACCTAACTGCCCTGGATTGTTCAGTTAAAAACTAACTGATAAAACAGATGCGTTGTAATCTGGCTCAAACTGGTGACACCATGTGCTTATGGTACATTCTGTCTTTTGCCCGCCAAATTTAACTCTATTGGCCACCTGCATAGTGGCCTAACATGACTATGCAATCCATTGGGTGTGTTGGGAACCCATTGGTCGCCTGTGTGTGGCCAAGCTTGACAGCATGAATTTTGCTTTTAAAAACCCTAGCTTGTGGGCCTTTAGGGGGTCACAGTATCAGCTCCAGAGCCTGTGCTGCAGCCCTGGCTGGTCAGTGTAGGAACTCTCTCAATAAAGTTGCTTTTTGTTGAACAGCTTTGTTGCGGTGGGCTCTATCACTCCGGATGACTAGGTGGGCTTGCCTGCCTGAGTAGGGGTCTTCCTACTGCATTTCAGAGAGATGGCCTCCTTATTTGGTTTCTAATCTTGAAATAAAATATTCACCTTTTTACTTTTATTCTTTTTCTTTTTAAAGTTTTTATTGTAAAGGTGACATTCAGAAGCATTACAGTTGCATAAGAAAGGAACTGAGTTTCTTTTTCAGCGGTGTTACTCCCACCCTGGTTTTCCCTTGCTTTCTTGCTACCCTACTGCCCTCTCCACAAGTTGTAAGGTTCATTTCCAACATAGTGTCTAGTGAGTATCACTCTTGCATTGGTTCACCCTTTGTCCCACTATTTCTATGATTCTCATTCCTTCCCCAAATCAGATAAACTTATATTCAAGACAGAGAGTACCCAAATCAGAAACAATGGCCACAAGAATAAACCAGAGGAGAAAAAAACAAAATACAAACAAACTACACTAAAACAAAAACAAAACAAAAAGTTTTTTGCTTTTAATTGTGATATTTACCTACATTTTTTGATAGGTATTGACTGAGCAATTAAGTCATTTTATTCTTGACTTGGAAAAAGGGAGATTGCATTTAATTTAATTTATTTATTTATTTGCATTTTATTTTTATATCCAATGGATATTGTGCCACATCTTAAGACATTTTTTCCATCTTATATAACCACAAAGATATCATGATTGATTTCCTACAAATAAAATTTGTGCATTTGGATAAGCAACTATTTTTCTTTTTTGTCAGTCATGGGGCCTGGGTGCTGTCCCTCAGCTCTTCAGCTCATGGCTGAGCTGAGTGAGCCAAGCACCACTTCTGGCTTTTTCTGTTTATGTGGTACTGAGGAATTGAACCTAAGACCTCATGCTTGCAAGGCAAGCACTCTACCACTGAGCTACCTTCCCAGCCAGCAACTGTTTCTTAAACAGAAATAAAATTCTTGTGTTCAGATGTGGGAAAATTTGAGAGGTTGATAGACATTACCAAATATTACTATAGTAAACATTCCTGACTATTATGATTGGAAGTGCTTGTACCTTCATTAATACCAACTAGGAAATATTTAAAACTTTTCCAATATGTGGGCATTGTTATTCCTTAGTTTGGATTTATTTAATTATGTATTTAAGAACTAAATGAGCTCTGTTAGAAGCAAGAATAAGAATACATAGTACTTGCAAAGCATTTTCCATGTACAAGACACTACCTTGAGCAGTGAGTCAATTGCTTGACTCAGACAGAGACAATATTATATTTTTAATTTTACATAAATGTAGAATAAATGAGATATCAGCCCACTTGCTCATTTCAGCAGGAGATTGACCTTATTTTTTACATGTCGAAACTAACCAGGAACGATACTATAAACTTCCAATCCAAGGGAACAAAATAAGAATGAAAATTCCTGCTTCAGTTCTTCCTCAATTAGGGACTCAGTCAAATAATATATTTAATAATTCACTGGTTTTTAAGCACAAGTATAGTTTCTCATTTTTCTTAAATATGGATGATACCTGCAATAATTAATTTCTGTGTTGTGTCCCTAAGCACTAAAAACAAGTGCTCGATCAAATATCTAATGGGAATTACAATGATAAAGGGTTTCATTTACAGGCCTCTGTACTTCCTAACCCATCTCATTAAGGTCTGAAGGGGAACAATTAGAGCAGGGTGGGGGATGGTCTGGGGATGGGTGGACCCGACGGCTCCTGGGAATTGCCATTTAAATTTTAATTTGTGGGACTTCACTTCAGATTTCTTCCCTTTTCACTTCCAATCAGAAATGCAAAATACTTTTTACTCGCTTTCTGCAGTCTTATCCGACTCCTCCAAGCAACTTAAACTGCTTCTACTCTCAATTAACCTGCGATTTCTCCTCCTGTTCCATTGTGTTCTGCTGTGGTGCGAAGTAATGGAGAACTCCCCATTCTTTTCACTCTGGTAAACAAGGAGATCTTTTTACACGCTGACAGTGGGGTCTCAGAGGCCAGACTCTGTTTGTTCCAGAAACTTGTTCGTCTAAACCTCAAAACATTTCACCATATGCTCAGCTCACATGTTCTCCTGGCTGGTGAATTTAACCCATGCAAGACTCTTTTGCTCTGGGTGAACGCTGGAGCAGTAGCCTGCTGGTGAATGATTATGTATGGGGATGTAAATTCACAGGTCATTTGTGATGGACTCTGGGTGCTGCACTGAATTGTAACAGACACCTCTATGTAGATGAAAGGTATTTGGAGTTTAGAGATGAAACATAATACTCAAGTCTGACATCTAGAGTTTTAGTTGACATTCAAATCATAAATGTAAAGGAAAATATGCTCCTAAAATTAACTTGTATTTGTGCAGATGTACTCATTCTAAAATATTATTTTATTCAATTACATATGCCACTAAATAACATTGTAATGATAAAAAGAGATTGCAGTTGACAAGGCAATTAAAACAAAGGATAAAAAAGTTGTCACTAAAATATATGCCATTGAAGTAGGCCCTAAGAGGAGACATAAGTTGGTACAGCTTCTTTCCAGGCTTTGTCTTTGTTTTAGGTGTAAGGTCCACTCCTGGATGGCAAGCAGACTCCACCCTCCTCCCAATAAAGTCTCCACCCAGTACCTGGGTTACCTAGGCAACTGGCACACCTGGAAGAGGTCACATCTGCATCTGCTGAGGTCACATCTGAATTTGATGTGGCCACACCTTTCTCCACCCATACCCTATAGAAGGCCTAACCCAGGCCCAGATGCCCTCTCTCTGCTCTTTTCTAGCTCTTTCTCAGCTCTTTCCTTCTCTTCTCTTTCCCAACTCTCCTCTTTTTCCCAGCCCCCTCTCTTTCCCAGCTCTCTCTCTTTCCCAGCTCTCCTCTCTTTCCCAGCTCTCTTTCCCAGGCCTTTCTCCACGTGGAGGACCAAGTTGGCCTGGTGCCAGCCGGAACGATGAATAAACCTACCCCTTACCTGAATACCACGTGTGTGGTGCAGTTCTTACTCGGCTACCTCGTTTTAAAAACCTAACATTAGGGATTTTAGAAAACAAAAAACAAAAACAAACCTTTAAACAAGGTTAACTAGACCTTGGCTCCAATCAACCCAGTTCCTGGAATGGAAAGAATGCCTCTAGGTAGCCCTCCCTAACAACCTAACCCACCTTGATTATTGAGTTAAACACTGACCCATAAAACAGATAGGTTGTAATCTGGCTCCAACTGGAGATACCACTTGCTTACAGTAAACTCCTCCTATTGGTCACCTGTGTGTGCTATGGTATGACCGTACAATCCTTTTGTGTGGTACCATCCTATTGGTCACCTGTGCGTGAGCAGGCTCGACCTCATGGATTTTGCCATTAAAAGCCAAAGAATGGTGGCTGCTTGGGGTCACAGTATCAGCTCCCGAGCCTGTGCTGCAGCCCTGGCCGGTCAGTGTAGGAACCTTCTCAATAAAGTTGCTTCTTTATTAACAACTTTGTTGCGGTGATCTCTGTCACTCAAGATGACTAGCCTGAGTAGGGGGGTCTTCCTACTACACCATGTGATTCTATTTTAATGCTAGAGATAAGTCACATGTTTGACTCTAACTTTCCTGACAGCCAATACAAAGCCAAAACAAAGCAAATTTTAGAATACATATAGGGTGCAAACTGTTTATAGCTTCTTCATAGTATTATCCAATAATGTAATGCAACATTAATTTCTCCTGGAAGGAGATAATGCAAAGCTATATAAAAAGATATTTTCTGAGATTACAGTGATTGATTTCTTCAATCATTCTCCAGTAAGCTGCTACACCTCTTGAACTCAGGGTTTCACTCATTTACTTGGCCTTTGTGCTCAAGGGAGAAACTCTCCCACTTGAGCTATGCTTCCTGCATTTTGCTGGTTAATTGGAGAGAGTCTCACAGACTTTTCTGCCCAGATTTTGCTTTGAACCATACACTTTAGGACTCACTTTTTGGAGTAGATAGGATTACAGGTGTGCTCCATCAGCTTTCAGCCTACAACTAATTCTTAAATATGCCTCCATAAAATATAATCTTTTAAGTATCCACTACAATTTATTTTAAAAAATTAGGCTAGGAAGTGGCGCTGTGGCGCAAATGGTAGAGCACTTGCCTTGAGCTGAAGAGCTGACAGTGCCAAGGCCCAGAGTTCAAGCCCCACGACCAACTAAAAAAAAAAAAATTAGGCTAGAGGGGTCAAAATACTATAGTTATTCATCTTTCAACAATTTTTTTTCATTCAAAAACAAAATGTCAACTGAATCAAGGTAAACAATGCATGTAATATTACTAACGCAATCCTCTGGAATGATACATGACACATAAGCTTCTGCTTGCGCCTGGGAAGTAAGAGTTCTCACTTGTACTATCCAGCATAAATCCAGAAGACAAGTATGTTTTAGACATCAGCTAAACAGAAAGTAGAGCCACATTTTTTTTTAGTGTCACTCAGAAATGTGTTGTTTATTTTGGGTTTCCATTATTGCTCCCAGACCTAAAAGCAACAACAGGCTACAGGGAGCAGGAATGAATCTCCATACTGTAGAGGCAGTTGTAGAAGAAGTAGAACTATGAAAGAGAAATCTACCAGAGACTGATGGGATTACAGAAGCCAAGTGCATAAATGCTGTGGTCAGACAAAGCAGCCTCACCCCTATTTTTCACCATAAACATTGATCATTCCAGCATGATTAAAGTTATTAAAGAAGTTACCTCAGCTTCAATCTTCTTTTTAATCTATTCTCTACAAGAAACTATTATATATGTATATGTATACATATTTTTTTTTCCTTGAGATAGGACCTTACTTTCCTTGAGATAGGATTTTTCTAAACCAGCCTAGGCTGGTTTTGACTTGCCATTCTCCTGCCTCTATTTCTTCAGTGCTGGGATTACTGGCATATGCTACTGTGTCCAGAAATTGCTTCCTTAAGTAATGGAAGTTTTCAAAGCCCGAGAAAGCTCTCCATGATCAGCTCTTCTCCCACTCCATATATTACTCTGAGCAATTCTGGAGTATTTATATAATTCCCAATAACCACAATGAGAATATTGCCTTAAAGACCCTTTCCATGGCCATCTGTTCTTTTCTAGCAGAGCATGCCTGTCACAACCACTCTAAACCATCTCTTGCCATTTTCCTAGTTTGCAGAAAGTTTTTAAATATTTGTTTGTGAAATGTTCATGCCTCAGAGTATTAGACTGTTTTCATCAACTGGCCTTCCTATCTCATCTTTCTGGTGGACTCTGACAGAACCTTTTAAAGCCATTTTTGAAAGCTGCGTACTTCTTAATTTCCTCTCTGTGTCCCAAGACTGCTAGTTTACTGCTTTATCCTCATATTGTTTGTTTACTTTCTATTCTAATTATGTTTACACTGTTTTCTTACATAGAACACTGAAGTTTAAGACTATTAATGGTTTCTTAATCATCTCTACATACTCCTTGAATTCCTAAAAGATAGTTATTTAGGAAGTTAAGATTCTTAGAAATGACCCACAGCCTTATCATATTCCCAATCATGAAGTAAAGTCTCTGAGATATTGATGGAATTGTATCCTTTCTGAGATAATTTATGATATTTTGGAGCATGAATTAGATTATGATCAGAAGATTTATGATACTTTGGATCATGTTTCTGTGTAGAAAATGGTTTAGCCAAACATTTCAGTGTCTAGTGAAAGAGATATTTACAAGGAATCTGACTTAATTAAAAAATCATTACCCCTGGCTAAATGCTAAACACTAGACTTGCTGATTTGGAAGCATTTCAAAAATATCGCAAAAGAGAAGCCAACAATGCTGGATAAGAAATGTACTCATTACCTTGCTCATGTAACTGTAACCCTTCTGTACAGTATTTTCACAATAAAAACTTGAGAAAAAATATCTAACATCACAAGATTTTATAAAATGTCAAAAAAAAGAAAAGAAAAGATTTTATAAAATGTTTTATTTTTCCCATTCCCCAAATATTCAATCATCAATCAAATTAGGTAGTTTTTTTTACAAGTGGATCATGAATTGATATTATATTTTCACAGGCTTGAGAAATGGGCCTCTTTGCTGAACTATTGCCATGTGCTGGGTGATGTAATTTAAAGAGGAAGAGCTTAAACCAATCTTGTCATCTATCAAGTGGTTTTAACATGTTGAGATCTTCAATTATGAAGTAGGCACAGGGGAGTGGTAAAGATTCAGTGAGCTAGAAGATGGAAAGAGGGATGCGATATTTAGAGGGACAAGTTGAGAGACATACTGTAGTTGTTTATTCTGCATGCACGTGAGAGTTGGGAGCCCAGGCTCTCTGTGTCAGGCAGAATAAAGGCAGAGTTGCCTGATGGTGATAAAAATATGACATTAGCCTGTAAGAACAGAACAACCTCTACCTCTTTCTGCAAAATTACCCAAATGCTTAAATGTCTGTCAGATACAACTGCACATATAGCCAGAGTCTGTAGTGTAGAAAGAATAGAACACTACTTTGAATTCAACTTTCAACCCTGCCCCAAATTGTAATCTACCAGAATCTGTGGTACTGTGTACCATTTCACTTCATTCTTCATAAATGTTATTTGATTACAATTATTCTTAATACATAGTTAAATAGAATAACATTTATTTGTGTGTATTCTGTTTTTACCTTTTACTGTTTTGTTGTTTTGAATGTAACATTTGTCTCCCACCCAGAGGTGAAGGAAATATCTTCTGCCTCTTCATTTCATCATCATCTTTAATGTAGATTTTAACATTTCACTTTGGATTGCAGAGAAAAAGAAATGGTCCATGCCAAAGTGCTGGTGCCTTTTATGCTTTCCTTTCCCTCTAGCATAGATGCTGCTCATTACACCCTCTGACTCCTTAAACCTCTAACTTGACTGTTCCATGCTTTCATTCTCTTGGCTGACCTGATGATCAGTTTTTCACTTTTTCAACCTTTCCTTTGTGCTTTGTTTTTTGGATCCTAACACATTATCATGCTGGCTCATCAGTCTCAGATGGAACCTTCATATCAGTCACTATCTGAGAGGATAAGCACAGAGATAAATCAAGCTAAGCAGTTCACAGCCCATGGGCATATGAAGAATGGAGTTCAATCTCCAATTTTAACTAAAAGGAAGGAAGGAAAAAAGGAATGAAAGGATGAAGAAAGGAGAGTAATGATTTTTTCTGAACAGTAGGATGTAGAAAGGTACAAACTTAAAGGGATTCTTTAGCAAAGAAGGTAGTAGCTTTCCATAGAATGGTTAGAAGTGAAACAATTAAAGAGACAATGCATGTGATCTGCCTAAGCGTTCATCAACAGATAAATGGATAAAAGTTTGGAAATGTGGTGTACCATATGGTCAGCTATTAAAAAGAATATTTATCCAGCCATAAAAATGAATTAAATTTTATGTCATTTTCAGGAAAAAGAGGTAACTGGATATCATCAAGTTAAGTGAAATAAGCTAGAAGCAGAAAGAAAAGTAATGCATTATTTCTTCTCCTACATGGAATCTCTATATCTTAAAAATTTAAGACCATAAAAAGGGACTAGGGAAAGAAATCAGGAGTGGGATGGGGGGGAGAGAGAGGCAGGGAAGGATATTATCAAAGTAAATTATATATATATGAAAAAATATAATTCAAAACATTAAAATATGTAAGATAGATAAAAGGGAACTCAAGAGAAAGGGATGAAAAATAGATAGAAAATTTGGATGCCAGTGGTTCATACCCATAATCATAGCTACTCAGGAGGTTGATATCTGAGGATACTGGTTTGAAACCAATCTAGGCAGGAAAGTCTGTGAGACTCTTATCTCCAATTAATTACCAGAAAGGCAGAAGTGGATCTGTGTCTCAAGTGGTAGAATGTAAGACTTAAGTAAAAAGAAAAAAAAACTCGGAGATAATACCTAAGCCCTGAATTTGAGCTCTAGAATGAGAGAGAGAGAGAGAGAGAGAGAGAGAGAGAGAGAGAGAGAGAGAGAGAGAGAGTGGCAGTCACAGCACATTATATTGTGTGGACAGAAATATCACCATGTAATTTCACTTTTTAAAATCAATGTATACAAAATAATTTTTATTAAAATATCAAAGTAGGTTATTAAAATATCAAAGTAGGATAGAGAGATAATATAAGGAGAGAGAAGACACAGTGATGGAGGTGAATGAAATACAAACTCTGAAAATGTCATAATGACCATACTATTGCATAGAATTAGTGATAGTAATAAATTTTAAAGGAAGAAATCATCTTTATAATAGACAGCTAGGCTACATTTTTAAAACAATTTCTCCATTCCTGGGTTTTCTACTACTTTGGTCACTACTGATTAACCCTAATGAAGGAATCTAACTCAAGCTGGGACAATGAACCCTTGCCCCTGGAATTTAGCTTGAAAAATAAAGTGCAAGAAATGATCCTCATGGGGCTGAAGGCTTGCCAAGCAAGTGTGAGACTATGGTTTTGCTTTCCAGCTATGCAAGTAGGAAAAGGGAATGCTAAGGAACTAGCTTACGTAAGTTTCTTACTATAGACATGAAGGAGGAAGAAGCCTGTTATATATATATGACCAGGCATCTAGCAATAGGTAGATGAAAGATGGTGAGGGTTAGATGTACTCTGGTAAGATCAGGATCCCATGGGATATCCCAATATATTTTAATGAGACTTTTATTTAACGTAGTTGACGTTAAATTAGGTCTTTGAAAACAAAAAAGCTGCCTAGGTCTAAACACGCTCCAAAGAGAGACTTTTGAGGCTTTGCATATGTTATCCTCTTACATGAGACTGGTTTATTTCCTCTTCCACTTTTCCTTTCATGAGCCATCTAGCAAAACTCCGCTTCATCTGAGATGCCCACCCCCATCACCACTGTTGATATCAACCTCTTTCACGAGCCCTGGTTTCAACAGACATGGTTAAACCAAGAAGCAGCATCTCTTATTTTCCTTCATTTTCAATTAGGACAATGCTTTAACTTCTTTAGGCAAATTGTACCCAATTAATTTGGAGTCAGATTTGTTATATATTAAAGCCACATAAATCATCATGTAAAGCATTTCATTAAAAAGTACGAAAAAAATCATCAAAAAGTAAGAAAGAATATGTTACTAGAAATATTTCCTTCTTTTTTTTAGATTTTAGAATTTTTATTGTAAAGGTGATGTATAGAGGGTTACAGTTAACATAAGTCAGGTCATGAGTACATTTCCTTTTGAACAGTGTCTCTCTCCTCATCCTTTCCCAGGTTTTCTCCTCCCAACTTCCCTCCCCCTCCCACAAGTTGTATATTAATTTCCAACATAGTGTCTAGTGGGTTTCACTGCTGAATTTGTTCATCCTCTGTCCCTGTTTCTATGTTTCCCCTTCCCCTTCCCAAATCAGATAAACTTATGTACAAGACAAAGGGTACAGAAATCAAAAACAGTGACAGAGGGAATGAACCAAAGAAAAAAGGAAAGAAAAAAGAAAAAGAGCCACAAACAGTAAAATAAAATAAAAACAACCTCTTGCTTCCATTTCTTGGAGTTCATTTTGATAATCATCATTTTATATGATCATCTGCATATAGCTATTGAACCCTTGGGATCCTCTCCTAGGAATATCCTTTATTCTCACTGTGTGAATTTTTAGACCATATTCATTTGCAGCTGTGTTTGCCATAGCCAAGGTATGAAATCAACCCAGATGCCCCTCAGTGGATGAATGAATCAAGAAAATATGATATATATATATATGTGTGTGTGTGTGTATTAGTTCTATGCTTCCATCAGAAAGATAGACATTGCCCCATTCATAAGGAAATGTCAAGACTGAGAAATATTTCCACTGACCACCTGATCTAATGCTACCTAACAGGCATAAAGACAAAGAAGAGGTTGAGACAGGGGATCACCAGTTTGATGCCACTCTGTGTTTCATAATATGACCTTATCCAAAGGAAGATAAACAGACCTCAAATAATGTGCTTGGTCTCAATATCTAAATAAAAACAAATAAAATAAATTTATAGCTAGTAGAATTCAGAATAATAATTGTGTCTTAGCCCAGGTTTTAAAATACTAAAAGCACTAACCTAAGCAAAGAACATACTCCACAAACACACACACACACACACACACACAATACACACACAGCGCACAGCTCAGTTCTAGCTTTTCTGTGGCAGCATCATGAAAGCAGCTGCTGGTCCCAGTGGTGAGTACTGACAATAGGAGAGGCTACCCAGCAGACGGTCAGTGCATTCACTCAAATGTCAGCGGTGTCATCATTAACACAGTACAGAGTGCAATAACTCCCAGCTCCCCGTGGATAAGACTGTGCAGAAATAATTACTTGGACATCACATGTACTTCATCACTTCCAAATTAGATTTTACTAATCCACCGCTTTATTTTCAGAGTAATCTCATTAGTAGAATGGTGTTTCTTTTTTTCTATTCCCTCTCCCTTCAACATCTTGGAAGATTTATTGCTTTAAACCAATAACAAGATTTAGTGATTAACAAAGAACATATTATTTGAAAATTTAGAATGATGTAAGTAAAGCCATGGACATTAATTCCTCATTCTGTCTCATTCTCCACACCTCAATAAAGATTTTAGGGCAAAAAAGAAAAAGAACAAGTTATTTCTCCATCCTTTGATGCTCCTTTTGTATAACAAAAAACAAGAATAACATGAAATGATGCTGCTGATTGTTTAGAAAGGAGAGAAATGGTTAACTGATTACTATGCACAGATTTCCTTGTACAAATCTAGGGGAAAATGTCATCTAAGCTCAGGGGAATATTTGAGTTATATACTACATATTTATTGCTATTAATACTAAGATAAAGTGAATATTCTTGGTGCTAATTTCATTCATGCAGATCCAAAAGAGATGAAGTTAGAAAATGCTGAATTCATTGTCTTTCCTGAAGACCCTAATCTACAAATTCTAGACCATGAAAAATAGAAATGTCTTGGTTCTTCCTCGAGATAAACCAGGATGGTATGGTTATTTAATTTTCTTTTTTTTTTTTTTTTGGGTCCAGTTGTGGGGCCTGAACTCTGGGCCTGGGCACTGTCCCTCAGCTCTTCAGCTGAAAGCTAGCGCTCTACCACTTGAGCCACAGTGCCACTTCCGGCTTTTTTGTTTTTGCTTATGTGGTGCTGAGGAATCAAACCCAGGGCCTCAGGCATGCAAGGCAAGCACTTTAACCACTGAGCCACCTTCCCAGCCCTGGTTATTTAATTTTAAAAAGCTTTGACAGAATTACTGGAAAAATCCCAAGTTATGATGGAAAAGGCTACAAAAAAATGAGTGATTGATGATTGTTTGAATAAATTAATGCTGATAGATACAAAGTGGTAGTCTCGGGTCTTTTGCTGTTGTTATTGTTTTTTGCTGGTCCTGGAGCTTGAACTCTGGGCCTTGGCACTGTCCCTGAGCTTCTTTTGCTCCAAGTAAGCACTCTACCATTTGAGCCACAGTGCCACTACTGGCTTTTTTGAGTCGTGTATTGGATGAGAGTCTCAGAGTTTTCACACGGCCTGGTTTCCAACATCAATCCTAAAATCTCAGCCTCCTGAGTATCTAGGATTATAGGCATGAGCCACCTGTGCCCAGCTTTAGGTCATTTATTGTGTTTTGCTTTTTCTTTTTACAATAAGGGCATCTGAATGACCAGAAAATAAACACATATTTGCCTCTACTATGATATCATTGATGTGTTATGACTTCTACTCTTTTTTTGTTCCAGTTGGTTGTGGGGCTTGAACTCTGGGCCTGGGTGCTTTCCCTCAGCTCTTCAGCTCAAGGCTAGTGCTCTACCACTTGAGCCACAGCGCCATTTCCAGTTTTCTGAGTGGTTTATGGAGATAAGAGTCTCACAGACTTTCCTGCATAGGCTGGTTTTGAACCACAATCCTGAGATCTCAGCCTCTTGAGTAACTAGGATTACAGGCAGGAACCACCAGCACCTGGCTATGACTTCTATTTTTAAAGATTCAGTCCATCATCTGGGCTATGCTTCATTTCTGATATCCTAGAAATTTGCTCACTACCCTCATATCCTCTGTACTTGGATGGTGAGCTAGTTAACTTCTCTGCTCAAAGAAGAAATCATAGAGCCTGGAAGATCTGGCTTTGTGTAGTAATTGATGCTATGATTCTGAGAAGAGCTGTCAGCATCTTCAGGCTTTTATTTTCATGGGTATATGGTACCAAGTTGAACTAAAGCATTTCTATGGATGTTTAGAGTTCTAAACACTTCAGTTCTTTATTAGCTCTCCAAATTATTTTCCCTGTTTTTTACAGAGTACATTTGAAGACCATCAGAACTGAAGAAAAAGAAAAGCAAATTAATAATGAATACCAATTGTGTGCCACAGATATAAGGAAAACTAGAGGTGGAAACTAATCCCAGCAGCATTCTATATGGTTTACTAGCTAGCACAAGGAATCTATAAATAGTAGAATTATGCATAGTAGGTCTAGTAATGAATCCAAAAGGATAACTCACTGATTAGGACATTTAAAATATCTAATGGCAGAAATAGAAGCAACAATTGAAGGCCGTGAAGACTTCCTGGATACTGTAGACTAGGAAAAGTTTAATTTCTGGCATTGTACATACGAAATAGCCATATATGAGGAGATTTAAAAAAAAACTATCAAGCACCAAAAAAAATCAAAGAAAACAACAAAGAAATCAACTATAGCCACTTTCTGAAAGGTGTTTATTTTAACCTCTGAACTGTAACCTCTCTATATCTAAGTAGATAGCAACTGATGCTGGCATCATGGTATATATCAGTGCACTGAATGGCATCAGGTGAGGACTGAAAGACTATTCTCACTGGTTTGGTGACTATATAGTTTCTGGACACTCTATTGCCCCAGTGAAAGACTGCATTTTCATATCTGTCTGGTTGCCATGGCAATATGGCTCAGCTCTTTTCTAATTTTCTACCTTGGGTCAGTAAAACATGTCACATAAAAAAAAATGCTGTTTTGCTGAAAGTTGTGGGAGATGGTAGAAACTTCTCTCTGACTTCCACAGTAACAGCAAAGCCACATCTGCCAAAGAAGCAGAGAACAAGAACCCCATAGGAATTTTTCCAAATATTTAGCACTTAGACGTGGCATCTGATTGAGGTGTTAAATCTGGGGGAAACTACACAGGAGATAAAAATCAAGGAATCAGAGCCCATGATCAGGGGTCTCACAGGTATTTGAGATCAGTGTGTCTTTAGGTCAGAAAGACTCTTGAATAACTGTAGCCTTATAAATGCACCCAGGCTTTTCTTAAAGAAGCTTAAAAATGATTTTTGGTTGTATTGATTTGAGAATTATAAAACACTCTGGAAGATAACATATAAAAGTTATTGCATCAGTGTTTTATGAATTTCCTATTGCTGTTATGTCAATGAAAACAAGCTGGGTGACTTAAAACAACATGCATTTATTCCTGTATGATTCCAGAAGTAAGGGCCACAAAGTAGAGCTCACTGGGTAAAATGTAGGTGCTGACTATGTGCCTTCTGGAGGATCTAGAATAGAACTTGTGTCTTTGTCTTTTCCAGCTTTAAAAGCTTTCTTCTCTTCTTGGCGTCAGCCTGCATTCTTCAAAGCCAGAATGCATGCTTCAATTGTATTTTGCTTCTCTAGTCCCTCTCTCTTTCTCATGTAAAAATCTTTAGCATCCTATTATGAGCCAGTGTTCTGACATTCTCCAGAGCCCATGATTCTACCTATGATATCCTATATCCAATTTCCTCCATTGTTACAATTTTATAGCCTGCTTCATTTGTCAAAACTAAGAAACTGACATTAATAATCAAAACTCCAAACATCATTTTTATTTCACCAGGTTTTCCCCTAATGTGGTCTTATTCTTCCAAGCTTTAATTGGGGATACTACCAAGAAGTTAGTTATTGTGTCTCCCAGTTTCCCCTCGACTGGGGCAAATTTTCAGGGATTTTATTCCTTGAGTCTCATGATTGCCGCCCCCCCCCCGTTTGAAGAGTACCAAAACATGTAGGATCATAAGACAGCTCATTCCAGTCCGAGTATATCACATTTCTTCTTTCACTCTACAAGCAAAAACAGGGAGGCTTAATCTCTGCTTGAGTTGCCAGAGTATTGTATTCTTATTTTGTTAGGGAACCCAAGTAAACTGCTATCATTGTATTTGAGTTTCAAAGCAGTACAAATTGTTGGTTCCATGGAAAAAAATGAAACAAACAAAAACCCATGAAACCCTAGTTGCCAAAGCTAAGTAGTCATGGATTTCATTACAGAAATACATCGTCTTATTCATTACAGAAATATATGGTCTGATTAGTAATGATGTAATGTGATAAAAAAATAGTATGATGCAAAGGAAATAGAATAGGAACAAGACGTGTAGGACTTTGAGCATAAGCTGTTATTATTACTACTTTTTCTATTTTTATATCCTTTAATTTTACATAAATCATATAATTTACTATATTATTATAATATAAAACTAGTTTATTATAAAGAAACTTGGAAAATGTCAGTCAAAACTAAACATATATAAAACATAAAAATAATCCTGTTTTATTTAAAGCCCTAGTTTAAGATCGTTTCTGAAGAAAAAAAGTCAAATGTAATTATATAATACTTAGTTTAAACTTTATTTATCTAGAATAGTTCAGCAAATGTTCCATCTTTTAAGTTTACTTGGATGTACATAATTTATTTGAATGGTTTCTGAGTAGGAATTTGAGTTTTATCCAGGTTCACTGACATAAAGACATCTTTAATTAAGAAATTAGTGAATATACTTAGAGCGATTTATGATTAATTTCAGTGGAAAACTTCCAGCTAATTTAAGCAGTATGAATGGACAACTAAAAATCTCAAAGGTCTAAGTGTGGTTCATGGTATAAGACATCAGTGTTGCTTGGATCACACTTTATGCCATTTTCATCTGGTCCTAGCTTGACTTTAGGCTGGTCATCCTCTTTGACCAGATGGTTAACACAGGCAGTGAAGAGACATTAGTAAGTAATGAAAAAGGAGCTCTTCAAGTTTCATTTGAGCACACTCAATTTGTTCAAATCAAGTAATATTTCAAGTTGATCTTAAAGGGGGTAAAAAGCATAACCATCCCATAGAGAGAGATGTCCTACAACATGGTCCTCAGAGATGAATTTACCAGTTAATATTTCCACTAGAATATATAAAAGTGGCAAATGTCACATTGGTTTTAAAGATTACATGTTGTCAAGTTTTTACTTACCAATTGAACAGTAGAGAATGGTATTTACTGTTTTTATTTTATTGTTATTGTAGAGGTGATATAAAGAGGGTTTACAGTTACATGAATCAGTTATTGAGTATAGTTCTTTTTGAATCATGTCTCCTCTTCCCTTGCTCTCTCCCCATTTTCCCTCTGATTCCCACCCACAAGATGTATAGTTCATTTTCACATAGTCTCTAGTGAGCACCACTGTTGTATTTGTTAACCCTTTATTCCACTTTTTCTATGTCCCCCCTTATTTCCAAATATGAACAAACTTTCATCTCATCAAATACTATTTTGTATGATCATATGCACATAGCTATGGAACCTTTGTCAACTACTCCATTGCGTAAGTTACATTTAGTTTGATTATTGAAGAAGAGCTCAGTTTAAATTTAGTTTTATATTTAAATCTTGTGATTCTTTAGGCAAGCAAAAGACTTCTCTAGCCTGTTTACTTATGTAATGGAAAAGCAATAATTTTGTTCTTATCAAATTATTGGAAATTTAATACCTAGTATAGTAATATGTAGGATTACTTTGTGATTATAAGTATTTACTCAAAAGAGGAATTCCTTTCCTACTTATTTGAATGGTTGTCTAATCCAGCAGAGTAATAATAAGAGCTATGACAAGCTTAGAGACTGAAGTATGTAGAAGTATTCAGGATACCACATTCTAGAAATTTCTGGTTCTATGGGTATCTCTCTATTAAACGATTTTAAAACAAGCAGAAAAGGTCAGATAAGTTGATGTTAGGTGAAATGAACTCCAAGATAAGTATTCTAATGTTTTTTTTTCTTTCATGCGATTGTTTCTAACATATTTATAAGATAATTTCTATGTTGCTTTGTATGTCCCTCCCCCACAGTATAACCCCTCCTTACACTGTATTTGATGTTGGTATAATGTGTGGAGGGGAAGGGAAAAAACAAATCGTTTAAATAGGGATACAGGTGGACCCATTGCAACAATGAGATTTACAAGTTGTTATGTCGAAAAACGAACTTTACAACTTTGGCCGGGGTGGGGGTGAGGGGTGGGGCGTGGGTGAGAGATGGGAAGGGATGGGAAGGGGAAACAAAGGAGGAGGCAACAATGCTTGATAAAAAATGAACTCATTATCTTGCTCATGTAATTGTACCCCCTCTGTACGGTATTTTCACAATAAAAAAAGATTTTAAAACACATTCTACAGGATGATAGGATGATTCAAATAAATAAATTATATATTACAGACAATAGACATTGATAAGCATTTCATTAATGAAAAATATATTCAATAAATATTTACTAATTTGAGTCACATCACCATTGTCCTTTGAAAGCAAACATTCAACTTAAAAAAATCAATATTTCAAGTTTAAAGGTTTTAAGCATTTTCTTTCACTATTTTGCAACTATTCTGACTTGGGGGCCAAGTATGCCTTTGTAGCTTTGATTAAAGTATCCATTTTTTTTAGCCATTATGTCCAACATGTCTTTGAAGGATATGAAACTTGTAGTAGATAGAAAAGTTTCATCTATTAAATGTATTCCTGAGTTGAAAAAGGACTATTGAATTCTTCATGTACAATTTGACCTTAGAAACTTTCTACTAGTGTACAAGGACATTCATGATAACTTTTGTGCTTTTATTCCTTTTACTATATTAAGAAGTGTTAGTTCTGATCAAAGATGTCAGGACTAAAGAAGAAAATGGAATCTGTTAATTTTGGTTAGTGCTTCATTTCTTTACTTATGTAATCAGCCCATGTGGATCAAACACTTATTTTAAGTACAAGCTGCACAATAAATCTGATACATGAATTTTTAAATAACATTCCAATAAAACTTCACCAAGTACATTGATCAAGATACATTATAATCATAAACTGTTTTGTTAAATGGCATCTTTTTGTACAACTACTTAAAGATAATAAAAATTCAACCACCAAAATGCACTCAGTAGGTATTATAATTATCTGAATGCTCACAAACTATGAAATGTGAGTTTAAATAACTTTCCTGGGACCACAAATAGAAAATTTTAGTTCCAAGGCTAAGACAGATCATATGCCTTCAAAAGCATACTTTTCATCAAAGGCATTGGTAAAATAATAGTAGAATATTTCTGGAGAGTCTACATATATAAAGTGATTAGGAGGCTTAAAAATTATATCCTGATTTTGGTCCTATATAGAAAAGAGAATATGGAGTAATGAAGTGAACTTATACCATTCAAGACAAATGACTATATTTTTAAACATATGATCAATACAATTATATATACTCTACATTAGACACTAAATACCCAGGTAAAAATTTCAGGTATAAATCTGCTCATTTGTAGTATAGTATATTTATTAGTATTTTTTACTCCTCCCTATGTTCATATGGACAAAAGTCCATTGGTACTGGGTAATGCCATTATCTGTATAAGTCACTACGAACCCATACTTCAAGATGCACCCTAAACCATCTGAGTGTCATGGATTTTGGATAACACTTTCAAACAATACAAAAGTCAAGAATGTTTTTTTCTTTTCTTTTCTCCTCAACTTGCACATTAATGACTTAATATTTCTTCATATCACTGAAGATAGAAAGATATTTTTCAGTGACAATAACATGACTATGTAATTGCGTAGAAAGGATTTCCTTAAAAGGCAAACCATTAACAGACTGTAACTATTTTCAGAGGCAATGTCTCAAAATTCTAAAATCAAAAGCAACTTTTAGTGAAAGAAATCTCTTGATATTTAATTGGCCTACTTTTGACATTTTGATTCATGAAGTCAAAACTTTCATCGTGAAAGCAGTGTTTTATAATTAATTTAACTCAGAAAGCTCACCAGGATGTTGCTCTATTGTGATTTTTCATGCCTGGTCTGAAGGTTCATTACACCAACTTCCAAAGTTTTCAAGTGATAGTAGTGTAGGACACTGAGCTTTAGCTCATTTTTTTTTTTGTAGTTTAGAAAGAAACCAAATTTGTTTCTAAATACAATGTAGACCAGGCACATTTGAACAACCTCTTTTCAGAACTATAATGGTCCATAAGGGCCCCTGATGTCTAGCAGCAGCAGATGACCCATAATACCTAAGAGCAAGGTCTCCATGTCCTGTTTTCTCCTTATAGCTCTCCTTTTTTCTTCCCTCAATGAAAATCTCTACCCTTTCCCCAACAGTCCAAATTAGGGTTAATTCCCTCACTCTAATTCTCAATTTAGAATGCCTCACCAGCTTGTATTATTCTAGTCCTTTACTCAGTCACACTTCTCTCTACTCAACATCTTATTTCAATATTTTTCCATTTATTATTAGTATGATTATATTACTTTTTTAGGTTCATAACAAAATACCATAGAATGGTGGCTTTAACAATGGGGATGTATTTGTTCAGAGCTCTGGAGGATGGAAGTTTCCAGACCAAAGTGTTAGCACATATTTTGTGTATCTCTCCTTGGGTTGCAGATGCCTGCAGCCTTTCTCTATGCTCACCTGGTCTTTCTTTTTTATACATTTTCCTGGTGTTTATATTTTGGCAATATTTTTTAAAAAAATATCCCTCAGATTAGATTAGGTCCCACAGTTACAGGCTCACTTTTTCTCAATTACCTCCTTAAAAGGGCTATCTCCAAATAAGTCAATTCCTGTGGTATTGGAGATGAGATTCTCTACACACATATTGGCCAAAGAGATAAACAAGCTTCAGCTCATAACACCAGGATAGCTTCTGCATTCCACTTCTAGGGCTCCCACTTAAAAATTCCATAAGTCAGGAGCCCATGGCTTACACCTGTAATGCTAACTACTAAAGAGGCTGAGATCTGAGTATCACGGTTCAAAGCCAGGCAGGGCAGGAAAGTCTGTGAGACTCTTCTCTCCAATTAACCACCAGAAAACAGGAAATGGTGTTGTGGCTCAAGTGGTAAAGCGATTGCCTTTAGGAGAAGAGCTCAGGGATAGTACATAGGCTTAGAGTTCAAGCCCTAAAACTGACAACCCCCGTGCCCACAAATTAGCCAGCTTGAAACAACAGAAATTTACAGTTTAATTGGCTACAAGAATAAATGCAAGATTTTGACCAGGCCATGCTTCCTCTAAAGTCTCTAGGGATGATACAACTTAAAATATTCTTTCAGTGGATTCATATCCTCTTAGATGAATTAAGTAAAAAAAAATCCTCTTCATTATTTTCTCTGCATGCCATCATCCTTTCCACCTCTTTTTACACCCACAGAACAATGGTCTTCTCTCATAATTAATATGTTCCTTTGCTTACATAGCTCAGCCAACCCTTTAATTTCAGCTCAGACTTCTGGCTTCTAGGAACTATTTGTTGATCACATCTTTAAAGAAGAAGTAACTTTTATTATATATATATTATATATAACTTTAATTATTATATTTTATGTTTTTTTATTCTTACTCTTCATAATATTAGCCACCACATTTTCAATAATCTGATCTTTCATGAGGAAGCAGTAATGGAGTCTTGTTTTTATGCTACCAATTAAGGGTGATTGCTATATATCCAGGATTTCACACATGACAATTTTACTGTCAGTTTTCTTATGACAAATACTTGAGAAAATACATTTATGAGGCAGTAAGGTTGATTTTTGGCTCATAATTTTCATGGTTTCAATTCATGATCAACTGACCTTTTTGTTTTTTTTTTGTTTTGTTTTGGTCTGTAATGAGACAGTGTATCATGGAAGAAAGCATGTGGGATATTAGATTACCACAAAGTGACTTAATAATTTACTCATTTCATGATCATAGGAAGGAAAAGAGAGCAAGAAAGGAACTGAACTCTCCCCATTTCCTTCCAGGACATACCCCGAATGCCAGGAGTACCTGTTACTGAGTTCTAAAGTATTTAAAGTTCTGCTGCGTCCCAGTAAAAAGAAGGGCTGGCAACCAAATCTTTTACATATGGACCTTGGGAATATGTTTCTCTATAGAACACACTTGCTTGCTTTGGCAGCATATATACTAAAATTGGAGTGGAGATTAGCATGGCCCCCCGTGCAAGGGGCCACACAAATATGTGAAATGTTCCGTATTTTTCACTAGACACTATGTTGGAAATGAACTGTAGAACTTGGGGGAGGAGGGTTGAGAGGGAGAAAATGAGGCAGGAGGTGACACTGTGCAAAAGAAATGTACTCATCACCTGACTTACATAATTGTAACCCCCTATGTACATTTACAATACAATTGTTAAAATGAATCAATGAAAATATATTGTGGTTAAACTCCACTATACACAAAAAAATATATTATACTAAAGGAATGTGGATTTTTTTCCTTTGAGAATTCTAACATATTAAATATCTAACTTGTAAAGGAATTTATGCTTCCAAAATAATCTGTAAACATTTCCAAAATAATTTTGGGTTAAATTTGGGAGAAAGATTTGTGTTGAGAAATGTCAAAACACAATTTTGCCCCATATATCTATTCATGACTTTTACCATGTGATAAATTCTTATGCAACTTTTATAATCATGGCAAATATTAATATTTCAAATCTTAGTCATTTGTAGGGTAAGGAGAGGCTGGGTAATTTAATCTAAAGGCAATAGGCTTCCATTTCCCTTCTGCAGAACTCATCAAATGATTTCCTTTAGCTAAGTTCCTTGTTTAATAAAAATGGTTATATACACACATTTTTATACAAAAAATTATGAGCTTTCAGATTTTTAAATGGGAAAATGGCTTTTTATAAGCCAAATTGCATTTGAATAAATTCTAGGTAACTATATGTAATTCATTTTATGGATATCCACTTGATTTGGGCATTGTGATGCATGTAGGTAATCCCAGAACTAGTGTGAATAAGCATAGACAGACAGGAGGCACATCAGTTAGAAATTAAGGCCAACCTTGTGGTAATTTAGCAAGATTGTGTCATAAAATAAATAACAGCAATTTATCTTTTCTGATTTAGTCTAATAAACAGGTAGCTTCCTACGCCTACAAATTCTAATAATTTAAAAGGAAACTCTTCACTTAACGAGTAAATATTCACATTCATGAATTTTAAAAGTTTAATACTTTTATTTTTAAATAGCTTTTTTTTTTTTTTTGGGTCCGGTTGTGGGGCCTGAACTCTGGGCCTGGGCGCTGCCCTCAGCTCTTCAGCTCAAGGCTAGCGCTCTACCACGTGAGCCACAACGCCACTTCCGGCTTTTTCTTTTTGCTTATGTGGTGCTGAGGAATTGAACCCAGGGCCTCAGGCATGCAAGGCACGTGCTCTACCACTGAGCCATCTTCCCAGCCCCTTTAAATAGCTTTTTAACTATCACTGGGACAGTAATGGTGGGAAATTTTGCTTTTAGGGTGAGTTTATAAACAAAGTTCCAAACCTGGTGCCAATGGCTCATGCTTATAATCCTAGCTATCAGAAGGCTGAGATCTGAGGATTAAGGTTCAAAGCCAGTCTGGGCAGAAAAGTCCATGAGCTGTGGCTCAAATGATTGACTCTTAGCTAAAGCCAAGCTCAAGCTCCAGAATGGGCACACACACGCATGAGCCCACATGTATACACACACACAGACACATGTGCACGTGAAATATTTCTAACATTTTATCATTAAAGATTATGTTTGCTGAAAACATTTGAGACAGTCTTTATCAGAATAAGAACATTGCCTTCTATTCCTACCTTGCCAAGTCTTTACCATAAATGAGAATTGCATTTTAAAAATATATATCTTTATTGTAAAGATACTGTACAGAGGGATAACAGTTACATGAGGAAGGTAATGAGTCCATGTCCTATCGAGCATTATTACCCCGTCCTTTGTTTTGCCCCTACCATCCCTTTCCTCCCCACCAACCCAACTCCTCCCTCCCCACCACTGGCAAAGTTGTCAGCTTTGTTTTCAACATAGTGTCTTGTACATCTCATTACAATGGGTCATCCTGAATCCTTATTTCAGCATTTTGTTATTTCCCATCCCCTCCCCAAATTAGAAAAAATGTATATACAAGATGCAAGGACACCAGAATCAAACACAGTGACAACAGGGGTTGTACCATGGGGGAAGAACATACAAAGAAACAAAAAAAAATCACATAGTACATTATAAGTACATTAAAAAGAACAGCAACAAAGATAAAAACCTCTTGTGTCCCTATTTGGGGTTCATTTTGCTTAGCATCAGATTATATGTACATAGCTTTTGACCTTTTCTGCTTATCCTAAACATATTAATTTTTGCAGATAAGGGAAACCATGGAACTTAGGTTTCTTTGGATCTGGCTTACTTCACTTAACATAATTTTTCCCAAGTCTTTCCATTTCCTAACAAATGGGGCTGTGTCTTTCTGATGGAGGCATAGAATTCTACTATATATATATATATATATATATATATATATATGTCTATATACTATATATATATATATATAAATGTGATATATATATATATATATCACATTTTCTTTACTATATATATATATATATAAATGTGATATATATATATATATATCACATTTTCTTGATCCATTCATCTACTGAGGGGCATCTGGGTTGGTTCCATAGCTTAGCTATGGTAAAAAACAAAATGCTGAGATAAACATAGTTGTGCTGGTAGGTTTAGTATGGCTTTTTTTTTTTTTTTTACGGTGATCGTTTGGGTAAATGCCTAAAAGTGGGATTGCTGGGTCATAGGGGACCTCTATGTGAAGTCTTTTGAGGAACTTCTATACTGCTTTCCAAAGTGGTTGAACAAGTTTACATTCCCACCAACAATGCAGTAGGGTTCCCTTTTGGCCACATCCCCTCCAGCATCTGTTGTTATTAGATTTCTTCATTCTAGCCATTCTAACTAGATTGAAGTGGTATCTCAATGTGGTTTTAATTTGCATTTCTTTTATGTCTAGAGAAGTTGAGCATTTCTTCATGTGTCTATTTGTCTATTGGCCATTCTTATTTCCTCTTCAGAGAAGTCTCTCTTTAAGTCTTTTTAGCCCACGTATTAATTGGGTGGTTGTTTCTCTGTTAATTTGTTGGAGGATTTAATTTTTTGAGTTCTAAGTATATTTTAGACAAGATATTGTCTGTTGTATATCTAGTGAAGATCTTATCCCAATCCGTGGACATTCTATTGATCTTGCTTGTTATGTCCTTTGCCATGAAGAAGCTCTACAGTTTCAAGCATTGTGTTTTATAAATGCTCTTTCTTCATATGTTGAGATAATGAAATATTTTCTTCTTCAAATGTTGTGGGAAGTTCAAATATCTTGTATAATTTTTTTTTGGGTCTGGTTGTGGGGCCTGAACTCTAGGCCTGGGCTCTGTCCCTCAGCTCTTCAGCTCAAGGCTAGTGCTCTAACACTTGAGCCACAGCGCCACTTCTGGCTTTTTTCTTTTTGCTTATGTGGTGCTGAGGAATCAAACCCAGAGCCATGCAAGGCAAGCGTTCTACCACGGAGCCACCTTCCCACCCCTATCTTGTATAACTTTTAACCAGTTAGTAGATAGATTATATAATTTTTCATTTAAAGTCTCATATATCCTTCTTTGATTTTCTATTGTAAAGAGTTACTTCCTCTGTTTTGGTTTGTCTTTCCCCAATGTATGTAATTATGTATGCACATATGTATGTATATATATTCTTTTATGGATAACTACACAGTTGTTATTTATTGAATCGCTCCTAGAATTCAGATGTCAGAGTCTTAGGCACTGGGAAAATAGTGTAAAGTAACAGACATTTGTTTCCTAACTTCATGAAACATATGAATTAGCATGGGACATTTTGTGACAAGTAGACCAAGTGATGTTTAAGATTGTGATCAATTTTATGAAGTATATAAAGAGAGAGCTAAGACCAAGTTTAGTGGTATAGACAACTTAGAGTGGTTAAAAAAGATGGCTAAGAGAAACAAAGGTTGTTTGACCTAAGATCTTAAGATTGAAAAAGAGCCATTCACAGGTACTAGAAGGAGAGAGCATTCACACATTCTTTTCCATTCTAAATTTCTCATGATCCAGGAATTTTCAGCTCATCATCCTATGTGAGTAAGGGGTGAGAGGGCCCTAACGTGATATTAAACAGACAGAAAAGAAAGACAAGAAACAGAGACTTTTAGTCATAATAGACTTGTATTTAAAGATGTGAAACTTGGAAGTTTATAAAAAGGAATATGGCATTTCTCAGTTCTGTTTCTGGAAGTTTACAATAATGTCCATATAGAAAGTAAATTTACTCATGAAGGAGACATGGAGAAAGCAAACACAGAGGTGAGCCCTGATACTAATTTCAGTAAGTGATGCTGGTCAGATCTACTTAAGTTCAGGAGAGTAGACAGACAGTAATAGGTTCTGCATGAGTTTAGAGTAAAGGAGATGAGAAACTACTCAAAGTCAAGCATTTCACCATTTCTCTCTTTAATAGTAGGTAGATTGTGGTAACTTTAACTGAATTGAGGCAAATACAGGGAAGTGTGTATATCCACATGTGATCTTCAGGAAATGAGGGAAGTAAAGGCATTATCTTTCAGCTCCTTGTCACTGATGCCTGGAAGATATCCAGGTGAAAAAATAAAGCCAAGAGTATTACAGAAAAGCCTACAACTAAGAAGAATGGCACATACTAGACAATTAAAGGTGGAAGTCACCATCATAGAATACATAAGATTTTTATTTTTAATCATGGATCACCAAGTTTTGAAACTCTACAGCTTTTTCTTCCTTGAATACAATATTCGTTGTTAAGCAAAGAATCTCACTTTACCCAGATAATGAGTCCTTAATAATGAGCTTTATTTAAGGGAAACATTACAGGCAGATTCATTCACTAGGGGAAGAATCAATTCAGAAGCAGGCGATTTGATAGCCTTCAATCAGGATGCCACCTGAGTCACATTGTGCACGTGATCCATCCTCGAATGAGCCAACCAGTTCTAAGCACATATGATGCTAATAGGATGAATAATAATGAAATATGTGGATAGTAGTCTTGATTTTCAGAATTGTGTATTCCCTGGAGTTTTCTAGGAACTTGCAGTACATCATTGGCTCACAGATGTCTGGAAAGGCTCTTTTTGCCAAATTTCATACCAAGATTGGGTTTGCTTCAAGCTGTTCTGTTAGACTTGCCAGACTACCTCCTCCCTTCCAGTACAAATGTACCATTGCAAATGCACATGCCCCAAAGGGTAATTCAGTACAAATTTAACCACCAAATGAAGCTGTAATCTTTTTCCTGAGTCCAACAACTATATACAATTTATTTTTTCCCATAAAACAAGGGCCCAAGATTTTGCCTCACCTCGGAAATCTTAGAGTCCAAGCAATAGAATTGTCAAATAGAAAGTAAAAGGGACTCTGTCATGGAAGCACAGTTACTAGCTTCTCTGTGCTTGTAATAAATATTTTGGTGCACTCTAGTGGTAGAAGAAGATAGGCCAGAAGACTTGGTGATATGTTAGGATTAGCAGTTGGGGCTATTCATTCTGAAACATTTATCATGGGTTGTGGATTTCAAAATACAATGAAGGAGATATTTCATGAAAGGGTGGTATTCCCCCATGGTCTGGTCCCACTGGCCCTTCCCCACTCAGAAAACATCTGGGAGAAAATGATTATACTTCTTTAAAAATACAGGCAGAGCCCTTGCAGGTAACTAGAAATGCAATGTTGACTTAGATTCAAAGATTTTATTATTCTTCACAGGTCAGTTCATTTTGATCTTCCCATTGTGAGAGTAAGAACAAAGTTTCAATAGAAGCTTTCAGGTCCTAGGATAAATCTCTGAGAAAAAAGAAAAAAACAACACTGGTCATAAATTCAAATTACATATGAATACACACATTGGTAAGTGTTTGTGTTGGATGGTTTTATATTTGCATTGAAGCTTGTTGACCACAGCTCTGACTTTTCTCCATGTCAATCAACCTGACATCTCAGTCCCATCTCATCCCCCTGGTCATTTCTGTCACCACTTAGTGTAGCTCCTGGTAGGAAAGACAGTTGGAGATGTCTGGTGAGTGAGCAAAAGTCAGAACATTCTTCCCAGCAGACTTACATTCATCATAATAGTGAGTTATATGCAAAGGTGTACATCACTTTGACATTCTTGCCTCTTTCCCCAAAGCTAATAGAAATAATTTTTGACACTTTTCAGAGATGTTGTTGCCTTAGGAACCAGGTGTCCTGACAGCAAAGGTTAATTCCACAGTTACCTTTCCTAAGACAGGGACAAGATGATCTCCCTTGAACAAGAGAACACTCATGCTGACAGCACAGGGTGTAAACAAATTAGTGTGTGTGTGTGTGTGTGTGTGTGTGTGTGTGTGTGTGTGTGATGTAGTAGTGTATGTGTAATAAAAGGTAAAAGGAATTAAGATCCATCTATACATATATCAGCAGAAAATTCCCCAGGTTTGGAAAAGTGGAGAAAGGAGGTAGATATTCTGTGACCCCCATACTGGAAGTGAGTGAAAAATACCTATAGGTCTCAGATACCTCATCAATAGAATAGAACTATCATACACATTCATTTGGGATGGAGGGAGCTATCTTCCTCTCTTTGAAAGAATAGAAAAAATACAACTTAGAAATCCTCTACATGATGGATTTTTTCTATTCTCCCCTACTCATTTATTTTCATGTAATATCTGTCTGTCTATCTGTCTGTCTATCTACCTGTCTATCAGTATATGGATTTGTAGATGTTGGTTTTCTAATTTGGGCTATGTCCAATGAGTCACCATTTTAACAGGTGTGTGTATGAGAGAGAGAGAGAGAAGGAGAGAGGGAGAGAGAGAGAGAGAGAGAGAGAGAGAGAGACTTAGCATACCTTGTAGTATTAGGGGCTCTCATTGTGGCATTTGCACACATGAACATAGGGTACCCTCAACAACGGTACCTTCTCATTCATATTTCCACTTTCCCCCTCCCTCTTTCTACCTTTTTCAAAGAGCATTTAGTGGCTTTCATTATGTGTAGTCTTTATATACATAGGTAACATCCTTCAATCCACATCACCCTTAATATTCTTTTCTTTTCTTTCCACGTTCTGGATGATCTCCCCCTAAATATTCCTCCCTTTTACAGTCCTGTCATTTTACCATTACTACTGTCACTAGCATCATCATCACGATCACCACTATCACTTTAGATCTATAGCCCATAGAATAACAAGGACATAAGGCATTACCTTCCACTTCCATGTCCTCACCAGCATTTGCTGCTGTTTAGTGTTCTCATGATTGCCATCCTGCCTGGGAAGAGATGGAATCTTAGTGTAGTTTTGATTTTCATGTACTGGATCCCAGCACAAAAGATGTCAAAGATGACTCTATGGCTAAAGGGATAGAACATTTCTTGATATATTTATTAGCCATTTGAATTTCCTCATCCTAAAATTGTGTCCAATTCATTTATCTGTTTAAGTGATTATTTGTTCTTTAGCCAATATAGTCAATATATCAATCCTTTATCTGTGGAATAGTTGATGAGGAATTCCTCCCATTCTGTAGATTGTCTCTGGGTTCTGATTATTGTTTCTTTTTAATGTCAGAGACTTTTTAATTTGATGCTGACCCATTTGTCAGTTGAGTCATCTCCATGTTTTCAAGTCACGGAAAAATTTAGTTGCATATTCTAAACCTCAGTTTAAGCAACAACAACAAAAAGCACTACAGAGTTTTGGGAAGTAGAATAACATAATCCCCTTTATAATCTAAAAGGACTCTTGTGACTGTAATACAGACAATAAACTATAAGAAGGCAAAAATATAAATGAGGAACATGGAAGAAAGATCATACTCTAGCAGGGCAGAAATGAAGGTAGCTTGAGATTAGGTGTGATAATAGAGATGAGGAGGAAATTCAATATATAATTCAGAGATTGAGTTTAGCTGTTTCTGTGAGTTTAGATGTTTCCTAGTGGTCTGGACTTGGAGCATTAAAAAAGTCAGGTGGAGTTTACTTTGTCATTTTTGTTCTGAGTATAGATAACTGGTGACAGTAAGGAAGGAGCAGTTTGGGGACACTTAATAGATGCAGCCAGAGTACAGCACAGCTACAAGCAAAACTCTACTTAAAAGAGCAATTGCCTAGAAAAACTTGTTTTGACTGGTTTCTGTGGGGGAGTCAGCGCATGATTCCAACACAGGCTCCTGGGCCAAGAGAGGCAGCTGGTAGCTGTTCCTCAGGCTCAAGCTTCCAAGGAAGGGTTCTCATTTATTTTTCTGAGTTTCTAGTCTCTGGGATTATAAATATTTCTCTCAGATGGCAAATTTTCTCTCGTTTTTCCTGTATACATTCAACGTGCATAGTCTTTGATAGAGCTAGCCATTTGGGAAAGAGAGCTCACTCTGAAAATAACACATCAACACAGACTCTAACACATAAATCCAGCTTCTTTGGCACTGCTTCAGGCTTCCTGACATCATGGTTAACGTCCCTAAAACCCACCATACTTTTTGTAAGAAGTGTGGCAAGCACCAACCTCACAAAGTAACACAGTACAAGAAGGCAAGGATTCTCTGTATGCCCAAGGAAAGCATCGTTATGACAGGAGCAGAGTGGCTATGGAGGTCAGACTAAGCCAAAATCAGTATCTCAAGAAACCTATTTTCTAACACATAAAATAAATTGACAAAGCCAGGGGCTCACTCCTGAAATCCCAGCTACTCAGGAGACTGAGATCTGAGGATAGTGGTTCAAAGCCAACCCCGGGCAGCAAAGTCCTTGAGACTCTCATCTCAATAAACCACTAGTAAACAGGAAATGGTGCTGTGGCTCAGGTGGTAGAGCGCTAGCCTTGAGCTGAAGAACGCAGAGACAGCGCCCAAGCCCATGGTTCAAGCCCCATGACCAACCAAAATAATAATAACAAGATAAATTTACACTATTAATATAAAAACATTTTTTTCAATTTTTGGTGGAACACTGTTAGCAATGTGTACTGTCCTTTTGGAAACCATTAGATTAAGAGTCAAAGTTAGTACATTTGCTTTGATTCATCTCAATCCTCTCCCTCCCTCCTTCTCCATACTCTTCTCTGTAATGTTTTATATTCCATGCAAGATGGCATAGAAAGCTGCTTTTGGATTTGGCCAAGTGATTTGATTTAGCTAGTGGAGTATTAATTGGCCCAGTACAAATGGATGGCAACAGAACTGATTGAAGTTCATAAAATGCACTATCCTGAGATGCAAAATTCAATAGCGTGCATACTTCCAAGAGTTAGTTGGGTCTTAGATCCTGGAGACTTGAAAATGCTATTAGGTCTTTCTTTTGCATTTCTTCCAGGGGTAAGAGAATGTCTTCCAAGGTCATGAGAGAACCATACTGAGAGTTAACCAGGGAAATACAAAAGGCACGAAGCATAAAGCTGACCCACCAAATGTCGTTAGGTAAGCCCAATCATTAGTAGAGAAAGCCAGCCAAGATTGGTCAACCTGTCGACTTCAGTGGATCTATTGAAGCATGAGATAATACTAAATAATAGTGAAAGCCCAGAGTCCAATCCCCACAACCAACGAAAGAAAACATAAATAATACTGAATAATTAGATAGCTATTAAATAATTAGATAATACTAAACAATTCTTATTTCTGGCCATTTAATTGGTTTATAATTCAATAAATATATTTAAAATATTCTTGAGGGAGTAGACAAATTAAGAGAGGAAGGAGAGAGAATGCATGTATATCCTGCAAAATTAAGGGATGGGTTGGGAGGGACAGGGGAAAATTATGAAAGGGCTGATGTTGATCAAGATGTCTTGTATTAATAAACTGCTTTACTGAATGGCAATCCCTTTGTACAACTATTTCAAGATTATAAAAACGTATTTAAAAGTATATACCAATTTGGAATGTGGCTTAGTGGTAGAGTGCTTGACTAGCATGCATAAAGCCCTCAGTGCCACATATACAGAAAACCTGGGAATAGTGCTGGGGCTCAAGTGGTAGACTGCTAGCCTTGAGCAAAGGAAGCTCAGGGACAGTGCTCAGGCCCTCCTCCTGAGTTCAAACCCCAGGACTGGCAAAACAAACAAGCAAACAAAAATGAAACCATGAATGGGAAATATACTTTAATGTTTGGCCAAAGGCTACTACTACTCCTAGTACTATTCATGAAATGCTAACAAAAAATGCAAAATCATCATGATACTGTTATATCTTGCAAATGTTTGTCACCAGAATCCCCCCACCGATCTCCACATCAGGATGGTTGTACTTGCTGTGTTTTCTTCATGCTCACTCAGCCCTATCATTCACACACGCTGCCTTTCACCACCTTCAGTAATCTGCTAAAGTACTCTTATCAGAAGCCTTTCTTGTGCCACACACTAAATTATCACTACCCAGCTCTTGTCATCACCCTGCTGATTGTATCTTTCCTGGAATAAGAATGCTTCTAGTCAACTTCTTTCACATATTGTTTAATATTAAGACTGCTATAAATAATAAAATGGTTTTTGTTTTGGAAGACTCCATTATATATTGCATAAGCAGCATTATAGCATGTAACACTTACAACAAAGGGAAGCTACTTCACTTAATATGGAAATTAAATAAACTGATACTACTCCATCCTGTATCAGTTTCCTTCTGCTCTACTAATAAGCTACCTTCTCAATACCAGTTATAATTTTTCCACACCAGTGCAACAACCATTTTTATTCTGTTTTTCTGTGTAATGTGTCTGTAATTTTTTACAGTGGGGAAAATAAAATTTTATAGTTTACTATGAACTATTATTATCCTTAGTGACTGACAAAAAGAAAGCACTGTATAGTTTCCAATATTTTTATGTAGCAAAGTGTCTATAATTTCTTTGCTTTTATGGATAATATGAGAGTAAGCATAATTGGGCAAATTGTCATTTACTTCTTTTGAAAAAACTCCCTGATATAAATTATAAAACTCAAATTTAGTCAAAGAATTATATAAGGTGTTTTTATGAGTTTGGCATATCACCAAATTATTATTAATATTATTAATATCAATATTATTGCTTTTTAATACTAGTGGTCAAAGCCAGAGTCTTATGCATGGTAGTCAACACTGACCTTCCAACTGAGTTGTACCTATAGTCTCCAAATTATTTTTAAGTAAGTTAAATCAATATATTATTCTGTGGCCATTGGTATATGCATATCTTTTCCACAAGTATAAAGCATTAGTATTTTGACTATTAATTTAATTGTACATTGGGAAATTGCTGTTTCTCAATGTGCATTTTTGTTTGATAACATATCTACATTTTCTCATACAGTCTTCTCATTATTATGAATTTTTATTTGTGTTTATTGTCCATCCATCTATTGAAACCTTCATTTTCACATTTTTTTCTCTGGTTTGAATTCACGCTAATAATTTAAAAAGTTGTCTCTGTTTTAATTTCACTATATTTAAAACAGTACAGTACAAGTTAAATTGCATATACAGAAGCTGATGCTGATTATAATTATTTGAAAGACAGATTCAATTTCAGGAAAAGTATTTTAGATAGGCCAAAAAAGGTGTACTAAATATGCCCCATTGAGTCTTCTCATGCTCATTTTTGTCAGGTTGACTCATTAAGCATGAAATTGATTGCTATTTGTTAGTAAAAATCAATACACTAGCACTTAAGAATTTGATTCTTATAATTAAACGATAAATGAGCAAAAGATATGTTTAACATGGTTTAAACGTTGCACAATATATACATGTATCAAAATCACAACCTCTATTATATCTATAATTTTTATATTTTTCTATAAATTAAAATATACTTTTAAAAATGATATTTAGCCATTGGATTGATAAAATAAGACTGAATTTTAAGTTTGATAATTGAAGCTTTTTAAAAGAAAGATATTACTGATTTATAAGCTAATATTTACATAGACATTTTTAACCCTCACTAAACCCATCTCCCAAGAATCTCTTTATAGATGCTACATGACTACTTCCAAGATGTCATGGCAGCTGTTAACTACCTCACATTTTAAAATAACACTAACCCTTTTCTAAAACCTTGGATTTAAATGTTAATTAAGCAATTAGAGGCACAGGACACAACCACCAGATGATGCCTCCTGGTTAAGTCAGCAGACAAAATGATGAATTTTTATTGATTGTCTTCAATGTTTTAAAGATCTCAAGCAATATAAAATAATAATAATAAACCAAGCAGCAACCACAAATGCATCTGAGAAAAGAGTTTTAATTTTGTTGGCATGGAATTGTTGGGGGCCTTTTTAATTTTTTATGGAAGTATTGGTAAATATTATTGATAAAGAATAAACAAGACCCATTCATGCAAGCTTTTATTTGTAAATCCTTTGCCAATTGCTTATTCAAGGAAATCCTTTAAAGTGGAACACCAAATTAAAACCAAGTCTGTGAAGTGCAAATGGAAATCTAGATAGGCCCTTAACATATGTTTGGACTGCATGGATGAGTAACATGAATGGCTCAGTCTGATGTGTCCCACCTCAGATGTGTTTCCCTTCTTCATATAATTCATACTAGATTGAGCAGTTCAAATTCCTCTCTTGCTCCAATTGATTGCCCTCCTCTTTATTGGCTCTACCTCTACCCACCATTGCTCTCCTCAGACTAAACTCAGGAAGGTCCTGATGTTATGCAAGGCTTCACATACTCCATCTGCCAAGTTTATGGATCACATATTTGTTTGGAGTAAGCCACATATAAAATAGTTCAATGCAAATTTGTGAGTGTAAGCACTTTTGGTTATGAAGAAAATTCTTGTTGATAGAAGACTTTGAATGCAGAATTGTTACTCCTGGAATTTACCGTGCAAATTCTAAATAGTAGCCTTAAATGGGGGGGGGGAACACTATAATGAAATAATTTTATTGCTTCCCTCTTTTTGTGAAAAAAAGAAAAAGTCTGATTTTCTAATTTTCTAATTCTAATGTCTAAAGGATAGAACACAATCTCTCAGTAATACTAAGCTTCTAACATGGATTGGAAGCAGAAATGGGAAAAATTGTGTTTCACACTCAGACCTACTATTGTTAACTGCTTTAATTTCAATTAAATATGTGGTGATAGAAAGCTAGTGACTAACTCATGAACTTCGGAAATGAATTTTCATACTAGCTTGGAGCGATTGAGAGTTTTTGAACAGAAGTTACTGAGTTGCCTCCCTCAATTCACTTAACCAGACAGGGTTGAATATAGATTTATATAGCTGTCTTGTCCCCAGTAAACATCCTTCTTAGACATGGAAAGGTACAGGCACACAAGCCATCAGGAGGGAACCTGATCCCTAGAAAATCTGGAAGCTTTGCTTCTAGAATGGTCAAAGGTACTCATATTAAATGATTTCATACTGCCAGGCAATAGTCCAAGCTTTGTAGTGAATATAAAAATGATTATTATGAAAACCTGATCTCAAGGAGTTTTCAGCGAGGCCCAGCAAAAGGATCCAAGTGAACAGCTTCAATGACTGAATCAAATCTAATGAGTGTATCTTCTTTGGATACACTCACTTAATGGTATTGAAAAAAATACCATTAAGTTATATTTTGTAGGTCTACTCCTATGTACAATATTATCACCCCATGTACATTATTATCCATTTTACAGCCTTTTGGAATGAAATATTATTGGCTAGATACAGAAACTAATTGAGAAAATAATCAGCAACTCAAACCAACAGATTAGTGTATTAAGCAAAAACTAAAATTTAGTGGGGCCAGTGGAGGGGGAAGCAAATTATCAAAATATCAGTCCAGAAAGAGATCCCATAAATACCATTTGTTTGTCTCCACTAGTCAGTCAGATTGCAATAGGCTGTCAGGACTCATGGTGCCCTAATTGGCACCAAGATGAAAATTAAAATAAATAAATAAATAGAGATCTTCTATTTTCATCTAATGTTCTTTAAATATCAACTGCAATGTCTAAGTTCTAAAATTAAACTTTCAAAACTAGTCAGAATTGGAAACAGGATTTACTTGAGTTTTCTAGCTAAATGGTTTTTGGAAGTAGAGCTCAATTAATAGGATACCATCTTTTACCTTCAAGGATAGAAAGAGATCTTGTCTAATAATCTGACTATATGTTCCAAAGCAAATAAAATGTGATCTTTTTGAGTAGGCAGTTCAGAAAGTGAGCAGAAAAAAAGCTGAGAATACTTCAATTCATTAACTTATATACTAACTAGCTGAAATATGCCTGATCCTGGGGAAGATTAATTGAAGGTTGATAAAGTACCCATGAATATTACTAGCTCAAATTCCTCATGTCTATTTGTATAAGAAATTAAGCCTTTCTCATAGGTCATATCAATTAAAGGACAAGTTGATTCCATATCTTAGCTATGGTAAATAATGCTGTGCTGGTAGCTTTAGTATAGCTTTCTTTGTGATTGTTTGGGTAAATGCCCAAAAGTGGATTGCTGGGTCATAGGGGAGCTCCATATGGAGTTTTTTGAGGAACCTCCATACTGCTTTCCAGAGTGGTTGCACAAGTTTACACTCCTACCAACAACGCAATAGGGTTTCCTTTTGGCCACATCCCCTCAAGCATCTGTTGTTATTAGATTTCTTGATTCTAGCCATTCCAACTGTGATGAGGTGGAATCTCAATATCAATGTATTTCAATTTTCATTTATTTTATGGCTAGAGAGGTTGAACATTTCTTCATGTGTCTATTGGCCATTCTTATTTCCTCTTCAGAGAAGTTTCTCGTTGGGTCTTTAGCCCACTTATTAATCAGGAAGTTGTTTTCTGAGGATCTGTTGTTGGGGGATTTAAGTTTTTGAGTTCTAATGATATTTTAGATATGAAATCCTTGTCCGTTGTATGGCTAGTGAAGATCTTGCCCCAATCTATGGGCTTTCTATTGATCTTGCTAGCTATATCCTTTGCCATGCAATTCCATCTGTCCAAACTTTCTTTGATTTGTCATATTTCTGGGTCTTTATTAAGAATACACCCAGAAAAAAAGGACCAGTTGAAATCAACAAGGAATACATGTGATTCTTCCTACATTTGAAATGAACAGTGACAATAATAGCCTACTATCATAGAGCACTGACTCTGTACCAGATTCTATTCTATTTACTTTACAATTCTTTATGCATTTAATCCTAAAAATCCTATGAAATTGTATTCCGTCCACTTTATATATAAGAAAAATATAGTGTAGGGTAGAGAAACAATACATTCAATATGACCTAACATGCACAGATCAGACTGTGTCCAGTCTCTGGACAAAAACCCTATGGCTCACCAAGAAAGAAGGTAGGAGAATATGAGAAAACGTAGAAAAGTATTCAAATGTTCTCTCTCCTCTTCCACCCCTTTAGGCTGAGGCAGAAATCCCTCTGTGTTTCTCTAGAAAAGCAGAGCAAAGGTAAATGTAATTTCCTCATCTCCAACATTCACAGTCCCTACAGGCCCTTACTATCAGCTGTTTCTTATGACTAATGAGACAGGAAGAGTTGGAAAGAAGTTCTAAAAGCTTCTCTTATTCTCTGGCATTCGCTCGGGGAAGATGCTAACAAAACCCCAGTTTTTACAGCCACTTTGTTTGACAGTTGGCTCATTTTTAATCTGATTTCTGCATTCTGAGTATGTCTCTGTTTTTGAGTTGGTGATCTCTCTGAAGATAAAAAAGTATGAGAGGAAGAAAGAAAAGAAAAGGAGGAAGGCAGGAAAGGAGAAAGGATGGAAGGAAGTGAGAGAGATTCAGTAATTATCCACCTTGTTTTCTTCTTTTTCCTGAAAACTTGCCTTCAAAATCCAAAAGCTTATTGCAATCCCATTTGTCCAACCTTTCTTTGATTTGTTGTGTTTCTGGGTCTTTATTAAGGAAATTTAGTCCTGTGCCAAGGAGCCCTAGAATTTCTCCCACTCATTTCTGTAATGTTTTCAGGATGTCTGCTTTTACTTTGAGGTCTTTGATCCATTTGTAGTTGATTCTGGTGCAGGATGATATAGCAGGATCTAGCTTTAGTTTTCTACAGGTGGATTTTTTAAACCAATTTTGCCAGCACAGTATACATCTAGGATAATCTTAGCAGATGAGCAAAATAGCTCAATAGCTATGTACGTATGACCATCTAAGATGACGCCAAGGGAAGTGAACTCCAAGACATGGATTCAAGAGGTTTTTCTTCGTTGTTGTTGTTAATGTACTATATGATTTTTTGTTTCTTTTGTATGTTCTTCCCTTATGGTATATCCCCTGTTGTCACTGCATTTGATTTTGGTACTCTGGTATTGTATGTATGTTTATTTGAATTATTGAAGGGAAGGGGAACAACAGAATGGTGAGAAAAAGGACAAGGTGTAAACCAATGCAACAGTGATATTCACAAGACAATATGTTGGAAATGATAAGAGTGGGAGAAGGGAAAGTAGAAGAAAAATGAGGGAAGGGGTAACAAGTTTGACAAGAAAGTACTTATTACCTTCCTTATGTAACTGTAACCCCTCTACATATCACCTTCATGATAAACTTTTTTAAATTAAAAAGAAAGCATAGCAAAAAATCTCTCCAAAAGTTTGGAGTAAGTATTCAGACAATGTAGAATAGTGAAAACCCTAAGTGAATTCACCAAGAAAATGAAGAAAATAAAGCGTGATTTTGGATTTGAAATTCCCAAACCACATTCTATTGGAATACAGTCTAGGCTGCTTCTATATTTTAAGTATTAGTTATGTCTACTTTCTTCCTTTTCCTATAAAGATTTTTCTGTATATGTGGTCTATAAATCAAACAGTTGCAACAATAATTACTTCATTAATTAATTCACTACTTCACTATATGCATCTAGCATTAATGTCAAAAAATACCTAATTGTCACAGAAATATTCTGACCCTCTATGGTCAGTTCTGAGCATATGTGTGAGTGGGAAATGACAATTTCTTATGGTCTATATTTGATAGATGATAAAAGGCAACATCTAGCTCCAACATACCTTGGATTAAACAAACGTAGCTTGATTTGGAACATCTAGTTTTCTGTCTCATTCAACACTCTCTGTCTCCTGATGCCTATTCTCCCCCATTTTCCAATAACAATCACTCAATTTCTAACCCAGTATTAGAGAGGTTAGAGGTGAATGGTGTTCAGTGATTAATAGTGACTAGATCTAAGCATCTGTACTGTGACAATAGCTCTTCTAAGATTAATATTTCTAGTTCTCTTTATATGGATAAGGAAAGCTTAGTGTCAATAGATACCGTTTTCCAAAGATGGCCCCAGGTCATACTTAATGTCTCAACATTAGTATTTATATCAATTATTGATAAAGAATGCCTTCATTGCAAACACGAGCCATCTTCTTTGTTTGCATGTCATAAATGCTGGAGCTCTGTGGCTCTAGTAATTCTAATTCTCATGCCCTTGGATGCTGCAATGAACATGTTTGTGTTGATGACTTTACTATAACCTTGTTTATGTTCAATTGGATAAATGCCATTCATAAAGATATGGAAAAACTTGGAAAAAATCATATTGAGTGAAGTAAGCCAGATTCAGAGAAACAAAGGATGCATGGTTTCCTTTATTTGTGGCATATAGAATGTGCCTATAAATCTGTAAGTTTGGATAGAGTACAAGTGGTTAAAAATGAAGTATCTGAAGTATCATAGGTTTCACGGAGAGTTCAAACAGTACAGTTTTTACAAAGACTAGGTCAAAGCCCAACAAAATAAACACAAGCCAAAGGACATGCAAGAGGGAGATGGGGTCAAGGGGAGAGGAGTAGACAAATGAAGGGGGAAAATTAGAAGAGATTACAGTCAAAAATTCATTGTATATACCACAAAGAAGAAAAGTAAGGGTAGCAGCAAGAAGACAGAGGGTGAGACTGTTGACGGGAATGACTCTGATCAGGATGCATTGTATTCATAAACTGCTTCATTAAATGGCATCTCCTTAGTACAACTACTTAAACATAAAACTTTTTAAAAAGATATTCTCTTTATGCACATATGTATATATGTATATGTTTGTGTTCATACTCTATATGTTTATATATGGATATGTATACATATATACTTATATAATCTTTTATCTCTTCTAAAGAAGGAACTCCTTTAAATGTCTGGCTGCATTGGAATTATGGAATTATCTGATATATGGAAAAGCCTTCATTAATCAAAAAGCTCATAAATTTCTGTCTTCTATTTCCATCTTTGAAGAAAGAATTGAGAATGTAAGATAAATAGGAATTTACTGTTCTCAGGTAGCTCACAATAAACAGAGCCTGAAAGGCACACAATTAAATGTTGCACAATGACAAGTGCTAATTGAAATGTCAACATTTCAAGGGAGGTTAACCCTTTTAATTCACGGTTGCTTTGAGATTATGATGGTCTCTATTAGTTATCGGTTACTATAGACAAATATCTGCTGGAATGAATAGCATTTATTATCTTATGCAATTTCTGAAAGTTAAGAACCTAAAAGTTCTTGGTTGGGTGTTTCTGATTCAAGATCGTTTCAGGGTAGCTCTCAGTTGGACTGAAAACTTAAAAACTAAAAGATAAGTATGGGAAGGGGTGGGCTCAGCAGAGTGGGTGAGAATGTTGGAAGGTATGCCATTGATCAAGGTGCACGGTGTTCATAAACTGCTTTGGTGAATGGCAAGTCCTTTGTACAACTGCTTAAAGATAATAAAAATATTCAAAAACCCACTTAACTCTGAGAAACATAAATCCAACATCATTCATTTTATCAGACTACTCAAAGGAATCCCATGGAGTTCCCGATTGTCAGGAAATCTCAGTTCTCAGCTACATGACCTTCTTCATAAGAATGAAGAATGATCATTTTTCATAAGAATGATTATGTCATCATAGCTTCCCTCAGGTTGAGTGGTCCGTGGAAGAGACAGAGGAGAAAGCCATTATGGTTTTATGACTGTCAGAAATGACACGCCCTCACTCGTACAGTTTTCTAGTGGTATTCAAACCAATCCTGGTATAGTGTATAAGAATACACAGAGTGTAGGATCCCAATAGACAGAAATCATTGGAGACTATCTTTGCAATTGACTACACCATTTTTCATTCATCTTTCCAGACAAGTGTGTAGATTCTGGGCTAAGAAGTGTGTAATAATACTGAAGCAAGTATATAACTGAGCCTAGTGGAGGTAGAAAATTTAGCCAAGAAGATTCATATAATTATAACTTTGCACACGTAATGTTCATTTAAATGGTGGATGTGGTAGACAGTTGAATAGTCCAGAAACATGATTAAACATTCACACACACAGAGTCTCTGTGTTCAGAAAACTACAAGCATCTCCGTATGATTAAATCATTCAGATCCTGAAACACATAGGAATGGGCAAAATAAAAGAGGATTTTAAAAGACATGCTGAGGAGGATAGCTTTTATAGTTCATTCTAGAGACCCTGTGAAGCCATACAATGACCAATTTGTATTTTATAAATATGGTTCTATCATAAATGTGTGGAAAACAGGGAAATCAGTTGGGAGGCTAGTGTGTCTTTACAGTACAGAGGACAGAAATGATTATGATGGGGAGCCTGGGAATGAATTGTCAGGACGGAGAAGAGAGCTCATTTTCTAGGGATTGCTCTGAGATAAAATGTAAACTATACAGTAATTTGTGGGAATGAAAAAAAAGATATGTATATGTAGAGAAACTGAGTTTTCGTTTTGTAAAACTGTAGAAGTGAGAGCTTGAGAAAGCTTTACCCAGGGAGATGTAAAACAAAAAAAAAAAGGAAGGAGAAAAGAAAAAAAAGACATTGAGATCTCTTTAGACTTTGCAGGTTACTCTGATACATGTTTATTAAAAAAAAACATATTCAGTGGTAAACTAGTCCAAAAAAGAGAACATTATATTCAATACAATGTTCCCCAAATATGTTTGAATAGAACCTTTCTTTTTGCTTAACTCTTGTTAACCTATGAAAAATTTAGAACTTGGGGTAATTATTTACAGTTTGTAACAATAATTGACAGTTTTTTGCCTTTTATCCACTAACTTCCTTCATATTGACCATGATGCATTCTCTGGAACCAATTGTGATTTGAATTTACACAGAAAAATCAAATTTAATTTAAACACTTTATTTCTTTAGTTATTTAGGTACTTGCAGTGCCATTTTTCAGAGCTAATACACAATAAAGTATTTTAAAGTGTGCAATAATGTTTTAACCTTCAGCTACAGAATGGATCCTAACTGGAAAAATAGATTTTCCAAACGTTAAGTCTAACTCAATAGTACAACTTCTGCCAGGTATGGGAGTACATGCTTATAAGCTTAGCACTTGGAATGCTAAAGAAAGGGGATTTTGAGTTTGAAGCCAGGATAAGATACAAAGCAAGACCTTACCTGCCTCCAATCAAAAGTGACCTAAAGTTGAAATTTAATAAATATTTGCCAACAAATGACTGCCCTATGTTGAGATATTTTTTTTTCAGTTAAGACACTATGGCCCTGATGATAAATGATGTTTCAACCTATATTTTTCAAATGAATGCTGCTGAAAAGAGAGTAACAACAGGCTTGAATCCAGTATCTTCTCTGTGTTCTGAATCCCCAGCTGTAAGCCAGAGAGAATATAACAAAGTTGGAAATCTACCCTAGTTCCTAAAATTGAAAGGAAGGGAATCCTTTGCTTGTAAATAAATAAATGCTGGAAAATTCCCAGGGGAAGGTAATTTGCTTCTAGCCCATAGATTTTAAGCCTCAAATTTCAATTGACAACCCTGAAGAACCAGGTCTGTAGATGGAGAAGCTATGGAGTTTGAGAATTTAGCTCTGGAGGAAAACTCATTGCTCTACAACTTAGCCAGTAACATAAAGGTGTGATTATTTGCTCATCTAGAAAAAAAAAAGCAAGGTAATAATGCCTAGTATATAGGATTTTGTGAAAAATAAAAAGTTGGCTTGCTCAACAAAGACTCCAATATAAGCTACTATTATCAGCAATAAGGCAGTTCCCACAAAGAATTCTAGATCGTCTAAATACAAAAAATTATATAGATTTCATGATTGTAATAAAATAATGACAATTGATTGGATTTAAATGGTGTTGTAGAGTATGCAAGCACTTTCATCTGTCTAAGCTCATTAATAATACAGCACAAGTCTCTAGAGAGAACCGACTGTGCTAGGGATGCAGTGTCCAGCCGCTGGTGGAAAACTGGTAAGCACCGCCAGCCAGGCAAATTCAGGACCTACAGCCATTAGTGTGAAATAACAGATGGTGTCTCATTTTTTGCTATAGGCAAAGAGCCAAATGACATGACTAAATAGAAAGACAGCCCCAGAGGACTGCATTTGGTCTCCTACTGAGCATGGAGCCTGAAAGGCAGGGACATTTTTAATAACCTTTCTTTGACAAGCTTAAAGCCATTTAATGCCTAAACCTGTCACACATATCCAGCCTCTAGAGAACTGCATAACACACAGTTTCACCTCCTCCTAAGGAAAAAAACCTTATAAGTTGCACACATACATAAAATACATTAGATAGCAATGTCACCAAAGCAACTTTCCATTTAAATAAAACAGCATTGCCCTTCTCATTGGTACAGACTCCTGGACCCTGCCCTTATTCTGCACTTGAGAGTAGCCCTTGTTCACATAAAACAACAGTCTCAGTTGTGCTTCTGTCTAATTAGAAGGAAATACATTATAAATTATTATGTAAATTGTACTTGCAAATGAGAAAGAACGACATGATTATAAACCTATCATTTATTTTGGATATTGGATTTCACTGTTTTCCTCATCAAGTGAGCTAGCAAATAAATGATTATTTTTTGTCAGTGGTTTTTTGAAGTGAATTTGATAAATAGATAGATAGATAGACAGACAGACAGACAGACAGACAGACAGACAGACAATCATCATGGGAAAGGTCTTTATTATTCTCTCTATTGTTATGATATTCAGCAGTTATAGACAAGTGATTCGGTAAAAAAAATCACTTTATCAAATTTTTTCTAATAAATTCTATTTGTTTTCCAACAGATCAGCTCGTGGGCACATTAGTGTGAACATGCATTTGATTTCCCCTGGAGCCCCTGGCTTCATCTTGTCCCAGCTGCTCCATTTCCATCTCACCACCAGGCCATTTTATTCGCCTCACTGTTTGCTTTTCCACAGCTATGTGTGAATACAAGGAAAGGGATACTGTCATTCTGAGCAGTGGTTTGAAGGTCTGAATTTAAACCTCACCTCATGCATACATTTATCAGGGGGAAGAAGACAGGAAAAATAGTTTGAAACATATGATTGTGCTGTTACTTAACTACTGTGTGAAAGAAATCACGGATAAAGACTGCAGGGGGCAAATTTATTTTGGTAAAAAAATTCATAATTGTACTTTGGAAGATGAATTAAATAACTGTACTCTTTGTTTCTAAAATAATGCAGACTAGCCAATGCATAGTTTTCCTGTTAATCTCATGTTTGTGTCTATTTGTAAATCAAGTAAAATCATAAATCTCATGAAGAAAGGGCTTTTGCACATCTGCTTCAATGTTTCCATGGCCCCCTACCTGGTTAATGTGCTGTGTAACACAATGAACAGTAGGAGCTGGACCTGACTACATGAGCACTGAGAAACAACTAGAGGACATTGGAGCACACCTTCTCCTGGCCATCCCAAGTAAGTGTGTCATTGAAAAGTATGGTCCCACTGATGATATAGCTACTCAAGCTCAGTCCCCTATTAGTAAAATTCCACCAAGCCTAGGATTTACTGTCTCTTCTTGCTACTTTTTCCTTTTAAAATGATGTCTGAACAACGCCCATGGTTTTTTGATACCCCACCTTGCATATCCCTAGCTGTTTCCTCTGTTGATGAAGCAAGTTCCTTTCTTCCTTAAGTACTACTGATAGCTGTGTTAACCCTGGGACTCCCGGTGCAGACTAGACAGAAAATCTTCAGAAAATGGAATGTTGAGACTTCTGGAGCTAGAAATAATTTTATGGATTGTGGGATAGCTCAATGGTAGAAGACTTTCCTGACACTTGTGACACTGGGTTTGATCCTTAGCATTTTACACATACACACACTCATGCACATACACAAATGTTATTTTTAATTAGCATCAATCAGTTATGTGAAAAGGGGGTTTCATTTTGACCTGTCTATTATGCAATCTATCTTGATCATTTACCCATTATTGCATCATTGTTCTTCCTCCCATCTCCCTCTTTCCTAAACCAATCACAGCAAGATGTATTGTTCCATTTTCACCCATGGACATAACATTTTTTTTTACCAGATTTGTACTCTTCACTATCTCTGTCTTGTATCCCCAATCCTTCTTCTAGAAGCTATAGAGCTGTACCATAGAGAGGAACTGTAATTTATTTATTTCTTTTCTCCTCTTTTTATTTCTTGTACCTCAGTTTAAGGCAAGGTCTTATACTCTTGCTTATCTAGGTTACTTATTTTTGGAGGTTTATTATTTGTGCCACACTTCCAGGATTTCTGCTAGTTAACCAGGGATGGAGTATGATAAACTTTTCTGCCTGGTTTGGTTTTGAAACTTGATCCTCCAGGTCTCAGGCTCCTGAGTAGCTAGGAATAAGCTAGTAGTATCTGGCTCTAATATTCCTTTTCTTAAAGTTCATGTTAATTGTTCAAAGAAGCATGAGTATAGGTTTATTTTTTTTCACCCAGTCATGGGTACATATACGTATATATGTATTAACATACATGTTAATCTTAGGTCTAGCATCTACAAATATGAATGCTTTATAAAAATCATTCATTTGAGGATTTGTTGTTGGGGGGTTTAATTTTTTGAGTTCCAAGTATATTTTAGATATGAGACCCTTGTCCGTTGTATGGCTAGTAAAGATCTTCT
>NW_012267262.1:3560587-3574342 GCF_000151885.1 Dipodomys ordii
AAAGGAGGAGGCTGCAATGCTTGGTAAGAAATGTACGCATTATCCTGCCCATGTAATTGTAACTCCTCTGTACAGCATGTTCACAAATAAAATAAAATTTAAAAAAAAAAGAAAAAAAATCATTCATTTGCTTTGGAAGCTTTGATAAAATAATTAAAAAGAAACTGACAAGCAAAATGAGTGAAGCATACTAGCTCTTTTATGCATATAAAAATAAATACCTGGCTGGGTGCCAGTGCCTCGTGCCTGTAATCCTAGCTACTTAGGAAGCTGAGATCTGAGGATCTCAGTTCAAAGCCAGCCCAGGCAGGAAAGTCCATGAGACTCTTATCTGCAATTAAACACCAGAAAACCAGAAGTGGTGCTGTGGCTCAGGTGGTAGAGCGGTAGATTGAGCTGAAGAGTTCAGGGACAGTGCCGAGGCCAAGTTCAAGCCCTACAACTGACAAAAAAAATAATCATAAACATCAAAATAAGCATTCCTATATTAACTAAAAAATACTTCAGTATGCTGCACATCCATATCGCATCTTTGGGGGGGGCGGGTGAGGACAAAGCTACAAGCATAGCAAATAGCCCTCTCCATATCTTTTCTTTATAAACTACACAACACTAAGAATTGCTTTATGAAAACAAACCTAACTATAAATACAGCAATATCTATTCCTTTCTTTATTTTCTTTTAATTTGTTCTCATAAAGTCCTAGTGACACACTTCTTTATAAGAGTATGCTTTAGACTTCACACAGTTAAGTATATTTTTCATTGGAGTCCAGTCCCACTTAGAGTAATGTTTTCTCTTCCAAAGAGTTTAAAGAATTTAAAGTGTTCTGAAGACAGACGAAACCTGTATGTACTCACCTGTATACTCCTTGCTTTAATACAGCCCCCACAGGGGCTGGTAATGGTGGGGATATGAAGAGTCAAAGAAGAACCAGAGTACACTCTGGGAGTTAAAGTCCAGAATGTGTTGTGGGTAACTGCACCAAGTTCTGCTCAAACAACATCTGTCTTATACATCACATTTTCACACTCATCACTTATATACTGATTGTGATAACATTGACATGCAACGGAAGATAGTATTGGCCTTGCTCATGAAAGATAGGGGGTTGATGTTTTGGTTCTTTCCTACTACTCCTCTGGGAGAAAGGCAAAGTCTTTATAGCTGATGTTTAAGCTGAAGTAAAGCTTGGATGTCATAATGGACAGGATTTATTATGATGAAGCCTCTCATGTGAACTTGTGTTGTCTTGAAGTTGCAGAGCACTTAATATAATTTTATCCAAGTTTTTCCTTACGAATGGTACAATATCATTCTTTCTGATGGAAGAGTGGAATTCCATTGTGTGTATATACCACATTTTCTTGATCCATTCATCCACTGAGGGGCATCTGGGTTGATTCCATATCTTGATATTAAGCAAAGTAAGTCAGATCCAAAGAAACATGGGTTGCATGTTTTTCATGCACTTGTAACACTTGTAACAATGAGAATGTGCTTTTAAATCTACAAGTAAGCATGCTGGATGGTTTGAAATATATACCTGGACATGATAAATTGTACACGTCTCTAGACATTCACACAGCGAGATCAAAGGAGGCTAGTCATAGGAGCCTATCACAAAGGCTCCATAGCTATGTGCATATCGTCATACAAAATAGTATTTTATGAAATGAACTCTGAGAAAAGAAAACAAGACTTTTTTTTAGTTGTTGTTGCTGTTTTTGTTCTCCCCTCCTTTTGTCTTGTTTTTTTTTTCATCTATTTATCTTTGGGAGGGTAAGCGGGGGCAGGGAAAAGATGGGAAAAATGGTAAACAAATCTAGCAGTGGTCCTCTAGATACCATGTGGAAAATGAACTACACAGCTTGTGGGTGAAGAGGGGAGGGAAAAACTGGGAGAGAGCAAGGGTAGGAGTGAAATGGTTCAAAAAGAAACGTACTTATTACCTGCCTTAGGTAACCACATCACTTCTACAATAACTCTAAGATAGTTCTCAGAAAAGACATGATCCTGTGAAAATTAATAAAAGTTAAACGCTCTTTTGGTAGAAATGAAATGAAACAAAATAAAGTTACAGAGCAGATTCACATCTACAATTTACTCAACCTTCCATGATGATTTTGCTCATTTAGTTGGTAGGTATTTATTGCAGCCTTATGCTCTACAAGGGCTCTCCCAAGTGTTTGGCTTACAAAAATGAACTAGAGAGAAAAATATCTATCCTCACACAATGTGTGATACAATAATAGGAAGGAAGAGTTTGGGGATAATTAGATACTCATAAAATATCAAGTGAGATGTGATAACTCTTCAAAGGACTATGCTTAAGGGACTTTAAAACAAAAACTATTTACGTTCAGTTCCTTCCCTCCCCCATCTGTGTCCCATAAGTTTGAACCTAGAGCCTCATAAGCACTCTCACACCCCTAATCCTTTCAGCCACACCTCTGGTTTGTTTTTCAAACAAGAACTCATACAGTTTGCCAAGGCAAAATTCTACCATGATCATTCTAACTATTCTTACCACAAGCAGCTGAGATTACAGGCATGCCTCACCTCACCCATTTTTTACTTTGAATAGGGGCTCACTAACGTCTTTTCTGACTAGGTTGTCTCTGAGTCTCCTATCTTCATTACATTCATTTTCCAATGAAAAAAATCTTGATATTTAATTGTTATTGCCATTACAGTTTAGGCCAATTAAGCTCAGTTTTAAATAGTTCTGAGTTAATTATGCATCTCAGGGTATAAGAATAGAAAGTAATGAATGTAGGACACTACTGATGACTAAAATACTGTGCATAGAGCACTTAGCATTGGTGCCTAGAATACAGCCCTCCTCGGCAGTCTTCCACATGTCAAGCATTCTCCAAATTTGCATAGTTTTCTTTAATCCATCGTAACCATTTTGAAATTAGAATATAGTGGTTCTTTTGTCTTATCTAAGGTCATCAAGAGACCTAGAGCAGTGAGGATAACCGAATGTTGGCTTGTCCTCATATAAGTATTCAACAGTTTAGGGGGATGATACTAAGGTTTGAAGTTAGAACACTACTTGCTTGCTCAGCTTCTGCTCTACCACTTGAGCTTGGCTGTGTGTGTGTGTGTGTGTGTGTGTGTGTGTGTGTGTGTGTGTGTGTGTGTATGTGTGTTGGTCCTAGGGCTTGAACTCAAGGCCTCATTTTGTTGATTGTTTTTAAACAGCTGTGTTTTAAAACTCACAGCTAGAGCTCTGTCATTGAGCAGAGCTGCACAGCTTTTTGCTGGTTCATTGGAGAGTCTTCAGGATTTGTCCTCCTTGCTCTGGACCTTGATCTATAGGTCTCAGCCTCCTGAGTAGCTGGAATTGTATGCATGAGCTGCTAGCCCTTGCATAGTCTGATTTTTACTGGTTATTTATTGAGATGGAGTTCCATGGACTTTTCTACCTACCCTGGGCTGGTTTCAAGCTGTGATGATTCTGGATTCCAACCTCCTGACTAGCCAGGAATATAGATGTGAGCCACTGAGACTCTATGATACTTCCTTTGTTGAAAGATCTTTTATTATTCAAAGATATTCAGGTAATTTGTTGATTCCCTTCATTAAGTAGAACACTTGTACTCATTTCCAGTTTTCTCCTGTATCTTGCTGATAGTACTGATAAATCATTTTGATTCTAAGTTTTACTTACTCATCATTATTTTTACTTTTGTGTTTTCTTGACCTATATGACTAGTTTTGTTGTTCCTGGTGGTGATATTTTGATCCCAGGGTGTTATACTTGCTTAGTTAGATTCTTCTACCATTGAGATATACTCACCTCTTCTCCCCAGCCATTTGCTTTAGAGTTTGTTTATGAGATATGGTTTCAAACTTGTGGGACTCTTATCTGTTTCTTTGAAGTATCTAGGATTAGAGTGCCATAATACCTACTGTATTAAATTTGTAATGTCATATTCTACCCACATCTTTTTCATTACTTAGCTTTTTGTATTTATGTCATACTTGAATGAATATATATTCTACCAGCCAACATTTGCATCAGAGGGCTGTTATAAACCCATGACAGTGAATGCAGGACAGGGACATGTTCTTCAAGGTCATTCATGCATTTGATTTGCCCAGTCTTATCATTATTCTATCATTCCTTAGAGACATGAGTTCCACACACAGTTCAGTCAGACAACACTCTGTGGCTATCTATTGGTCTCAGTTTTTCTTTTTTCCCCTCATATTACTCCTCTAAGGAAAACTTGCATAGCAATTTTTCACCTATGTTTCACAAACATCCATGATGTTCAAAGACTGAATGTGCCTGAAAAGTTCAAATGAGATGCACTAGGAACATGAATGTTAAGTATGATTCAGAAAAAAAAAATCAAAGAGACAAATTCTCAGAGTTCTGTGCATATTAGGTAATCTCATTTGGCTTCAGTTATTCATCAGTAAAATAATACTATGTAATGTACAATTTGTAATGAGAAAGAAATTTAAAGTTAGTCCCAGATACTTACTAAAATGTCTTTCTCATAGCTCAAAGCACTGGACCATTTTCCTTTAAGTGCTTATATATATGAATAGGATTAACTTTTTATGCTTTTTAGAATGATCATAATTTTTTAAAAAAATATTAAAATGATTATTTTCAGGATTGTGATTTCAGGTGAACCTCTGGGATGGTCCTAATTTAATTCAGTATAAATCATTAAAAGTTGCTTACAGGTTATAGAAAGGTTTTTTAGGGTTATCATATACCTCACACAGGTTTCCAACACTAAGTAACGTATCTTTTGGTGAAATGATCTGTTGTAGAGTCAGTACTGACTTTTTGTCCAAATCAGGGTGGTGGAGTTTCACTTCTTAGGATCAAACTCAACCTGAGCTATCTACAAGTTAATAAGTTGCTTAACTACAGTGAGCCTCTACCAATTTATAAATCATGAGAGACATAGAGAAGATAATAACACATACTTCACAGGAGAACTATTTTTAAGGCAAGTAAATATGGTGATGTTGAATAGACAGTTCATTTCTTGGGACAAAGAACATAAGAAAACACTAAGCACAAAACTCCCAAACATGCATCGCTGCTGAGAAGGTGGGATCTTTGTGTCACTTTTGTCATTTATGAAGTTAATTATCTCTCTTATCCCTTTTCATCAGGTGAATGTCTTCCACCAAGATTCTTCTATAGAATGGAGTTTTGAAATGTACTTATGGTATGGTTTAGCAAAACAATAAGCCTATTTTAGCCCATATTGAAGAGTATCTCAAATGGAAAGGAACTGGTCTATTAGTCTGTTAAACAATCCATAACAAAGAATCCCTAAACTATTCAGTTAAGTGAGATACAACTTATTTTTTCCATGTTATAAATCCATTCCTGTCAAATGTCATAAAATGGCATATTTCATCATCATTGTGCTTACGAAGTTTATTCCAGATGGTCTTTGGAGGTAATTAAGTACAGTTTATAGTTTAGCAAATATTATGTGGCATGTGTGTGTGTGTGTGTGTGTGTGTGTGTGTGTGTGTGTGTGTGTGTGTGTGTGTGTGTGTGTGCTGGTACTGCGGGCATTGTACCTGATCATTTTTTGCTCAAGGCTGGTGCTCTTCCACTTGAGCCACAGCTCCCCTTCCAGTTTTTTTGGTAGTTAATTAGAGATGAGTTTCATGGACTTTTCTACCCAGGCTGACTTCAAACTGTGATCTTCAGATCTCAGCATACTGAATGGAATAAACCCCCAGTACCTAGTGGCAAATATTTTCTTTTTAAGTATTTCCATGTGAAATTCCTGTGTTAAATGAACAGGAACCAGGTTGAATTCCTAGATGTTTCCTTGGGAATCAGCCTAATTAATGAGTGGGATTGCATTAGCAAAACCCTGGCATTATTGATCTGCACAGCTCAGATCTTGCATGAGCTAACTTGTAAGCATCGCATGTGGAGCATTATCTGTACCATTGCCATTTCTTCTTGTTGCAAAACTGTAACTAAACTGGTGCCCTTAAGTCAAAGGTTGATAAAACATTGTTTTCATGAGTCAACATGCCATTGGGTAATTAGCATTGTTTACCTCCAATTCCATAAGCAGAACTTTGTTGAGAAGTTGAGATAATAGAAAGCAAATATTCTTATTCTTTTAATGCTGTAATTTATTACTAGAATGTATACATGACATTAGGATAAAGAGGCTGGGTGTCACCACAATGATCAAACTAGTTTCTTAAATTTTTCTTAAAGCTTACTGTATGAAAAACATTAAATTAATCCACCAATTAGCTTCCTGTCAAGTGCATTATCATTCTTTTATTCCCCGATAGATTATTCCATAAGAATGACTGAGTCATTGTTCATCAATGCACCAAACAAAAGAACCCCAATGGAAGTGTTCTATGTTATACCCACACAGATCACAAGATTTGTGTGCTGAATCCACATTATCTCAAAACATGAATTTATTTGAAAATACAGCCTTTGTAGGTGTGATTAGTAAAAATGAAGTTTCCCTATAGTGGAATAGGGTAGGACCCTAATCGAATGCATTCGACGTCCATATTAAAAAGGATCTTTCCTGGTTACTTGTGTCTATAATCCTAGAAACTGAGGAGACTGAGTTGGGGCCATCGTGGATTGAAGCCAACCAGGACCAAAAGACCTCCATCTTAGCCAACCAAAAGCTGAGTGGCATGTGCCTATCAGCCCAGCTATGCAGGAAGTATAAATAAGAGAATCATAATACAGGTCTGCCTAGGCAAAACTCAAGATTGTATTCAGAAAATGATAAAAAAAATACTAAAGGACTAAGGGAGTGCATCAAATTGTGTAGTAACTATCTCAAAACACAGGAACCTGAGTTCAAATCTCAGTATTGGAAAAAAAACACCATTTGCACCCACATGTACACCCACATGTGCGCGCGCACGCACACACACACACACACACACACACACACACACACACACACACACACACACAGAACATGCCACCTGAAGATGAAGGCCAAAAGTGGAGTGTTATTTCGACAAACAAAGTAATGTTAAAAGTTGTTCATCTACCACCAGAAGGTGAAGGATGGGAATGTAGCCTTTCCTTATGTCCCCCATTAGGAACAAACCTGGACAGCACCATGATCCCATATGTTCAGCCACCATATTTAAGACCCAGTGTGTGGTGCTTTGCTCTGCTTCCCTGGGAAACAAATAATCCCAGGAAACCCCTTTATCCCTTAACTGGCTTCTTTGTTATGTATTTGTATTTTCCTTTTTCCTGTTCAGTGAAATCTGTTTTCCAACTCTCTTCATTCCAGGTTGTTTCACCTTTTACTTGTTCCTTTTGAAAAATTTACTTTTATTTTAACATACAGTATATTCATATATATTTTTATTCTACTAATATTAGAAATCTATATTGAAAAAATAGCAAAGCCTAACTTCACACTTCATTCTTGTTTCACCCCATAGAGAGAGATTCTTTCAAATTTTAGCCTTTTTGTTCCCTCCTCAATAAATTTGTAACCCAATTGAGCATTTAAAATACAACATTTGTTTAGTTGCTATGTTCTGTGGATCTGTCTTTGGCAGGGAACTTTGAAAGGTACTTCATTGATGTCACTTTTACTTTATATAAAGTTAGATACTTATCATCATTGAGGGGATGGGTGGGGTTGGAAGAGATGATATTGAGTAAGGTGCACTGTACTCCTATATTAAAACTGTTTTGTATAGCAACCTAAAGTTAATATTTCAGGTAATAATTTTAAAATAATTTTATGGAGGAAATATAGCATTCAGTATTAAGAAAGTATATCTCTCTATATAGATCCATATATCTATAAATAGATATATGGAGAGATTTCTGTATGACTAACTCTATAGAGAAACATAGAAAAGTACTGAATGACATTTTAAGCAATTTACATAGCATAGTTAAATTGAAAACATTATAATAATATTTACCCTCATCTTTGAATGTGATGCATTTATAGTATTACTTTATGATTTATCACTTTGACTGACACTATTTTCAACATATCAATTATTTTATCAAATAGATATTAACAACTTTCCCCAGGGTCAAATATGTTCATAAACCAGTTTTATTTAGTTTTAGAGTTTCTATCTTTTTTGTTAAGCTTTCCTTCTCTACAGGACACGAGACAACTCATCTCATAAAACCTGGGATTTTTCTTGTCGGCTCACTACTCTGTTTCCCAGTTCCTTGGTTCTTATCATTTTTGGTCTCTTGGTATAGCTCCTTATTCTTCTCAAGAACATGCTACATTAACTTCCTCAGAAGGGATTCAAGAAGAAAACAGTGTACCATCATTTGTTTGAAATGTCTTTAACATTACACTTGATTAATGATATGGCTGAGAGTGTTGGTCTCTTTTATACAGGAGATTTTAAGAACAACCTGCTCCATATATTGAGAATTAAATGCCACTTTCGAAGGGCAACTTGGTCTGCAGGTGCCTCCCCATGATGGAGAGCTGATGTGTTTCCTCCCGTCATTGATTACTGCAAGCAATAAAAGCTGTTTGTACCAAAATAGACAACAGATATGAAGATAATATTAATTGTATTAAAATAGCTTTTTCTTTTAATTTTCTTTGATTGAATCTTTACAACTCTGTGTGTGTGTGTGTGTGTGTGTGTGTGTGTGTGTGTGTACTTTTTGCTTTATACAAATGGAAGAAATCATTTAAATAACATTGTCAAATTATGAGTATTGGGATTTGAAGACAGATCGGTCCAATTCAGCCACATTGATCTAAATCTAATATATTTTGATTTTTAAGGCCCTAGTGCATTCACTATTTCACTTTGTATTCTGTTCTTATATAGGCAGACAGTACATAAATTCTATATGGAATACTCAGAAACAGTCTGATTCTTCTGGTCTCACAATATAAGGGAAATAATGGTCGGTTTTATAAATAGATTTCAAGTGTGTAGATTGAATAAAATATTTAATACCATGAATGATTATTAATGAATAAATATGGCAAATAAAAGTTCTTTCATTTTAATGCTGATGCTTGAAATAATTTGGTAGCATAAGTAAATCAATGATTTTAAATATAAAGTAATAGTATTTTAACTAATCAAATTTTTCCTCTTCTTTAAAAATACAATTACCTGTTCATATTTTCACTAAGGAACAATTGAAATTTTTGCGTGGAAATCTGAAATAAGTGTTTTTAGACATCTAAGATACTTTAAATGGGAGCCAGGGTCCAAAATGATAAATGTCAACATTGAAGGCCAATCTATAGAATTGCAGTTATGGGAAATCCAATGTTATCCCCTTCCTTACTAAGCCATAAAGAGAATTCAAGTCAAAGTATAACCTGAAAAGAACAAATATTATATCATACATTTAATAAAACAATAAGTTATAATTAACAAAGGAATATCCAAGAAATGGAATAGAGAACAAATCCACACCCATGGAACCCAAACTCAACAATGGAGAACCAACACTCAGTAGAGTGGAATGCTCATTGCTTTGGCCAAAAATATTGGCAGGAAAAGTAATCTCTGTTATGAGAAAAATATAACCCTGGGAGAGAATTTTCCAAAGGCTTATGCCAAGGTCTATAAATGATACTATTAATTTCTGTATAAATATATGTTTTAGAAAAGGTACCTTGGGTGATTAGATATGAAGACCTGATTCATTAATGACATCCAATAACTACCAGCTGTGACATTTTTACCAAACAATTTATCAAGAGTTATATTTCACTTGTATCCATTGGCTCTAACTAGGAAGTGTTAAGTTATTAGTTCGGAGATTTTATAGACTTGTTTTAGTAGATTCAATATGGCCAAGGGCTACAAGTTGGTATTGGAACATTCTAATGTAATGTTCCACTGAAGCTCAATTGAAGATAATCCCAGAAACAAGGTATTATAATTCATCTATGACTGTGAGTTTAGTTTAGTTAGTGAGAAAAAAGTAGTACCAGGGTAAGGTGCTGCCTCTGAATTATTACTTACTGAATAAATTATTAATTGAATAATTATTGAATATTATTAAAATAATGAATGAATCAGTTATTCATTTATTAAACAATACTTATTGAGTAACTACTATAATGTTATATGTTGTTGTTGACTCAGGAAGAGCAAGGAGAGATTAAACATCTACTGCTGTGGAGATAATATTCTAATGGTTAGAGTTAAGTGTTGTACAGCAAAAAAAAGAATAAGAGAATTTGTGGCAGTAGTATAAAAAAGTATGGGAAATAAACAAAATGATGTGATTGAAACCATTATTTCAAGACGTATGAGTGTTCAACTGAAAAAAAACAGTGTTAGGTCAAGATATGATTGTATTATGCTCTTCTTATATTAAAAAAGACATTGAACATACAGTATATATGTGCAAATAAAAGAAATGATTGTACCAAGATCCAAGTGTTATAAAAGGAAGAGTCAGATAAATTGACTGTAGAAATGACACTGACTTCCTGTTATTTCATCTCTAGCATAATGCTTGCCATATTTACCTTAGGTGAAAATTTTTATTCAGCTCTGGCTTTTTAGATCTAAATTTTGAAACTTTAATGCATAGATCTAGCCCTCCTTTCTAGTTTACTCTTAGAAAAGTTGTATTTGTACTGCTACCGCAAAGTCCTTTATCTAGGAAAAATGTTTCAAATAATTAAAGGCTTCTAGACTCTACATGTGCTTCTTCTTGATTATATAAATAGATGTTTATATTGATTATAGATTTTTATCTTTGCTGTAACACTAAGATTATAATGATTATCAAGTTGTAGAAAACACTGAATAAATTTTCTAACAGTTTAAATAATGACAGATTGACTTGTGTACCTAGAAAAGCACTTTGATTTGCCAAACAATGAAGTATTAATGACATTTTACCAAAGGGGAACAAAAGAGTTGTAATCCATTATTTTACCTCATTAAATAGTCCACATATGGCACAAATAATTTTTAACCAAAAGTAAAAATCAAACCTTAAGGTTGGGAAACTAGGACATTATTACTTTTTATTAATGGACTCAGTTTAGGCGTTCTCAATTTTAGTTGCACTGTGTATTTTGAAGTTCTAGAGGAATTATGCTTGTCTAATATGTGTCTTCATAGACAGGAAAACAGATTCATGGTTGAGATCTGTATTTTAAAATGTATCTCTGGATTATACAATATTGCTAGTCATTAAAAAGGCCGAAATCCCTGCTCAAGGAGTTATTAGAGAAGTCATGAAAATTAAAAGATGTTCTAAAATTCCCACAACTCACTGTGGAAAGGATAATGATTAGAAAATGGTTTCATTAATCATTCATATAATTTCCTATAATGACTAAGAATGTGGTCTACTTAGAAATTAGAACATTCTATATTCCTAGATTCTAATAATCTTGATGGTGACATTTTCTGTATCTTTCATTTTTGAATTTCAGGTTCTCATCCATTCTATGTCGACACTGAGCATAGTTTACATTTAACATAATGATGTAACATTTTTCACTTCCTTTATATTAAATGAAATAATAAAATGTCATCTTGAAAATATGATTCTGCAAGCATTTAACAACGCTTGATATTGGAGCAGGGTCTGAGACTAGAGTTGACCATCTCTTATTTTCTAAATTCCAAACTCATTTTCCAGTCTTCTCTGTATAGTGATTTCTAATAGATTTTGGAAAGGTAAGTATGAAAATTTGCCCCTAGAGTTCCTGATGCAATACTAGTTTTGGCAATCAGATGAACTCTCAGGACAGTGAAAAGCTTAGGCACATATCTTATTAGTGGAGATCCAAAACAGGGAGCACAGATCTAAAGCCAAACCACTGTTTAGTGAGACTTGAACTCAGGGCCTGGGCACTGTCCCTAAACCTCTTGGTGCTCAAGGCTACCATCTACCAACTAAGCCATAATGCCACTTCCAGTTTTTGAGTGGTTATTTGGAGATAATACTTTCACAAGGAATTTTCTACCCAGGCTGGCTTCAAACCATTAGCCTCAAATCCCAGCGTCCTATGTACTTAGGATTATAGGCCACGGCACACGTGACTCAATGTTTCTTTTGGAATTATCCAGATTTCCATATTATTGTTAAGCAAGGGTTTCCTAGAGACAATAGAGTGATGTCCATAGCAGCAATGGTAGATGAAGCAATACAGAATATCAGCACGTGATATTATGATACAATGATACCAAAATTACTCAGCCTTTTGACTGAGGAAGCAGCTCCTCATTTTGCAGTTTTCTTGGAGGCTTTCTTAAAGAACCAAATCTAGAGCTTGAACTTCCAGCTTTTGTAGTGATGTTATTTGCACCCAACAGTATATCACTGTCAAAATGGCTATCATCAAGAAAAGAAACACCAGATGCTGTCAAAGGTGCAGAAAAATGTAATTCTTACATACTTTTGGTGGGAATGTAAATTATTCCAGCCATTGTGGAAATCAGTATGGAGACTCATCTTAAAGCTAAATATTATCCTATGCTACTATCTCTACTATCTCTATCAGAGGAATGCTAGTCAGTATACAATAGAGATATCTGCACAATTCATGTTCATTACAGTGCTATTCACAATAGACAAATCAGCATAGATGTTCATTAACCCATGAATACAGAAAATGTTGCATATACATAATATATTGTACGTAGGTGTACAGACATGTACACCAACAAAGGAGTATTTTTCAATATTAAAAATGGAAACATTAGACTGAACACTAGTGGCTCACATGTATAGTCCTAGCTACTCAGGAGGCTGAAATCTGAAGATCTCAGTTTGAAGCTAGCCTGAGCAGGAAAGTCTGTGAGGCTTTCTGAGACTCTTTTTTTTTTTTTGCTAGTCGTGGGGCCTGAACTCTGGGCCTGGGCACTGTCCCTCGGCTCTTCAGCTCAAGGCTAGCACTCTACCACTTGAGCCACATCACCACTTCCTGCTCTTTCTGCTTATGTGGTGCTGAGGAATTGAACCCAGGGCCTCATGCATGCATTGAGCCACCTTCCCAGCCCGGCTTTCTGAGACTCTTTACTCCAAGTAACCATTAAAAATAACAGCAGTGTAGCACTATTCTGAGCACAAAATCTCAGGGAGAGCACCCAGAACCTGAGGTGAAGCACTAGAACAGCACCCCGCCACCAAAAGAAGTCATGTCATTTGCAGAAAGTGGAATTGGAAATCATCATGCTAAGCTAAATTAGCCTGACTTGGAAACACAAATATCATGTTTTTTCCCTCATATGTAATCTAGAACTAAAAGAAAACAAAATGTAATTGTAAAAGAGAGTGATTGGGAGGAACTAGTATGAAAAGGGAAGGGGAAAGGGAAAGGAAAATATGTGGGAGGTGAATATGACTAAAGTATATTATATACCTGTATGAAAATAGTGCAATAAAACCAAATGAACACTTTAAAAAGCGAGGAGAGATGGAGGAGAATATAAGAAAAACAATCAAAGAGAAAGTATCACCAGTGTACATTATATGCGCCTATAAAATATCATAATGGAACCCTTTTGTGGGATTAATATATGCTAATGAAAATAAATAAATGTGTTACCTTCAACTAAAACTATTTCTAAAGTTTCATGGATAAAATCGGCTATTAAAACCTAAGTGTTGAAGGTTTCTAATTTTAAAGGTGGAAATATTATTATTTTTTTTTGGGTCCGGTCGTCGGGCCTGAACTCTGGGCCTGGGCGCTGTCCCTCAGCTCTTCAGCTCAAGGCTAGTGTTCTACCACTTGAGCCACAGTGCCACTTCCGGC
>NW_012267262.1:3574392-3577470 GCF_000151885.1 Dipodomys ordii
TTGAGCCACAGTGCCACTTCCGGCTTTTTTCTTTTTGCTTATGTGGTGCTGAGGAATCGAACCCAGGGCCTCGAGCATGCAAGGCAAGTGCTCTACCACTGAGCCACCTTCCCAGCCCAAAAGGTGGAAATATTTTATTTCATTAACATTTTCTCCTTTCTTTCTTTCTTTCTTTCTTTCTTTCTTTCTTTCTTTCTTTCTTTCTTTCTTTCTTTCTTTCTTTCTTTCTTTCTCTTTTTCTCTCTATCTCTCTTTCTTTCTTGAGGTCACTTTATAAGACTGCTGGCTTAAAATTTTACTCATAATATCTATTCAGTCCTTAATTTAGGTGATGGTCATGATATGAAAACAGCTCCGATATGACACAAATTCAATTTCAAAAAGGGTTGTATTCCTTACATGGAGAAATTCTCAACTCTCCTCCCACGCCAGGAAAATATACCCCAAAGCTTCCCAAAGGGAAATATATAGAGACCCAGATTTAAATGTTAAAGTTGCAGACACCGATTGGCCTTTACTGCTTACTGCCTATGAGCAGGTTAAGTGCACCCATGTGCAAACCATGCTTTTACTTAGCCAATCTGAGTCTTGTTTGCTCATCATAGTCCCTACCATTTCATACAGCTTTCCAGGTCTCCCCAGATGCTACAGATTAGCTTAGAGTAACATTTTGAAATGAGGTAATATAAAACATAGAGACTATGTAAATATCAAATCTTAAGTTGACTTTCCCAAAAGATGCTTATCAAAACTAAATTGGCACAGGTGTATAATCGCAGCACTTAGGAACTTGAGGCAGGAAGATTTCAAGTTCAAAACTTGGGTTAACATAGAAAGATCATGTCAAACGAAGAACACACACACACACACACACACACACACATCACGAACACCAAATAGAACAGTAGCAGAATACAGTACTAAGTGATAGCAGGCTCATGACAAGGTAATAAAAAATAGTATCTATTTTACTATTGTTTGTGCATGCAGTTTTTTGAGTTACTCATTGTTACATGGACAAGGTAATAGTTATTCCTGACTTCTTAGTGGCAATACAACACAAACAAAAAATTTACTCTGAGGCTTAAAGAAAGAAGAGAAGAGAATTCAATTATTTTTCCAGTGTGATGGTGGTTTCGTAGACCCTTGGCAGCTAAGATTTGAGTTGTGCAATAGAAAGAAACAATGTTAGTGAGCCGAATATAAATATCTACTCTTGACAAGACTATATTTTCATGAATCCTTGACCTAGTTAGACAGAAATATCTTTAGAACTGCCAAGCATCCTAGTTTAACCACAAGGGAGTTAGCAATAACAAGTATAGAAATAAGTAGGACTCCATTACTTCTTTTAAAAAGTAGCCTCTTATTGAGTTCGCATTTTTGTGCTATTCTACCTCTACATATGTGTGTGGGAGGGGGAGAGAGAGAGTGAGAGAGAGAGAGAGAAACAGAGAGACAGAGAGACAGAGAGAGAGATTTTTAATCTGGCCCATCAAGATGAAAATAAGCCGTTCCTGTTTAGTGTACAATGGTGGTACCTGGTTAGCCCAGTAACATATACTAAAATGCTAACATCCTTTACACTTGATCTTAGCCAAAAGGCCGAGAAGCGATACTAACATCCTTTAAAATGAGTAATTTAAGCTATGATGAAAGATCAGACACTACATTTATTAATGATTTTAACAGTTTTAGAACACATTTTACATACGAACAAAGATACATACTCAGCAGATTTAAATTTTTTCTAGATAGACTTTTCCATCCACTCTGTAGGTAATGCCATAGCTTAGTGTTTTTCACATTTACGATTTGGCTGAGTCTTATCATTTATTTGACTCATTTAAATTCTGACTATAAATATCCTAAGGAAGGTATCTCCTCAAGATAAAGCTAGTTAATAAAATTTTAGTGAAAGTTTATGAAATAACTGTCAATTGAATCCCCAGTTAGACATGGCAACAAAAGCTTTATCAAAGTGATTCTCAAACCACTGTAATTATGAGGACTCTGTTAACACTCAGATTATGAGCAAAAACAAACAAAAAATACCTAGTATACATATTGCTATCCCTCAGACCACATTTTCATAGATAAAGTTCTAGCTCACTCCCAAGGGGTTTATACTGTGAGACTATTCAGTGGAAAAACTAAACCTAAAATATAGTACACAGGCCCTGAGTTGAAGCCCCAGTATCATGTGTGTGTGTGTGTGTATGTGTGTATGTATGTGTGTATATTTTAGTTCCATATCTACTAAAGAAAAAAGTTATCAGGACCTCATCTCAACTATCAAACTAGGAATAGTAATGCACATCTGTATTTTTTTCTGTATGGGAGGCATAGATGGGAAGATTGTGGTCTGGAGGAGGCCCCAATCAAAAATGTGGGACTCCATCTAAAAAAACCTCACAATAATAACAGAAGGAAGACATGGCTGAGGGGATGGCTCAAATAAGCAAGTATGAGACACCATTCAAAACCTAGTACGATGGAAAAAGAAGAAAGAGATAAGAAGGAAGGAGAAAGAAAGAAAATAGAAGGAAGTATTTTTGTATATACACGTATATACAATGGAGTATGGTTTAGTTTTTTAAAAGATGAACTATACTCATTTGCTGAACTCAGCAAATTAAGGTAAGAAATATGTCATGAAATTTCACAAGCACACAGAGTATAAAAAATGTTTATTAGACACTACATTGGGAATGAACTATATGATCTGTGGGGGGCAGGGAAGAGGGAAAAACAGGGAGACAATGAGGGAGAGAGTGACACTGTTAAAAGAAATGTATTAAACACCTGAATGTTAAAATAATTTTTAAAGTATTTGAAAGCGTAAGAATAGTACAAGGATGTTATAAGAAGTTGAAATTTAGAAGACTGGATAGATTTTGGTCAAAGGTCCCAAAATTTCAGTTAGGTAGGATGACTGAGATCAAGGAGTCTTCGTATTAATTGCATTTAATAACATGTTTAATATTTGAAAGTTTCTAAGCTAGGGGCTGGGAAGGTGGCTCAGTGGTAGAGCGCTTGCCTTGCATGCATGAGGCCCTGGGTTCGATTCCTCAGCAC